>NW_025813485.1:9368808-9968808 GCF_021976095.1 Xenia sp. Carnegie-2017 | reverse complement strand
ATTTGAACACATTTTCCACAAGAAAATGAACTTTTACAAAAAATTTAGTCCACCCCTGAAAATAAATTTTGTCATATTTTTATATTTTTACAAAAGAGCAACATTCATGAATTTGAACACATTTTTCACAAGAAAATGAACTTTTACAAAAAATTTAGTCCACCCCCCCTGAAAATAATTTTATCATATTTTCATATTTTTAAAAAAAGAGCACATTCATGAATTTGAACACATTTTCCAAAAGAGCAACATTCATGAATTTGAACACATTTTCACAAGAAAATGAACTTTACAAAAATTTAGTCCACCCCCTGAAAATAAATTTTATCATATTTTCATATTTTTACAAAAGAGCAACATTCATGAATTTGAACACATTTTCCACAAGAAAATGAACTTTTACAAAAAATTGAGTCCACCCCTGAAAATAAATTTTGTCATATTTTCATATTTTTACAAAAGAGCAACATTCATGAATTTGAACACATTTTCCACAAGAAAATGAACTTTTACAAAAAATTTAGTCCACCCCCTGAAAATAAATTTTGTCATATTTTCATATTTTTACAAAAGAGCAACATTCATGAATTTGAACACATTTTCCACAAGAAAATGAACTTTTACAAAAATTTAGTCCACCCCTGAAAATAAATTTTATCATATTTTCATATTTTTACAAAAGAGCAACATTCATGAATTTGAACACATTTTCCACAAGAAAATGAACTTTTACAAAAAATTTAGTCCACCCCTGAAAATAAATTTTATCATATTTTCATATTTTTACAAAAGAGCAACATTCATGAATTTGAACACATTTTCCACAAGAAAATGAACTTTTACAAAAAATTTAGTCCACCCCTGAAAATAAATTTTGTCATATTTTCATATTTTTACAAAAGAGCAACATTCATGAATTTGAACACATTTTCCACAAGAAAATGAACTTTTACAAAAAATTTAGTCCACCCCCTGAAAATAAATTTTATCATATTTTCATATTTTTACAAAAGAGCAACATTCATGAATTTGAACACATTTTCCACAAGAAAATGAACTTTTACAAAAAATTGAGTCCACCCCCTGAAAATAAATTTTATCATATTTTCATATTTTACAAAAGAGCAACATTCATGAATTTGAACACATTTTCCACAAGAAAATGAACTTTTACAAAAAATTTAGTCCACCCCTGAAAATAAATTTTGTCATATTTTCATATTTTTACAAAAGAGCAACATTCATGAATTTGAACACATTTTCCACAAGAAAATGAACTTTTACAAAAAATTGAGTCCACCCCTGAAAATAAATTTTGTCATATTTTCATATTTTTACAAAAGAGCAACATTCATGAATTTGAACACATTTTCCACAAGAAAATGAACTTTTACAAAAAATTTAGTCCACCCCTGAAAATAAATTTTGTCATATTTTCATATTTTACAAAAGAGCAACATTCATGAATTTGAACACATTTTCCACAAGAAAATGAACTTTTACAAAAAATTTAGTCCACCCCTGAAAATAAATTTTGTCATATTTTCATATTTTTACAAAAAGAGCAACATTCATGAATTTGAACACATTTTCCACAAGAAAATGAACTTTTACAAAAAATTGAGTCCACCCCTGAAAATAAATTTTATCATATTTTCATATTTTTACAAAAGAGCAACATTCATGAATTTGAACACATTTTCCACAAGAAAATGAACTTTTACAAAAAATTTAGTCCACCCCCTGAAAATAAATTTTGTCATATTTTCATATTTTTACAAAAGAGCAACATTCATGAATTTGAACACATTTTCCACAAGAAAATGAACTTTTACAAATAAATTGAGTCCACCCCCTGAAAATAAATTTTGTCATATTTTCGTATTTTTACAAAAAGAGCAACATTCATGAATTTGAACACATTTTCCACAAGAAAATGAACTTTTACAAAAAATTTAGTCCACCCCCTGAAAATAAATTTTATCATATTTTCATATTTTTACAAAAGAGCAACATTCATGAATTTGAACACATTTTCCACAAGAAAATGAACTTTTACAAAAAATTTAGTCCACCCCCTGAAAATAAATTTTGTCATATTTTCATATTTTTACAAAAGAGCAACATTCATGAATTTGAACACATTTTCCACAAGAAAATGAACTTTTACAAAAAATTGAGTCCACCCCTGAAAATAAATTTTGTCATATTTTCATATTTTTACAAAAGAGCAACATTCATGAATTTGAACACATTTTCCACAAGAAAATGAACTTTTACAAAAAATTGAGTCCACCCCCTGAAAATAAATTTTATCATATTTTCATATTTTTACAAAAGAGCAACATTCATGAATTTGAACACATTTTCCACAAGAAAATGAACTTTTACAAAAAATTTAGTCCACCCCTGAAAATAAATTTTGTCATATTTTCATATTTTTACAAAAGAGCAACATTCATGAATTTGAACACATTTTCCACAAGAAAATGAACTTTTACAAAAAATTTAGTCCACCCCTGAAAATAAATTTTGTCATATTTTCATATTTTTACAAAAGAGCAACATTCATGAATTTGAACACATTTTCCACAAGAAAATGAACTTTTACAAAAAAATTGAGTCCACCCCTGAAAATAAATTTTATCATATTTTCATATTTTTACAAAAGAGCAACATTCATGAATTTGAACACATTTTCCACAAGAAAATGAACTTTTACAAAAAATTGAGTCCACCCCTGAAAATAAATTTTGTCATATTTTCATATTTTTACAAAAGAGCAACATTCATGAATTTGAACACATTTTCCACAAGAAAATGAACTTTTACAAAAAATTGAGTCCACCCCTGAAACATCCACCCCTGAAAATAAATTTTGTCATATTTTCATATTTTTACAAAAGAGCAACATTCATGAATTTGAACACATTTTCCACAAGAAAATGAACTTTTACAAAAAATTTAGTCCACCCCTGAAAATAAATTTTGTCATATTTTCATATTTTTACAAAAGAGCAACATTCATGAATTTGAACACATTTTCCACAAGAAAATGAACTTTTACAAAAAATTGAGTCCACCCCTGAAAATAAATTTTGTCATATTTTCATATTTTTACAAAAGAGCAACATTCATGAATTTGAACACATTTTCCACAAGAAAATGAACTTTTACAAAAAATTGAGTCCACCCCCTGAAAATAAATTTTGTCATATTTTCATATTTTTACAAAAGAGCAACATTCATGAATTTGAACACATTTTCCACAAGAAAATGAACTTTTACAAAAAATTTAGTCCACCCCTGAAAATAAATTTTGTCATATTTTCATATTTTTACAAAAGAGCAACATTCATGAATTTGAACACATTTTCCACAAGAAAATGAACTTTTACAAAAAATTTAGTCCACCCCTGAAAATAAATTTTATCATATTTTCATATTTTTACAAAAAGAGCAACATTCATGAATTTGAACACATTTTCCACAAGAAAATGAACTTTTACAAAAAATTTAGTCCACCCCTGAAAATAAATTTTGTCATATTTTCATATTTTTACAAAAGAGCAACATTCATGAATTTGAACACATTTTCCACAAGAAAATGAACTTTTACAAAAAATTTAGTCCACCCCTGAAAATAAATTTTGTCATATTTTCATATTTTACAAAAGAGCAACATTCATGAATTTGAACACATTTTCCACAAGAAAATGAACTTTTACAAAAAATTTAGTCCACCCCTGAAAATAAATTTTATCATATTTTCATATTTTTACAAAAGAGCAACATTCATGAATTTGAACACATTTTCCACAAGAAAATGAACTTTTAAAAAAATTAGTCCACCCCTGAAAATAAATTTTATCATATTTTCATCTTTTTACAAAAAGACCAACATTCATGAATTTGAACACATTTTCCAGAAGAAAATGAACTTTTACAAAAAATTGAGTCCACCCCTGAAAATAAATTTTATCATATTTTCATATTTTTACAAAAGAGCAACATTCATGAATTTGAACACATTTTTTGAACACATTTTCCACAAGAAAATGAACTTTTACAAAAAATTGAGTCCACCCCCTGAAAATAAATTTTATCATATTTTCATATTTTTACAAAAGAGCAACATTCATGAATTTGAACACATTTTCCACAAGAAAATGAACTTTTACAAAAAATTTAGTCCCCCCTGAAAATAAATTTTATCATATTTTCATATTTTTACAAAAGAGCAACATTCATGAATTTGAACACATTTTCCACAAGAAATGAACTTTTACAAAAAATTGAGTCCACCCCTGAAAATAAATTTTATCATATTTTCATATTTTTACAAAAGAGCAACATTCATGAACACATTTTCCACAAGAAAATGAACTTTTACAAAAAATTTAGTCCACCCCTGAAAATAAATTTTGTCATATTTTCATATTTTTACAAAAGAGCAACATTCATGAATTTGAACACATTTTCCACAAGAAAATGAACTTTTACAAAAAATTGAGTCCACCCCTGAAAATAAATTTTATCATATTTTCATATTTTTACAAAAGAGCAACATTCATGAATTTGAACACATTTTCCACAAGAAAATGAACTTTTACAAAAAATTTAGTCCACCCCTGAAAATAAATTTTATCATATTTTCATATTTTACAAAAGCAACATTCATGAATTTGAACACATTTTCCACAAGAAAATGAACTTTTACAAAAAATTGAGTCCACCCCTGAAAATAAATTTTGTCATATTTTCATATTTTTACAAAAGAGCAACATTCATGAATTTGAACACATTTTCCACAAGAAAATGAACTTTTACAAAAAATTGAGTCCACCCCTGAAAATAAATTTTGTCATATTTTCGTATTTTTACAAAAAGAGCAACATTCATGAATTTGAACACATTTTCCACAAGAAAATGAACTTTTACAAAAAATTGAGTCCACCCCTGAAAATAAATTTTTCATATTTTTCATATTTTTACAAAAGAGCAACATTCATGAATTTGAACACATTTTCCACAAGAAAATGAACTTTTACAAAAAAAGTTAGTCCACCCCCTGAAAATAAATTTTATCATATTTTCATATTTTTACAAAAAGAGCAACATTCATGAATTTGAACACATTTTCCAGAACTTGAACACATTTTCCACAAGAAAATGAACTTTTACAAATAAATTGAGTCCACCCCTGAAAATCAATTTTATCATATTTTCATATTTTTACAAAAAGAGCAACATTCATGAATTTGAACACATTTTCCACAAGAAAATGAACTTTTACAAAAAATTGAGTCCACCCCCTGAAAATCAATTTTATCATATTTTCATATTTTACAAAAAGAGCAACATTCATGAATTTGAACACATTTTCCACAAGAAAATGAACTTTTACAAAAAATTTAGTCCCCCCTGAAAATAAATTTTGTCATATTTATATATTTTTACAAAAAGAGCAACATTCATGAATTCGAACACATTTTCCACAAGAAAATGAACTTTTACAAATAAATTGAGTCCACCACCCCCTGAAAATAAATTTTATCATATTTTCATATTTTAAGAAAAAGAGCAACATTCATGAATTTGAACACATTTTCCACAAGAAAATGAACTTTTACAAAAAATTTAGTCCACCCCTGAAAATAAATTTTATCATATTTTCATATTTTTACAAAAGAGCAACATTCATGAATTTGAACACATTTTCCACAAGAAAATGAACTTTTACAAAAAATTGAGTCCACCCCCTGAAAATAAATTTTGTCATATTTTCATATTTTTACAAAAGAGCAACATTCATGACATTTGAACACATTTTCCACAAGAAAATGAACTTTTACAAAAAATTTAGTCCACCCCTGAAAATAAATTTTGTCATATTTATATATTTTTACAAAAAGAGCAACATTCATGAATTTGAACACATTTTCCACAAGAAAATGAACTTTTACAAATAAATTGAGTCCACCACCCCCTGAAAATCAATTTTATCATATTTTCATATTTTAAGAAAAAGAGCAACATTCATGAATTTGAACACATTTTCCACAAGAAAATGAACTTTTACAAAAAATTTAGTCCACCCCCTGAAAATAAATTTTGTCATATTTTCATATTTTTAATAAAAGAGCAACATTTATGAATTTGAACTCATTTTCCACAAGAAATTGAACTTTTACAAATAAATTGAGTCCACCCCCCTGAAAATAAATTTTGTCATATTTTCATATTTTTACAAAAAGAGCAACATTCATGAATTTGAACACATTTTCCAGAACTTGAACACATTTTCCACAAGAAAATGAACTTTTACAAAAAAATTGAGTCCACCCCCCCCCCTGAAAATAAATTTTATCATATTTTATATTTTACAAAAGAGCAACATTCATGAATTTGAACACATTTTCCACAAGAAAATGAACTTTTACAAATAAATTGAGTCCACCACCCCCTGAAAATAAATTTTATCATATTTTCATATTTTTAGAAAAAGAGCAACATTCATGAATTTGAACACATTTTCCACAAGAAAATGAACTTTTATAAAAAAATTTAGTCCACCCTGAAATAAATTTTGTCATATTTTCATATTTTAAAAAGAGCAACATTCATGAATTTGAATATATTTTCCACAAGAAAATGAACTTTTACAAATAAATTGAGTCCACCCCCTGAAAATCAATTTTATCATATTTTCATATTTTTACAAAAGAGCAACATTCATGTATTTGAACACATTTTCCACAAGAAAATGAACTTTTACAAATAAATTGAGTCCACCCCTGAAAATCAATTTTATCATGTTTTCATATTTTTACAAAAAGAGCAACATTCATGCATTTGAACACACTTTCCAGAAAAAAAGAATTTTTACAAAAAAATTTAGTCCATCCCACCCTGAAAATAAATTTTATCATATTTTCATATTTTTAAAAAAAGAGCATTATTCATGAATTTTAACACATTTTCCACAAGAAGATGAACTTTTACAAATAAATTGAGTCCACCCCAGTTGTATAGTACATGGGAGTTCGAGAGCACAAAAAGTGCTCTCTATCCCCCCATGTACTATACTACTTTTAACCTTGGTTAAAAACTATCTTTACAACAGCGTAAAATAAGACCATGGTTCAAAAGGCGTCCCTCAGCAAAAGGTCATGTAAAAAAGCTGCGTAAAAAAAGTCATTGTTTCAAAGGGGGTAAAAATCTCGAGGTTTCAATCTGTCGTTTAAAAATATGGAATCTATATGTTTTTGAAATATATAGGTGCGTTTAAATTTTACAAACAGTCTTTACAAACAAATGTTAACAAGCATCGGTCGGAGGGATCAGCGCAAATTTTAGCTACGCTAAAATTGAGCAGGGGAATGGATCCCCCGAGAATTCTGGAACCCAGGCGGGGAAAATTTGTACCTTTATATACATCACTAACATATTTTAAAACAATATCTACCTGATCTTGGTCACATTCTACCTTAATTAAATCAGAATCATTTATATATTTCCATTCTTTGTATGTTCGATTATATGAGAGAGTTGGACATAATAAAATAATGTAATCAAAATGTCTATTAAAGTTTTTTTCTAACATTCTTAAAAGAAAGAAGGTTTTACCGCAAGCAGTCATGCCTAAAATAATCATATTAAAGGTGTGTTCATTTATATATTACTGGTTATTCTAGTATTGAATACTTTGTAAATCATTATTAACAAATTGAACAAGAGCATCACTAATGACATAGATGTAACAGTTTAAATCTTTTTTATATGCTCTCTTTTTAATTTCGAGAAGAATGCCGTTTTGACTATTAATGACGCGTAATCCGTTACCAGCAATATTTTTTTCTTGAAAGGTGCGTAGATCGATAACTAATGCAAATTTATCCTTATAAAATTTTTCAATTGTCATGAAGCAATCTATCGGAATAGTTCTATCAAAAAATTTTCTTGCTTCTTCATAAAATAGTGTTTTATTCATGCCCTGGTTGAAAAGGCAATTTGGGGTGCCTTCTACGGTCACTTTAACTTCATCAATTAATGGAAATTCAAATTTTCACTATCACTAACTGAATTTTCTGTGAATAGAAGTACAATACCTTTCATTGATTTGCGGGGGACATTTACATTTATATTCTGTAATGTACTCAACTTATCCCATTTTTCCTTTTTTAAGAGGGTTATATGCTCATAAAATAAACTTCTTCCTATAGAATATAAATTTGTCACCTCATCTGCAATTTCTTGATTTTCAATAGTTTCATATTCTAGCTGAATATTTTCTAATTCATAATCACCGATAGTTTGGCCACTTTGTGCGATAAGGACTTGATCACTTTTGGGTAAAGTTATTATGTATTGAAAGTTATTATTCATATTGAAAGGACAATAAAGCCCATGATCTTTAAGAATATTATCAATAATAATTTTCTGCCTTGTACCATAAATATCATACATTAATTTATCTGCTATTTTCTGTGAATCACCACTTGTTGCACCACTATCATCCTTAGAAATGAGTTTTCGTAAATTCTGGTTACACACACCATATTCAATAAGGCCTTGTCGATCACTTTTCGGTAACCACAAGTCTTTGTATACACTTATAACATTATGTTCACTACAATCGTAAAGGGTTTCCCCAGCCACTTTAATTTGTAGTCTATGTTGTAAAATCTGACTGAGATTATTTAGAAAGTGACTTTTTGTATTACTGATTTTAAGATCAAACGATAGATTAACTGAATTAGGCACTAAGCAACTATTTGCTTTCAATTTTGGAATATTAATATAAACTTGTTCATTCGGTTTAAGACTATTAGGATTAAAGGTTATACTATAAAAAGTACGGTTACCTTTAATTTTTGCCATAGCAGTCTTTTTATAACCAGGTAAAAGCTCTTCTTGTAATAATCTGTTCATATATATTAAAACATATTTTATTTTTTTCTTTGTTTATAATGGTCATATATTAAAAAAGCAGTAGCAATAGCTAAAACCCATAGATTAGAAGCTAACCATGCTAAACCTTTTGCTACCCCAGATATAACCTGAGAGATAATATTCAATAATGGACCTAACACTGGCCATAATTTTTTACCTAGATTTGCTAAAGCCTTAGAAAATTTACTAGTAGCTTGAGCACCTTGTAGGATTGCTTTTCTAGCCCCTATGACAATGGCTGTAATTATACTAGCTACAGATATAGCTAAAGCTGATATTTCTGGGATATATTTTTTTACCCATTTTTTAAATCGCTGTAATCTAGTAATGTTTTCTTCCTGTTTATCTAGTACATCCTCTTTTTCTAATTGATTTTCTTCTTCTCTAATTCTTCGGCTCTTTCGTGCAAATTAGTTAATTCATCAATATTGTTGTCAATACCATTTTCATTTTCATTTTCTATTTCATCTATTCTAGCTTGAGTTTTGTTTAGCTCTTCAGCAAAGTGATTTATTTGTGCTTTTATGAATTGCGGGCGTGTTCTTTTATCAATAGTTACAGAGGGGGTCATTACCCCTATATGTTCTCTAAGCTCTTGATTAGTTATTTGATTGAAATTTTCTGTATATTGATTATTTAAATCAACCATAGGCATACTTTCTTCAGTTTTTATAAATTCATCTTGCAAATTAATAATTCTTTTAATTTCGTTTTTAAATTGTTTAACAGCTTCTTTAGCATTTGTATTTTTATTATATTGTAGTATTCCATTACTATTACGTTTTAAAACAATTATACTATTGCCTCTACTATTTTTTGCATTTAATGGTCTGTAAGTAATATGATTTGATTTAGTTTTACCTAAATTTAATCTAAAATTTATACCTTCAGAAGCTGCCATACCTTTTAGGTGATTAAATCTAAACTCATTTTTATAATTTTTTTTAATAAAAGATTCAACAGCAAAAGAAACTTCATTTTCAGGTCTATTAATATTTGTATAAACAGGAGTGGAAGTAGGAACATCAGGAAGATTATTAGTTTTATTTGTCTTTTTTCTTATTGTTACACCAAAATTATCATCAGTAAATGATGTTTCATAATATTCATTATTTTCTTGCTTATTATCTTCATCATCAATAAATTGAAAATTTTGCCAATCATCGTTATTATCTTCTTGCTTCTTATCTTTTAATTCAATATTATCAAAATCTCCTTCATCCATTATACAGATAACTCTATATTTTGTATTTCACTTTCAGGAATCCAACTGTTATGTTTATTATCATAACCTAACCATTTAACTAAAACCATCTTTTTACCTTTAACCTTCTTACGTTTTAATATCTTTTCAATTCTATAAACATCATCTTTCTTATTCACAACTGTTAGTTCCTCTTCATAAAATTTTCCAATTATAGGCTCTCCTTCTGCATCCTCTATCTCATATAAATTAGGGTCTCCTCTAATAACTTTAGTCACTTTAAAAAGCTCTTCTGTAAAATTTGCTTCATAACCTTTCGTAAATATAGATTTATACTTTGATATTCTAACCATATCATCAATTTTAATCTTAGGTAATGGTAAATAAGCAACTTCATGACCGTATAATGTATTCCATACTTCATCTTCATTATTTTTATTAACATCTTTAGGTTTCATCAAGATTGTACTGTGTTTTGTATTGTTATAATTATATACTAAATCATCCAATATATCAATCCATTTATATGTTCCTTTACTATAAAAATATTTCCACATAGATGTTTTAAGCGTTCTGTTGAATCGTTCAACAATCGCAGCCTTTTTATTATTTTTAGTAGAGAAGTATTTAATTCCATGTTTCTCTAATAATGATTTGACACCTACATTATAAAATTCTTTACCATCATCAAATTGCGCTAGTTACGGGTAATCATTAAATCTATCTTTTAATAATTGACTTAATTGTTTTGCAACAGCTTTTGTCATATTATTTTTGTCTTTCCTATAAACAGGGATAGTAAATGCATATCTACTTAATATTTCAATAGCTGTTAATATCCAATAATAACCATTGTTTTTATACTTATAAGAACCCATATCAAATAAATCCATCTGTATTTGTTCACCAAGATAGTTTACCCTTGTTTGTCTGAATTTATGTCTCCTAATAATAGGTTTATATCTAGTGTATGTATCTTGAGATATTAACCATTCTTTAACCTGTTTTCTACTAACATTTATACCTTCTTCTAATGCTTTCTGATAAAGACGTTCTGCTGATTGATACCCTGTTTTCGGGTCATAATAAATATCTCTTAAACTTTGCTAAATTTTAATGTCTTCATCCATTTAAATTACTCAAGATAACATTCAAGGAGAATACTGCCTACATTCGCAGGAGCGCCATTTTGATCTAATATATTAAATATTAGCTCGTTAAAGGCTCCTTTTATAATTGTAACTTTAGATTCAATATCGTTGTATTCGTATACAGTACCAAATAACGACTGAATTGTTATTACTGGTAAAGTTAAAGCTATATTACTTTTTTTTCCTTCAAGGTTATAATTATAACTTGAATTTACAATATTAGAAGAAATTTGCACACACTTTAATCCTCTGTTTATATCCACTTTAGAAACACCATTTTGTACGATACCTTTTTTTTAATAGTTTTTATGGTATCATTAAAACCTAACATTTTAATAATAGTATCAGATAATACTAATACTTCATCATTATTATTAGTTATTTTACAAGTTCCATTGTTTTCTACCATTTCAAGCTTTACATTAACAGACTCAAAAAACGTTTTAAGCATTTTAAAAGTCCAGTAACCAGCATCTATATTATATTTTGTTGCGCCTATTGTAAAAGCTAAAGTATTATTTAATTTTATATTTTTATATTCCCAATACACATAAGCTTTTTTAATATATAAATATGAATAGTTAGTTGTTACTATACTTTCTTGTAAGTCAATTTTTTTACTATCTCCGTCTATAAAAACAGTGAACTTTTTCATATATAACATAGCTTATATTATATGTCAAACAAGCAAATAGAAGAAAATGCTATAAAATTAGGCGATGATGATTTAAAACATGTATCATACACAACATGGCCTAAAATATATTTAGAAACAACTAAAACGCCTTTGTTTTCAAATCTTATGGCAGCAATAAATGGAGATTAAGGTCATTCTGAGGATTATTTCGATCATATGTTACATAGGTGGTCCTCAAAGTTTATTGTAAAACCTACATTTCAAAGGCCGGTAAATGTTGATATCTGTAACTTCAGATTATACGTCACAGAGAAAGATTATTTTATGAGCAGTTCCCACCTATAACAGCTGTGTGGACAAAAAGTGAAATTAAAAGTAAAAAAGAACAGCCGACTGGTATAAGATACAATATTAAAAATCATTTAAATTATAAAAAAGAAGCGTACTACGCTATGATTTGTGGGGATTATGTTGCCAGTTTTTTATGTGGTATTGCGCTTAATCATTTAAATTTTAATAAAAGTAGAATTATACAAAGCCTTGTTAAATATCATTTGTATTATACTATTCAAAAATTTATGAAGCATCCATCGCTTTTAGACAAATATGACTTTACAGAATTGAAAAAGCATATCCCTTATAAAGGTATATTAAAATTTGATAAAAACAATGATGGGTATTATGTTAATTTTCAATATTCAACTACTGATTATAGGAGCTTCATTGCATATAATTCGGAAGGTATTACATCAATCGGAAAAGTTCTTTTGCAAGAGAGCATTGAAAGTTTTGTTTATACAATATTAGGAAGTCAAGCTAGCACACATTGGGCAATAGTTAATCAGGGAGCTAGGAGCATGCAAACTCAAAATGTTTTTCGAAAATTATTAAAGGATAATATAGTACAGAATGATAAACTAGCTATTGCAAAACTAGCTATTGCTGTTACAGCATCAACAATGATAGTTAAATATGCTCAGGATAAAAAATGGGTTCCTGAAAATCCATTTAAATCTGTATAAATATATATGACAAGTGTTATTACTAGTGGGGTTGGAACAGCTTTTGGAGATGTTGTTAATGTCCTAGGATTTAGTCTAGCAGGCTGGCTATTTCATAAACTTGATAAAAAAGGTTATGAAGAGGAAATTAAACGTCACAATAAGGCTCTAGAGGACCTATCTAAGGCTAAAGAGGCATTCTATGAAAATGAAGTCAAACAGCATGATAAAATTCAACAGCTAAGACAAGAACTTCAATATGCTGATAATGATATAGAACTTACAAACAAAGCTTTAGATGCGCTTAGAAAAATAAAAACAATACATTACAACGGATTAACATTTCATAAAGAACCACAATTAAATGACTTTTACAAACCATCTAAGAATATGAAAAATTATCAATCTGGTACAATGGTAGGGCTTGGTATTATATCTGGATATTTATTATATAAAATTACTTAAAAAATAAAATATATAGTATTAGTATATGTGTTGCAATAAATTGATTCATAAAGAGTTAGAAGAGGTTTTTGGTTATGTAAATTGTTGCTTTTGTGATAAAAAGATATGTGATAGTTATATTAATAGATCTGTTAAGACATACTTATGTTGTGAAAATCAAGAAATTATTTCAGATAATAAAATGAATGTTTGTATACACTGTGGTTCTGTTCACTCATATAAGATAGTTAATGAATGGATACCAGAGATTTGGAAATGTCAACGATCAGTTCATTCAAGGAAAAAATGGTTTTATAATAAAATAGATTGTGTGTAGTTTTTGAATATGTTGAGAAATTGACAAATGATTTTATAAAGGTTATAAATACTATGTTTAAATATAAGTTGATTCAGAAAAAGAATATTAGTATGTATAACTATTATATAATACGTTTAGCTAGTAGGAGGGGTATACCATTAAAACACTCTGTTAGAGATATGAAAAATAGTAAGACAAAGAGGAGTTTTGACAATAGATTATTTGGTGAAGTATATAAAATCCTTAAGTGGGATAAAGACATTAACTGTACTTATTATAACAACTAGGCCCAGTTAAAGAAATAAAACATTTATGATTATATATGAATCTTAAAGATCTATTAAAAAAGATTAGAAATTTTATTCTATGTTGTAAAAAAACTAGTTCTAATATAGAAGTTTTTTTGAAGGATTTTGGAAAAACATTGTATAAAACAAAGGATAATATAAACGCACCATAAAAAAATAAAATATATAGTAATTATATAGAATGGTGAAAGTTATAAAAAACAAAGATGTATATAAATTTAAAGGAAATGAAATTAATTTAGATTTATTAGATGAAATTATGAAAGATAAAAACATGTATATTAAATCATTAACGTACGAACTTTATTATAAAAACGATATGGATAGATATATATATACAGAGTATGAATTGAATACAAATGAATGGTTATCTTTTTCAAAAAGTATATATAATATAGAAAATATAAAAAAAAATTTACATATAATGTGTACAATGAATATTGATTATGAACTGATTATACTAAATACATTTAAACCATCTAATATAAATACTATTAGTAGTGATTTTTATATACCGCAGTTTATACATATCACTAAACTCTGTTTAATAAATATCATGGATGGGATGATTGTTATTTTAAGTATGACATTAACAATATAGATAAAGATTTTTATGTTATAAAATTTGATTTATATGAATATAGTAATCATTCAAGTGCTAATGGAATTATTAAAATTTATCTCAAACGCATTAAATAACTATTTAAAAAATAAAATATATAGTATTAGTATATATGTGTTCAGATAAACCAATACGAGGAAGACCAAAAATTTATACTAAAGAACAAATCAAACAACATAGGACATTATATATGCTCTCAAAACCATGGCATTGTGATTCATGTATTAAAACATATAGTTTAGCATATAAAACTTTACATCTTCGGACAAAAAAACATGTTCGAAATTCAAAAAATAAAAATAATATAGTTTTTATAAAAGTTTTAAATATAGATTTATTTCTATAATTAAAATTAGTGTTTAAATATACTTAAAGAAATATATATAAATTATATATATGATAGAAAATAGAAAAAACTTAAAAGACTTAAAGACAAAAGATGATATTAATAACATTGAAATGAGTAATAATAAAATATCATTATGTCATTTCGGGCCTGGGTGGTTATTTGATTTTTTAGATGATAATTTATTATCTAAATTTGATGTATATATATTAATTGATGCTTTACCAACAAAATTAAAACATTATGATCCTGATCAACCGGCTTATTAAAAATGTAAAGATTTTGAAACATTTAAACATACTTTAATATCTGAAGCAATTGAATATGATCTAAAATTAGTTGAACATAATAAAAAATTAAGATTATTAAGATTTAAACCTGATAATCAAAAAAGAGAATTATTGTATTATTACGATAGAACAGTAAAAGAAGCTCTTGATGACCCAATTATTAGAAAACAATCAAACAAAGTGATCTGGATACATGAGAAGGGTTTCATACCATGGTATTTCGGTCTTGAACCAGGAATGTTACCCAACACAATAAAAACTAAAGCTAAATTAAGAGAATATTTAAAAACAAAATAAAACTAAAAAATGTTAAATAGCCAAATGTTTATTAAATTATTTTTATACAATTTAAATAGTACAATTTATTTGTATTATTTGAATTTAATTATTTAAAGATACCTTAAAGACACTTAAAAAAATAATATATATAGTATAGTATATATATATATGAATAGAGATTATTTAAATCGAAAGGTACTTAAAGACAAACCTATATTATATAATATGCCTAATATGAATAAAGATAAACTTCAAAAGTTGACTAAAGACGATTTAATTAATATAATATTAAATCAAAGCCTAAGGTTGAAGTTAATAATACTTCAATTTCCAAACCAGTACAAAAAGTACTATCACAATCCAATATCAAACGAATGAATGTATCTCAGTTAAAAGTTATTGCTAAAGAAAAAAAGGTTAAAGGTTATTATAAACTTAGAAAAAACGAATTAATCAAAGTATTAACACCAGTCCCAAAACCAAGAAAGAGTGTAAAAGAGATGATTAAAGAGTATGAGAACAATACACAGATGCTATCAGATAAAAATAAAAAACCAATACCAACACCTAGAGTTAAAATAAGAGAAACACACAATTCTCTTAAAGGATACACTAAATCCTATGAAATAAGCATTATTAACAATAAAGATCCATTGAAACAATTACAGAACACTAGAAAGTATCTTACATATTATATTAAAGAATTATTAACAACAATAAAAGGAATTAAATTTGTCGAAACGCTTAAGGTAACATTTGAAAAATTTGAAATAAAAGATGGTGGTACTGCTGGTTTTTTAACAAAAGTTGCTTATTTTAACAGCCCAGCTTTAACAATTACTAATTCTAATGAAATCAATGAATCCTTACAAATTTCAGAAAAAAATATATTAAATAAGATTGATAAATATACACAAGAAGGTTCTGGATGGCTTATTCGTTCCATAGATAATCACTATCTTAATGTTGTTAAATACAAGCCATTACAAGGATCTTCATACATTAATTTACCACAAGAACTTAAAAATAGTAAAAAAGGTTTGATAAATATCAAAAATAGAGATAATGAATGCTTTAGATGGTGTCATATTAGACATATTAACCCGCAAAATAATACCCCACAACGAATAAAAAAATCTGATAAGGAATATATTAAAAAGCTTAATTATGAAGGGGTTGATTTTCCAGTGACTGTTAAACATTATAATAAAATCGAAAAGACAAACAGAATTAACATTAACGTTTTCGGTTATGAAGATAAACAACCATATCCATTATTCATTTCAAAAGAAAAATTTGAAGACCATATGGAACTACTATTGATAACTGATAATGAAAACAAACATTATATTCTAATAAAAAATTTTAATGCATTTATGTATAATCATACAAAGCATAAGGAAAGGAAACACTTTTGTATGCGCTGCCTTCAATGTTTTAGTTCTGAAAAAATATTAAATAACCATATAGAAAACTGTATATTAATAAATGGTACACAAGCAGTAAAAATGCCTGATAAAAATAATAACATACTGAACTTCAACAACTATCATAAACAACAAGCTGTTCCGTTTGTTATATACGCTGATTTTGAAGCTATTACAAAAGATATCTGGTTGCCAACAAGATAATGGTAACATATACAGAAGCCTATCAAAACATACTGACTGTGGTTATGGGTATAAAGTTGTTTGTTGCTATGATGATCAATTTACTAAACAAATTCAACTATATAGAGGTGAAAAGGCTGTTTACAAATTTATGGAAGCTATGTTAAAAGAAGTTAAATATTGTAAAAATATTATGAAAACCTACTTTAATAAACCATTAAAATGACCACTGATGATGAAGAAGAATTTAAAAAAGCTGATGAATGTCATATCTGTAACAAAAAATATACTAACAAAGATATTCGAGTTCGAGACCATTGTCATATCACTGGTAGAATAGACTCTGATAAATTTAAAATCCCAGTAATATTTCACAATCTGCGTGGGTATGACAGCCATTTTATTATGCAAGAAATCGGAGCTATTGTTAATAAGCATACATACAAAAACAAAAAAGGTGAAGAAACGCATATGAATATAAATGCTATACCTAATAATATGGAAAAGTATATGGCTTTTATGTTAGGAAACCATTTAACATTTCTTGATAGTTTTCAATTTATGAGCTCTAGTCTTGAAAAGCTTGTTTGTAATTTACCTAAAGATTCATTTAAATATACCTATAAGCAGTTTCAAGGTGAAAAATTTAATTTAATGACTCAAAAAGGTATATACCCATATGATTATATGGATAGCTTTGAAAAGTTTGATGAAAAATTACCTTCAAAAAAAGACTTTTATAGTATTCTTACTGCTGATAATATATCAGATGAACAATACCATCATGCACAAAAAGTGTGGGATACATTCAATATGAAAAACATGGGTGAGTATCACGACCTATATCTGAAATCAGACGTTTTGTTATTAGCTGATGTATTTGAAAACTTTCGAAAACATGTCTTGAATATTATAAATTAGACCCATGCCACTATTTCACATCTCCTGGGTTGTCTTGGGATGCTATGTTAAAGATGACAGATATTAAATTAGAATTAATGACAGATATTGATATGTTTCAATTCATTGAAAAGGGTATGAGAGGAGGCGTTAGTTATATTGCTAATCGATATGGTAAAGCTAATAACAAATATCAATCATCTTATAATAATAATAAGCCATCGAAATGTATTTAGATGCTAACAATCTGTATGGCTGGGCTATGTCACAAAACTTACCTACTGGTGGTTTCAAATGGTTAACTAAGAAACAGATTAACAACATAAACCTTATAAATATCAAGCAGATAGTAAAAAGGTTTAATTTTAGAAGTTGATTTAGAATACCCTGAAGAACTACATGATTTACATAACGATTATCCTGTTGCACCAGAAAAGTTAAAGTAACTAGCGACATGTTGTCAAAATATTGTAAGACAATTGCTTCTAATTACACTATATCAACAGGATTAGTAAGCAAACTGATTCCGACTTTAAAAAATAAATACAAATACGTTTTACATTATAGAAATCTTCAACTATATTTAGATCTTGGGTTAAAGTTAAAAAAAGTACATAGAGGACTTGAATTTAATCAATCTCCATGGTTGAAAAAATACATAGACTTTAATACTCAAAAAAGAACTAATGCAAAAAATTCTTTTGAAAAAGACTTCTTCAAACTCATGAATAACAGTGTTTTTGGTAAGACAATGGAAAACTTAAGAAAAAGAGTAGATGTTAGACTAGTAACTAATAAAAATAAATTATTAAAATTAGCTTCAAAACCTACTTATGTAAGTTCAAAGATCTTTAATGAGAACCTTGTGGCTGTGCATAAGATCAAAGAAACACTAACCCTTAACAGGCCTGCATATATGGGTATGTGTATCTTAGATTTATCTAAAGTATTAATGTACGATTTTCATGACAACTATATCAAGAAGAAATATGGTGATAAAGCTAAACTTCTTTTCACAGACACAGATAGTTTAACATATGAAATTGAAACTGAAGATGCCGATCAAGATTTTTGGGTTGATAAAGATAAATTTGATTTCAGTGATTACCCAGAATACCATAAATATCATGATAAAACTAATAAAAAAGTTATTGGTAAAATGAAAGATGAAGCTGCTGGAATAGTAGTTAAAGAATTTGTTGGTTTAAGAAGCAAGATGTATAGTTATATTAAAGATAATAATAAAGGAGATAAAAAAGCTAAATGAATTAAGAAAAATATTATTAAGAGTAAAATAAAACATGAAGACTATAAAACAACACTATTTGAAAACAAACAAATGCATCATACAATGAAAACTATTAGAAGTGTAAACCATCAACTTAGTAGTTATGAGATTAATAAAGTATGACTAAGTTGTTTTGATAATAAACGTTATATATTAGATGATGGTGTAACAACATTAGCTTATGACCATTATAATATCGGTTCAAATAACTAAATATTAACAAACAGTTATAATGTGTAGTAAGCATGTAGCGTGGGGCCTCTGTTACAGTAAAATCATACATACCTGCTCCTCATGTTTGACTACATATCACATAACTGTTTGTGATAAGTATTTAATACAAAAGCGATATACAAAAGATTCAAAATATTGAAACAATTAGTAAAAACACTTTTAACAAAAATTATATAAAACATTGTTAAACATGTACATGTGACACACGCTTGACAGACAAATTAAAAAAACATATAGATTCCATATTTTGTAAAACATAGTATTATTATACATGCGCTGATGAAATGTAATAGCTCCATTAAGCAACCATTGTTAAACATGTACTAAGACACGCGCTTCACTGACAAATTAAAAAACATATAGATTCCATATTTTTAAACGATAGATTGTAAAAGAGCATATTTTAAGCCTCTGTTATTCTCGAATATACTTCGAATATTCATCGAATCCACGGGGGAACCCCGAATTTTTCACTTCGTGAAAAATTTTCTCCGCCTGGATTCCAGAATTCTCGGGGGATCCATTCCCCTGCTCAATTTTAGCGTAGCTAAAATTTGCGCTAACGATCCCCCTCCGACAAATTAAAAAACATATAGATTCCATATTTTTAAACGATAGATTGTAAAAGAGCATTTTTTAAGCCTCTGTTATTCTCGAATATTCTTCGAATATTCATCGAATCCACGGGGGAACCCCCAATTTTTCACTTCGTGAAAAATTTTCCCCGCCTGGGTTCCAGAATTCTCGGTTCCAGAATTCTCGGGGGATCCATTCCCCTGCTCAATTTTAGCGTAGCTAAAATTTGCGCTGCCGATCCCCCTCCGAACCGATGCTTGTTAACATTTGTTTGAAAAGGCTGTTTGTAAAATTTAAACGCACCTATATATTACAAAAACATATAGATTCCATATTTTTAAACGACAGATTGAAACCTCGAGATTTTTACACCCTTTGAAACAATGACTTTTTTTACGCAGCTTTTTTACATGACCTTTTGCTGAGGGACGCCTTTTGAACCATGGTCTTATTTTCGCTGTTATAAAGATAAGGTTAGTAGTATAGTACATGGGGGGATAGAGAGCACTTTTTGTGCTCTCGAACCCCCATGTACTATACTACTCACCCCCCCTCTGAAAAATAAATTTTATCATATTTTCATATTTTTACAAAAAGAGCAACATTCATGAATTTGAACACATTTTCCACAAGAAAATGAACTTTTACAAAAAAACTTAGTCCACCCCCCCTGAAAATAAATTTTGTCATATTTTCATATTTTTACAAAAAGAGCAACATTCATGAATTTGAACACATTTTCCACAAGAAAATGAACTTTTACAAAAAAATTGAGTCCACCCCCCTAAAATAAATTTTGTCATATTTTAATATTTTTACAAAAGAGCAACATTCATGAATTTGAACACATTTTCCACAAGAAATTGAACTTTTACAAATAAATTGAGTCCACCCCCCTGAAAATCAATTTTATCATATTTTCATATTTTACAAAAAGAGCAACATTCATGAATTTGAACACATATTCCATAAGAGAAAGTACTTTTACAAAAAAATTTAGTCCACCCCCTGAAAAAAAATTTTGTCATATTTTTATATTTTTACAAAAAGAGCAACATTCATGAATTTGAACATATTTTCCACAAGAAAATGAACTTTTACAAAAAATTGAATCCACCCCTGAAAATAAATTTTATCATATTTTCATATTTTTACAAAAGAGCAACATTCATGAATTTGAACACATTTTCCACAAGAAAATGAACTTTTACAAATAAATTGAGTCCACCCCTGAAAATAAATTTTATCATATTTTCATATTTTTACAAAAAGAGCAACATTCATGAATTTGAACACATTTTCCACAAGAAAATGAACTTGTACGAAAAATTTAGTCCACCCCCCTTGAAAAAAAAATTTTGTCATATTTTCATATTTTTACAAAAATAGCAACATTCATGAATTTGGACACATTTTCCACAAGAAATTGAATTTTTACAAATAAATTGAGTCCACCCCCCTGAAAATCAATTTTATCATATTTTCATATTTTTACATAAAGAGCAACATTCATGAATTTGAACACATTTTCCACAAGAAAATGAACTTTTACAAAAAATTTAGTCCACCCCCCATGAAAATAAATTTTGTCATATTTTCGTATTTTTACAAAAAGAGCAACATTCATGAATTTGAACACATTTTCCACAAGAAAATGAACTTTTACAAAAAATTTAGTCCACCCCTGAAAATAAATTTTGTCATATTTTCATATTTTTACAAAAGAGCAACATTCATGAATTTGAACACATTTTCCACAAGAAAATGAACTTTAACAAAAAATTGAGTCCACCCCCCTGAAAATCAATTTTATCATATTTTCATATTTTTACAAAAAGAGCAACATTCAGAAAATGAACTTTTACAAAAATGTTTAGTCCACCACCCCCCTGAAAATAAATTTTATCATATTTTCATATTTTACAAAATGAGCAACATTCATGAATTTGAACACATTTTCCACAAGAAATTGAACTTTTACAAATAAATTGAGTCCACCCCCCTGAATATCAATTTTATCATATTTTCATATTTTTACAAAAAGAGCAACATTCATGAATTTGAACACATATTCCATAAGAGAAAGTACTTTCACAAAAAAATTTAGTCCACCCCACCTGAAAAAAAAATTTGTCATATTTTTATATTTTTACAAAAAGAGCAACATTCATGAATTTGAACATATTTTCCACAAGAAAATGAACTTTTACAAATAAATTGAGTCCACCCCTGAAAATCTATTTTATCATATTTTCATATTTTTACAAAAAGAGCAACATTCATGAATTTGAACACATTTTTCACAAGAAAATGAACTTTTACAAAAAATTGAGTCCACCCCTGAAAATAAATTTTATCATATTTTCATATTTTACAAAAGAGCAACATTCATGAATTTGAACACATTTTCCACAAGAAAATGAACTTGTACGAAAAATTTAGTCCACCCCCCCTGAAAAAAAAATTTTGTCATATTTTCATATTTTTACAAAATGAGCAACATTCATGAATTTGAACACATTTTCCACAAGAAATGAACTTTTACAAAAAATTGAGTCCCCCCTGAAAATCAATTTTGTCATTTTCATATTTTTACAAAAGAGCAACATTCATGCATTTGAACACATTTTCCAGAAAAAAAGAATTTTTACAAAAAATTGAGTCACCCCCTAAAATCAATTTTATCAATTTTCATATTTTACAAAAGAGCAACATTCATGAATTTGAACACATTTTCACAAGAAAATGAACTTTTACAAAAATGTTTAGTCCACCACCCATCCCTGAATATAAATTTTATCATATTTTCATATTTTTACAAAAAGAGCAACATTCATGAATTTGAACACATTTTTCACAAGAAAATGAACTTTTACAAAAATGTTTAGTCCACCACCCATCCCTGAATATAAATTTTATCATATTTTCATATTTTTACAAAAATAGCAACATTCATGTATTTGAACAAATTTTCCACAAGAAAATGAACTTTTACAAAAAAATTTAGTCCACCCCCCCTGAAAATAAATTTTGTCATATTTTCGTATTTTTACAAAAAGAGCAACATTCATGCATTTGAACACATTTTCCAGTTTTTGAGTCAACCCCTAAAATCAATTTTATCTTTATTTTACAAAAGAGCAACATTCATGAATTTGAACACATTTTCACAAGAAAATGAATTTAGTCCACCACCCCTGAAAATAAATTTTATCAAATTTTCATATTTTACAAAATAGCATCATTCATGAATTTGATCACATTTTCCACAAAAAATGAACTTTTACAAAAAAATTTAGTCCACCCCCTGAAAATAAATTTTGTCATATTTTTATATTTTTACAAAAAGAGCAACATTCATGAATTTGAACACATTTTCCACAAGAAAATGAACTTTTACAAAAATGTTTAGTCCACCACCCCCTGAAAATAAATTTTATCATATTTTCATATTTTTACAAAATGAGCAACATTCATGAATTTGAACACATTTTCCACAAGAAATTGAACTTTTACAAATAAATTGAGTCCACCCCCCCTGAAAATCAATTTTATCATATTTTCATATTTTTACAAAAAGAGCAACATTCATGAATTTAAACACATTTTCCGCAAGAAAATGGACTTTTACAAAAAAATTTAGTCCACCCCCCTGAAAATAAATTTTGTCATATTTTCATATTTTTACAAAAAGAGCAACATTCATGAATTTGAACACATATTCCATAAGAGAAAGTACTTTTACAAAAAAATTTAGTCCACCCCTGAAAAAAATTTGTCATATTTTTATATTTTTACAAAAAGAGCAACATTCATGTATTTGAACAAATTTTCCACAAGAAAATGAACTTTTACAAAAAAATTTAGTCCACCCCTGAAAATAAATTTTGTCATATTTTCATATTTTTACAAAAAGAGCAACATTCATGAATTTGAACACATTTTTCACAAGAAAATGAACTTTTACAAAAATGTTTAGTCCACCACCACCCCTGAAAATCAATTTTATCATATTTTCATATTTTTACAAAAAGAGCAACATTCATGTATTTGAACACATTTTCCACAAGAAAATGAACTTTTACAAAAAATTTAGTCCACCACCCCTGAAAATAAATTTTGTCATATTTTTGTATTTTTACAAAAAGGGCAACATTTATGAATTTGAACACATTTTCCACAAGAAAATGAACTTTTACAAAAAAATTGAGTCCACCCCCCCCTGAAAATCAATTTTCTCATGTTTTCATATTTTTACAAAAAGAGCAACATTCATGCATTTGAACACATTTTCCAGAAAAAAAGAATTTTTACAAAAAAAGTGAGTCAACCCCCCCTAAAAATCAATTTTATCAAATTTTCGTATTTTTACAAAAAGAGCAACATTCATGAATTTGAACACATATTCATGACATGAACACATTCATGAATTTGAACACATAAAATTCATATTTAGGGGGGATGGACTCGATTTTTTTGTAGAAGTTCTTTTTGATGTGGAAAATGTGAAAATGTGTTTTAACACATTTAACACATTTTCCACGTCAAAAAGATTTTTTACAAAAATCGAGTCCACCCCCCCTGAAAATGAATTTTAACATATTTTTATATTTTCATCAAAAGACTTATAATTCATACATTTTCCAAAACAAAAAGAACTTTTACAAGAAAATCGTGTCCATCGCCCCTGAAAAAGAGATTTATCATAATTTCAAATTTTCACCAAAAGACTATATTTCATGAATTTTAACACATTTTCACATCAGAAAGATTTTTTACAAGGAAATCTACTCCACTCCCCCTGAAAATTAATTTTATCATATTTTTATATTTTCAGAAAAAGACTACAATTCATGCATTTAAATACATTTTGCATATCAAAAAGAGGTTTTACAAAAATAGGGATTCCATCCCCTGGAAGTGAATTTTATCATATTTCCATGTTTTAATCAAGACTATAATTCATGAATTTTAACACATTTTCCACACAAAAGGATTTTTTTAAAAAAACCCGAGTCCACCCCCCTGAAAATGAGTGTTATCATAGTTTCATATTTTCATCTAAAGACTATAATTCATGCATTTTAACACATTTTCCACGTCAAAAAGATTTTTTAAAAAAAATCGATTCTACCCCCCTGAAAATGAATTTTAACATATTTATATATTTCCATTATAAGACTATAATTCATACATTTCCAAAACAAAAGAACTTTCACAAAAATAGGGATTCCACCCCCCCCTGAATGTGAATTTTATCATATTTCCATATTTTCGTGAAATGACTATAATTAATGCATTTGAACACATTTTCCACATCAAAAAGAACTTTTAGAAAAAATTGAGTCCACCCCTGAAAATGAATTTTATCATATTTTCATATTTTCACCAAAAGACTATAATTTATGCACTTGAATACATTTTCCACAACAAGAACTTTTACAAAAAAATCAAGTCCACCACCCTGAAAATGAATTTTATCATATTTTCATATTTTCACCAAAAGACTATAATTCATGTATTTAAACACATTTTCCTTATCAAAAAGAACTTTTAAAAAAAAGTTGAATCCACCCCCTCTCCTAAAAATGAATTTTTCATATTTTCATATTTTCATGAATTGTAATTCATGCATTTGAACACATTTTCCACATCAAAAGAACTTTTACAAAAAAATTGAGTCCACCCCACCTGAAAATGAATTTTATCATATTTTCATATTTTCACCAAAAGACTATAATTCACGTATTTAAACACATTTTCCTTATCAAAAAGAAGTTTTAAAAAAAATTGAGTCCACCCCCTCTCCTATAAACGAAATTTTCATATTTTCATATTTTCATGAATTGGAATTCATGCATTTGAACACATTTTCCACATACAAAAGAACTTTGACAAAAAAATCGAGTCCACCCCCCGCTGAAAATTAGTTTTATCATATTTCCATCAAAAGACTATAATTAATGCATTTGAATACATTTTCCACATCAGAAAGATTTTTTCCAAAAAAATTGAGTCCACCCCCCCTGAAAATGAATTTTATCATATTTTCATCAAGACTATAATTCATGCATTTGAACACATTTTCCTTATCAAAAAGAACTTTTACAAAAAAATCGAGTCTACCCCCCCTGAAAATGAGTTTTATCATAGTTTCATATTTTCATGAATTGTAATTCATGCATTTGAAGACATTTTCCGTATCAAAAAGAACTTTTACAAAAATAAGGATTCTAACCCCTGAAAATGAATTTTATCATAGTTCCAAATTTTCATCAAAAGGCTATAATTAATGCATTTGAACACATTTTCAAATGAAAACCATAGAATACCATTAAAAAATAAATTAACAACAGAATGAAATACATGGCTGCGTTGCCGCCGAAGGTAGCACAAATCTGGACTTTACAGTTATTGCTTGGTTTCATTTAACGATACAATGCTTCTCTGCATTGCAGTCGCTCTCATTGTCCAAGAAATTATGTCGCTCAGCTGACCTGAAAAAACTTCACGATGTGAATACTAAAGAATGCGAACTGTTTGCTCAAAGATGGCTTTCGGAGGAGTGCGCACAAGCAGTGATGACTTTTTACAACGCATATGAAAAATATAGTTGAAACATTAAGTTGATTCCTGTTTATGAAATCTTCGATGTATTTTCTTTCTGTGTATTTTATTCAGTTTGATAAAAACCATTTACACCAAAGTGTTAAGCGTACAAAAGCACTTGGAAAAATATCTACTTGATGTCACGTGACAATACGTTAATTAATTACACTTATTTTAAACAACTGCATCATTTTTCAACAAATGCGCAAGAAAATAAGGTTATTGCGACTAAGAAGTCCGTTACGCCAGCAGTAAACACTGAAGTCTCAATGACTTCGACGATACAGAACGAGTGTTCGAAATTTTCCAGCTAAATTTTTTTTTCTATGTTTTGGAACTTGATTTAAAACGCAATTTTTCCTCCAAAGTAAAGATTTTAAAATCGTGGTTAAATGAACGAATATGTTTTGTTATTCAACTCAAGTTACGAATGATTTACACAAACAACGCTACAAATTCCGCTGCGTAAAGGTTACAAACGGATCATTAGGAATACAATTTCCGCTGCGTAACGGTTACAAACGGATCATTGGGACACACTATCCTATTTGTACAATAAATATTAGCACGAGCCATAAGTCTGATCGCAAGTATACCTGGATGGTAAGTCATTCCTGTAAGCTCGTCCACCATCAACTTACGATGCAATCCACAATATCATCGTTGCTGATGTACTTTTGAAACAAATCGCATTCCTCGTGATTTTTAAACTCAAGTTCTTCATATTACTGCTGACCATCAACGTCTTTGTGTCTCGCAGGCACTACAATATTAAATATGCTGCTTTACTATTTGTTGACATGGATTTGCTAAAAGTTCGAAACTGTAAATATTTTCATAATCTGCGACGCGAACGTCCATGAACAACAATAGAAATTTATTGCATTTTCAAAGGTCCCGTGTCCAGTCCCTCTCCTCCAGTTGCTAAGCTCCGCTCATCCCCACTCCTTCCTCTTACCAATAGTGCCCAATCTCTCTCCCTCGTAAAAATAGACACACAAACCTGTCTAGAAACTAGTGAAAATCTCAGCATACGTTAATTGAGTTCCTCCTCCAAATGTTTGAAAGATAAAATTTCTGCGACAATTCCGCGTTCCTTTGCCATGTAGCAGTCGAGTTTCGTGCTGCATAGAATAACAGACAAGGCCTGATTTAAAGGAAATTCACCTTAAGACAAAATGAAAATTTTTTATAGCATCTCGGTTTTTTCATAAAAAAAATAATGTTTCACGATACACTTTTTTTGAGGAGGGGAGAGGGAGTGAAGCATTTTGGGGAACTTAGATAAAGCTATTTGTAGTTTTAATTACTTTTCAATCTCACATTTAATTTTTAACACCTCAGAACATAACACATCCTCTCAGGTTCAAGAAAAGAAAACATTTTAATTTTTATATAAAGTGATCAATAGGCGTGGATACAACTCAAATACATAACATGGCAAAATATGACCTAGTGCCCAGGCCTCCGTTTAATATAAACAAATCACTTGTACCTGTGAACGACCATATAAATGAGGTAAAGTTAGAGAGCAACATCCAACTGGAGGATGACCCCACTCCACAAACTTCGTTTGAAAAGTTGCCTTTAAAAAAACACGACGAATATGTCAACTGAAATAAAAATTATGTAATGTAGTACTGAGGAATCACTAGAGGGGTGAACAAAGTACTCTATTATATTAAGGGGTGCGGGTAAAGAGGGAAGTATGGAGGTAAAGGAAACTTCGTAGGTCGTATTTATTGCAGGTCTACACAACAATCTGAATAATCTGCACCTCTATGCAATTAACGGCATAAATGTGCCATTCAATAAACAAACCAAAAATCAGTACCATCAATAAAAAAAACCATTGAGATTTTCACAAGAACAATAGAGATAAATCAAGAGGCCTATAATCATTTATCACAAAACCTTTTCTATTGATGATGTCGGCTATAACCAAACTTTTTCTATCTTCTTTTGTAGCTACTTCATTCCTTTATATACGCAACTTCCAGCAAAGGGGACCACTTCAATACCCCAGTTATATCATCACATAAAGAATGTTTAGTGCAGAGTAGATCTTCTGTGAGTATCAGTTGACCACCTTCAGGTGGGCTCATATAATAATGGGGCCCATCATCATTATATGAACAAACAACTGACATCCACAAAGAATCCAAACTACAAATAAACATTCTTGGCCATGAATCACCATGACACATGAGCAATGAAAAACTAGTAAGAGTAATTGAAGCGAATGACAGAGGTGGTAAAGGGACTTTCACAACTCCATCCATGTGGGATCTACAATGTGAGAAAATATGAAATAATGATATGCAAAGTTACAATGCATCAGCAAATTTAATTTGTCATGAAATCTCATGCATTTCTTTCATATTATATTACATTGACTCCCAAAGACTATAGTTCCTGCACTTAACACCATAAGACTAGAGTTCATGAACATAACTCCTGACTGTTATAGTCTATGCCCCTAAATCACAAATATTATAATGAATCCACCTAACTCACTAACACTATACTTCCTGCATCTAACTCATAAACACTATAATTCACACAATTAGCCGGCAAACACTATATTTCATGCACCTCACACTCAAAAACTATAGTTTATGCACACAACTCCAAAGATTACATTTCACACACCTAAGTACCAATAATTAAATACAATAGATTTTTAAGAGATGACTTTTATCACAATATCTCTTTAGACGTATTTCTGACGCTAGCAAACGTGAAAATCAAGTTGTTAGTGATTATATCTGCTAAATATGATTGAAGAAAAACATCGAGCCAAGAATAATCTAAAGATATAGAAACATAACATAAACTTACCACATCGCTTTCAATTTCATTGATAATGGCTTCGTCACCAAATTTCAACGAACGAATTTTGACCTTGCCTAAATGTAAAAGGAGTAATGTTGCAAAGGAAGCAAAGCGAGAAATGTCCGACGTCAATACATCTCACATTCAAAATATACTTTTCACGTTTTTCAGCCAAAGTCGCGTGTCGCTTTTCACGACACACTTTACGAGAACGGAATCGTATCCTTCAATGCAACAAGCCACTAGCCAGCATATAATTACTAGAGAAAGCATGGTTTTTACATATGTAAAAAATTGACGCTCAATATTGAAAAGCATATTGAAAGGAAAACCGAATAATAAATTATTATGGGAAAACTGAAAATGTTACCGATACATAGGCATTTTTGAAAATCATTGTCCGTTGCCTGGCCGTTATTTTGAGCCCTGCTCTTCTTGCTTAGTTAACTCAATTTTTGACAAGGTATTGTTATAAAGTAAATGGTTTGAACCCGGGAGTATCGTTATATGTTTGTAAATGATGATCGTCCAGGTTAATAAAGTCCTGAGAAGGACTGTTTTTGATGTTGTTGACTGACGTTTCGACAACCTTAGCGGTAGTCATCTTCAGAGTCAAATGAGGAGTAAACGTCAGGTTAGCCGTATTTATTGTCTGGTTCTTACATCATTGTATTGTGTGTACAGGAAATGTGCAGGAAATGTGTATTGTCATTGTGGATTAGTGTGAAGTGAAATATTTTATTTTTAGTTGTGATGTGTGATTTAGGTGTGACGTTTTTAGTTGTAATGTGTGGTGTCAATTGTGTATTGTCATTGTGAATTAGTTTGAAGTGTAATGTTTTTAGTTGATCGTTTGTTTGTATTGTGAATAAGTCACACATCACAACTAAAAATAAAATATTTCACTTCACACTAATCCACAATGACAATACACATTTCCTGCACATTTCCTGTACACACAATACAATGATGTAAGAACCAGACAATAAATACGGCTAACCTGACGTTTACTCCTCATTTGACTCTGAAGATGACTACCGCTAAGGTTGTCGAAACGTCAGTCAACAACATCAAAAACAGTCCTTCTCAGGACTTTATTAACCTGGACGATCATCATTTACAAACATATAAGGTATTGTTATCTTAATGCAGTTAAGAGTTAAGGCATGATTGTCACACATTTCTTATTAATTTGCACTCAGGCGAATGAGATGTTACTCGCTGGAAAAAAACTGACTGCGGTCGAAGCTTGTAACTACGGTTTGGTAACAGAAGTTATTCCTCAAGCCGGGTTTGAAAAAGAAATTAACAACAGAATGAAATACGTGGCTGCGTTGCCGCCGAAGGTAGCACAAATCTGGACTTTACAGTTATTGCTTGGTTTCATTTAACGATACAATGCTTCTCTGCATTGCAGTCGCTCTCATTGTCCAAGAAATTATGTCGCTCAGCTGACCTGAAAAAACTTCACGATGTGAATACTAAAGAATGCGAACTGTTTGCTCAAAGATGGCTTTCGGAGGAGTGCGCACAAGCAGTGATGACTTTTTACAACGCATATGAAAAATATAGTTGAAACATTAAGTTGATTCCTGTTTATGAAATCTTCGATGTATTTTCTTTCTGTGTATTTTATTCAGTTTGATAAAAACCATTTACACCAAAGTGTTAAGCGTACAAAAGCACTTGGAAAAATATCTACTTGATGTCACGTGACAATACGTTAATTAATTATACTTATTTTTAAACAACTGCATCATTTTTCAACAAATGCGCAAGAAAATAAGGTTATTGCGACTAAGAAGTCCGTTACGCCAGCAGTAAACACTGAAGTCTCAATGACTTCGACGATACAGAACGAGTGTTCGAAATTTTCCAGCTAAATTTTTTTTTCTATGTTTTGGAACTTGATTTAAAACGCAATTTTTTCCTCCAAAGTAAAGATTTTAAAAATCGTGGTTAAATGAACGAATATGTTTTGTTATTCAACTCAAGTTACGAATGATTTACACAAACAACGCTACAAATTCCGCTGCGTAAAGGTTACAAACGGATCATTAGGAATACAATTTCCGCTGCGTAACGGTTACAAACGGATCATTGGGACACACTATCCTATTTGTACAATAAATATTAGCACGAGCCATAAGTCTGATCGCAAGTATACCTGGATGGTAAGTCATTCCTGTAAGCTCGTCCACCATCAACTTACGATGCAATCCACAATATCATCGTTGCTGATGTACTTTTGAAACAAATCGCATTCCTCGTGATTTTTAAACTCAAGTTCTTCATATTACTGCTGACCATCAACGTCTTTGTGTCTCGCAGGCACTACAATATTAAATATGCTGCTTTACTATTTGTTGACATGGATTTGCTAAAAGTTCGAAACTGTAAATATTTTCATAATCTGCGACGCGAACGTCCATGAACAACAATAGAAATTTATTGCATTTTCAAAGGTCCCGTGTCCAGTCCCTCTCCCTCCAGTTGCTAAGCTCCGCCCACCCCCACTCCTTCCTCTTACCAATAGTGCCCAATCTCTCTCCCTCGTAAAAATAGACACACAAACCTGTCTAGAAACTAGTGAAAATCTCAGCATACGTTAATTGAGTTCCTCCTCCAAATGTTTGAAAGATAAAATTTCTGCGACAATTCCGTTCCTTTGCCATGTAGCAGTCGAGTTTCGTGCTGCATAGAATAACAGACAAGGCCTGATTTAAAGGAAATTCACCTTAAGACAAAATGAAAATTTTTATAGCATCTCGGTTTTTCATAAAAAATAATGTTTCACGATACACTTTTTTGAGGAGGAGAGGGAGTGAAGCATTTTGGGAACTTAGATAAAGCTATTCGTAGTTTTAATTACTTTTCAATCTCACAGTTAATTTTTAACACCTCAGAACATAACACATCCTCTCAGGTTCAAGAAAAGAAAACATTTTAATTTTTATATAAAGTGATCAATAGGCGTGGATACAACTCAAATACATAACATGGCAAAATATGACCTAGTGCCCAGGCCTCCGTTTAATATAAAAAAATCACTTGTACCTGTGAACGACCATATAAATGAGGTAAAGTTAGAGAGCAACATCCAACTGGAGGATGACCCCACTCCACAAACTTCGTTTGAAAAGTTGCCTTTAAAAAAACACGACGAATATGTCAACTGAAATAAAAATTACGTAATGTAGTACTGAGGAATCACTAGAGGGGTGAACAAAGTACTCTATTATATTAAGGGGTGCGGGTAAAGAGGAAAGTATGGAGGTAAAGGAAACTTTGTAGGTCGTATTTATTGCAGGTCTACACAACAATCTGAATAATCTGCACCTCTATGCAATTAACGGCATAAATGTGCCATTCAATAAACAAACCAAAAATCAGTACCATCAATAAAAAACCATTGAGATTTTCACAAGAACAATAGAGATAAATCAAGAGGCCTATAATCATTTATCACAAAACCTTTTCTATTGATGATGTCGGCTATAACCAAACTTTTTCTATCTTCTTTTGTAGCTACTTCATTCCTTTATATATAACTTCCAGCAAAGGGAAAGGGACCACTTCAATACCCCAGTTATATCATCACATAAAGAATGTTTAGTGCAGAGTAGATCTTCTGTGAGTATCAGTTGACCACCTTCAGGTGGGCTCATATAATAATGGGGCCCATCATCATTATATGAACAAACAACTGACATACACAAAGAATCCAAACTACAAATAAACATTCTTGGCCATGAATCACCATGACACATGAGCAATGAAAAACTAGTAAGAGTAATTGAAGTGAATGACAGAGGTGGTAAAGGGACTTTCACAACTCCATCCATGTGGGATCTACAATGTGAGAAAATATGAAATAATGATATGCAAAGTTACAATGCATCAGCAAATTTAATTTGTCATGAAATCTCATGCATTTCTTTCATATTATATTACATTGACTCCCAAAGACTATAGTTCCTGCACTTAACACCATAAGACTAGAGTTCATGAACATAACTCCTGACTGTTATAGTCTATGCCCCTAAATCACAAATATTATAAAGAATCCACCTAACTCACTAACACTATACTTCCTGCATCTAACTCATAAACACTATAATTCACACAATTAGCCGGCAAACACTATATTTCATGCACCTCACACTCAAAAACTATAGTTTATGCAAACAACTCCAAAGATTACATTTCACACACCTAAGTACCAATAATTAAATACAATAGATTTTTAAGAGATGACTTTTATCACAATATCTCTTTAGACGTATTTCTGACGCTAGCAAACGTGAAAATCAAGTTGTTAGTGATTATATCTGCTAAATATGATTGAAGAAAAACATCGAGCCAAGAATAATCTAAAGATATAGAAACATAACATAAACTTACCACATCGCTTTCAATTTCATTGATAATGGCTTCTTCACCAAATTTCAACGAACGAATTTTGACCTTGCCTAAATGTAAAAGGAGTAATGTTGCAAAGGAAGCAAAGCGAGAAATGTCCGACGTCAATACCTCTCATATTCAAAATATGCTTTTGTTAAACAACTGTCAAAATCTCAACTCACGCAACACGCAAAAGTGATCATTATCACTTATAGTTGATTATTATCCCCAACTTAGAGGGATTATCATCTTCAATTTAGAGAGATTATTATCCTCAAGTTAGAGTGATTATTATCCTCAATTAAAACTATTGAAATTGTAGCAAAGAATCCGTTAACACATATGAAATAAGACGATTTGATATTCAATTAATGACATTCCCATATTAAAATCATTATCCTTACACTTTTCACAGGAGGAAATACGTGATTTGACTGCGAAACTTGCAGCATGCGAATAAAAACAACAACGAGAGGGGAGATGACAACAAGGAAGTCCACAAGAGAACAGCTACATTTCCACGAGTAGCGAGACTCGTCACTCTAGATTCAACAGCGAGACGGAGAGCGCTCGTGGTCGAGAGTCGGGATCTCCCGATAAAATTGGTCGAAAGGAGTCGAACGTTGCCGACAGCTTCACAAGCAATGGTAGCGTGTTCGCACGCGAGGAAAGAGGTGGAAGTTTAATAGAAGATATTAAAAACGCTGATCGTTTTATTGCTCTACCAAACGGTAGTAGCGTTTCCGATGAAGAAATTTTAACGGTCATGTCAAACGTTTCTATTGAATCCTCGTGATGTTGAAAAAAGATTGTTGGAGTACGATCACCATAAAGGATCTTGTTGAACAACTGTCAATAACTTACAGGGAAGAACAGGAGATCTTGCATTATAAATTTCAGGAGGAATAGCTGATAACCAAATACCCATAGAGACATCCTCCCCCTTTACACAAGAAAGAAAAAAAACATGTGTCAATATGTAGTACTCTGAGAACTACATCCTTACACATCAATAGGTCACTTTCAACATTGTAATCTCGTCGTGGTTTTTCTATCACATACCTGATAACGTTTCAGAGATTTCTCGTTTTTTGCCAGCCAGTGAACAATATCCGAAGAAATAATGCTGCCCGCACTTCAGGCAAATGTCGGATAAGTCACGCCCGGATACTCAGGCTCGGCTCATTTTCCCTGCCTCTCGATCAACCAATCAGTACGAAAGCTGTAAATATGAAGAAGCAATTGCATTTAGAAGCAATAACTACAACTCATATTTTCATGCCTTATTCATAGTTTAGTCGCATGGAAAACGCTAATTCGTATGTTCGCAATCTCGTGTCTGTTTTACTTGAAAAAAATTATCAAATTTGGCAAATACTAATGCCCAAAACATGATATCTCAAAAGGATTCGCACTACGTCAATAAAATCTTTAGAATGGACTCAGTATAAAGTAAATTGTTTGAGCCCGGGAGTATCGTTACATGTTTCTAGATGTAGATCGTCTAGGTTAGTAAAGTCCTGAGAAGGATTTTGATGTTGATGTTGACTGACCTTTTGACAATCTTAGCAGTAGTATTTTTGACTATAAAACGACTACCGCTAAGGTTGTCGAAACGTCAATCAACATCAACACCAACAGTCCTTCTATGGACTCTACTAACCTGGATGATCTACATCTACAAACATGTACTCAGTATATTGTGTATTGACGGAGTTGAGCTAAACTAACCTTCCCCACCACAATTTGGACGTGTTTTTTAAATTATGACTTTCCATTTCCTAAAATTATCAAACATTTCTTCAGTCGAGAAGTTCTTCGGTACAATGTTAAAGATAAAAAGCTTAATTAAAGACACCTTACCAATTGTTGATTGAGTAAAATCTTTAGATTGAGTTGAAAATCATCTGTACAGCTTGTATACTTCCGGAGGTAATTAATATTAAAATCGACTCTTTACTGAGCATGCGCAATTGTAGACACTCGGGACGAGGCTCATTCCAAAGCTCTCAATGAGAGGTCTGGAATGGTGTAAAAATCATCTCCACAGCGTGGTTTAAGTGTAGCGTAAGGGTGTTTTAAGGGTGATTTGAGTGTACCTTTAGCGTGGTTTAAAGTTGGTCCAAGGCTTCAAGCTACTTAAACCACCAGATTGATATACTCTAAAATCCCAAGATACCTCTACGTACTCCCAACTCCCAAGATACCAACACGCATTTTTCTATTATTTATTGAAGAGCTTTCACAAACCTGTAAGATGGTGATATCTTGGGCAAGTGTACCGTAACCGTTATTTCTTGTGAATATTCGAGTTTAGCCTCAATACAATGAAGTTAGTCAACACAGTTAAATTTATCATATGACAAAGAATGTAGTTTGCATGAGTTGTTCTTGTGTAGAACAAAACTGATAAACGAAACTAAAAACCTTGTTGTTGGTATACTCTATAGGCCATCATAGAAACGCACAACGCTACACTACTTAAAGAATGGCGGTCAGCTAAAAATGTCCAATTCGATTCTACGTAGATCTGACAATTGCTTAAACGTTGCTCATTATGGTAATCAGCTTATTCTACCTAACATATCTCTGGTATTGAAGAAATACTTTGTAAACGTTCACTGGTATCGAAGAAACAATTTGTAAACGTTCACTGGTATTGAAGAAATACTTTGTAAACGTTCTCTGGTATAGAAGAAATACGTTGTAAATGTTCTCTGGTATTGAAGAAATACGATGTAAACGTTCTCTGGTATTGAAGAAATACGTGGTAAACGTTCTCTGGCATTGGAGAAATACGTTTTAAACGTTCTCTGGTATTGAAGAAATACGTTATAAACGTTCTCTGGTATTGAAGAAATACGTTGTAAACGTTCTCTAATAATGAAGAAATACGTTGTAAACGTTCTCTGGTATTGAAGAAATACGTTGTAAACGTTCTCTGGTATTGAAGAAATACGTTGTAAACGTTCTCTGGTAATGAAGAAATACGTTGTAAACGTTTTCTGGTATTGAAGAAATACGTTGTAAACGCGACAGGCCAATTTGAAACACTGTTCTACACTTTATCTTCACAAATATTGTGTTTGCTGTAACGTTTCACACGCTAAGTAGCTCTAATTGAACACAAAATACACTACAGCTACCCTCAATAAGAAAATTCAGTGTTTTTCCTGTGCTTACCTTTTATTGAGCGATGAATGTCGTCTTGCATAGCCAACCCATGATCCACGTAAACTTTGCCTCAAATCAAAGTTGCCGCGCGACGAAAGTATTCCAATGACCAAATCATAATGAGAATAATTCTCTGCTGTCAAGAAGAACATTAGTTTAAAACATTAAAGAAAACAAGTGGAAATACAAATACAAAATTGGACTATGGAGGATAAAGTTTTTAGATAACATGGTTAAATAACACTAGCGAAAGTTTCAATAATAGATCACTCCTGACAAAGACATAAGACTGGAGCATATAGTGACACTCACGTTTCAACATTAGATCACTCCTGATGAAGAAACTACGCTAGAGTATATGTAAACTTATCTTTCAACAACATATCGTTCATGCTCAAGATATTAGATAGACGTACGACAATCTCTAATTTCATATAAATCTCGATAAAAAATCTGCTCCCCGGAGTTGACATGCTATTAGATAGGCAACAAACAAAGATGAGATAGCTGTACAAACCTGTATTATCGCAGCAAAGCTTCAAATCTTTAACAAGATGATTATAGATGTATAACACGAAAATAGCGATCAATATTAGTAAAGTTGGCTTAAGGATGTCTTTTAATGTAAACATAAGTTGAAATTAAACAGTTACAATTAACTATAACGTAGAAATATCCTTCCCTAATTAAAATAATCTTCACGTTATCCTCAATAACGAACTATACACATTGCTGCATTTTAATACATACGAACTTTGACCTCGGGTGTGTTGCAGAAACGTCATGTAACCAGTCTCAAAGTAGCAATATAAATTAGCAAACGTTGTGATCTATAACTTGTGAGAGTGTTCAATAAAATTGTTGAAAGATACAGTCCTTTGGTGATGTTTGAAACTAGATACATATTGAATGTTCATTATAAGATAAGTGCAGCCTTTCTTAAACTAAATATTCACCTGTGATAAATCACCCAAATCGTTCCATGCATTCCATTTTGCCTTTCCAACAAAGTCCAAAGTCCCAGGCTTTGGTGTATTACATTTGCCTAAAGAACCCTGGAAATGTATATTGTTATTTGGGTTCGTCTTATTTTTAACTTTGATTGTATTGTATGGTGGGACTGTGAACAGTTATAATTGAAAAAAATTCACTGTGCCTTTGCAAAAATGTGATTCAAATGCAATGATGCACATTGTGCTTAAAAATTTAAAGTCACCATTTAATTGAAGAGCTTGTAGTTAGGAGATACAACAACTAATGTTCAAGCTTTATGTAAAAACCGGATACAATATCTTTATGAATCGTAAAATACCTGCTTAAAAAGGGCGTACATCTTTAACTTCAATTCATTCCCTGGATCTTGAGTTAAAGATCCTACTTTGTCTTTGCTTCTTTAAACTGGTGAGAGATTGCAGAGAACTTCGAACCATCTTCGTAAAAATGTTCAGGTTTAAATAAGGTCGAGATAGATAGTTCACTATACCACGACGAAAAATTGCATATGCTTTACAAACTCTTGGCGTCACGTTCATTTGCTATAATAAAATTTACAATTAATATTTTTTTATTATTGATTGAACGTTGGACGAATAAGAAAATTGATATCTAGAAATGACATGAATGAAAGGCAAAAGTAAATCAAACATGTGACTATTTTTGACCAATGACATTAGGATGTTGATAGTGGTTACAATGGATGATAGTGAATAATTATGGACATGCTTTCAAAAAGGCGTATTCTGAACAAGTGGTATGTTAACTATATCGTGTATATTATCCGACTGGTGCAGCTTAAGAAGAAATTTCAGGGCTTCCATTTACTACATTTTCAAAGTTCATGTATGAGGACAATATTTCTTCGCGTATTCATATTTTTTAGGAGTTTGCAACATCAAAAGTTCGAAGCAAGGCAATCGATCAACAGGGCTCAGTCACTCAGTGCTATGCTTAGTACTTTTTTAAATATCTATCGGGAAGTCTGGCTGGGAGAATGGTACTTAATTATGACTAATTCTAGGCTAACTTTGTCAATCCAAGAACACGTGCAGTACTGGTTTTTATAAATCGGGGTATTAATTTTTGGGTACACTTGCAAAATTTATCAATTCAGGAAGAAATTCAGACGCTCAAATGACTTCTTTTACAATAACGTGGAGAGGAAAGGAACACAAAAAGATGATGCGGTAGGAATTTTAAAGTGTTCTTTTATTGTTTCTGGTTGCACAATTTCATATTAATTTATTTTTATTACCACAGTTATATTGACAAAAGTATGTGTACAAATTTATTTATGCCCACAATGTGGTGTAAGGAAAAACACTTATTCGAGCACATTTTCCAATTTCAAGTCTGGATTCTCTACATCCTTTAATCACAATGTCATATATGTTAATAGAATAGCAGTGTGTCATATGAATCTCAATTTTTTGAACAAGAAAATGAATTTGGGGATTTGGTAAGTTTACATATATTGTAAAACTATGTAGATATAAAAATACGCTATGTTTATGGGTTTTTTTTCATTTATATGTAGAATGAACAAAGTGAAGATATTGCTGAAAATTATGACAAGCACCAAGAGTTAACCACCAAAACACAGGTTTTAATGTACATATTGATATTGTTTCTCATGAAAAGTCATTGGAAGTGGTTATATGTAGGACTGCTTTCACTAGAAATAACTAAAAATTTGAAGTAATTTAAAGAAGGCATGCATTATTTAAACACTTATTAAAAGTCTGTACACATTTTAAATTAAATAATGGTCTTTATTTGTAGGACTCTGAAGATATCTTTACCAAGCAATCTATCTCTATTATTACAGAGGAACCCAAACAACCATGTCAACATAGTCAAGTAGTTCTCACATATACAGTTATACTTTATACTGTTTACCACTAGTCATGTTTTTAATGTGTTATAAATTGACAATATGCTTGTTGATGGCTTATGCATGAAACACTGTGTAGCAAAACTTTATTAACATCTGGTAGAAATGTGCTCAACAAACATAAAAATATATTACAATAGATATTTTTGAAACAGTGAACATTAATAATTACTGTGTACTTGCTCTTTCAGAGTCATTTGTCACCCACTGGCCACTATACTGGGCTATTGTTACAGTTTGACTTTGCATCAAATGTATCACAGCAATCCTTTGTTGTTCATGATTATAATGCAAACAAAAGAACAATTATGGTGATGTCAAATTTTATTTCCATAATTTCAATGTTGGGTATATACCCAACTAAATGATATTACTCAATACGCTTTTTTTGGTGCTATAATCTGAATGTATTTTTTTCAGCATAATTCATTTGTATTTGTACATCGATATCCCCACCTATTGCTTGATGGCTATGGTTGGATATTGTGCTGCTCATGTGATGCAAATAGAAAGCAATTTGTTGAAGCCCTACCTAATAATATACAATTAGATCCTCAAAAAGGTATGTAAAATAGATGTTACTGAAATGAAATGATTAAAACAGGCCAAACAACATTTTTGTACTTGTCAGATATACCATATCCTAGTTGCATACACATATTAGCAATGGAAAAAATATCTGGTTGTGTATGATAGAAAGTTTGGTTTTGAAGCCAAAGATTATATTGAAAAAAGTAAGTGTTGTGTGTTACTCTTTCAGGATATAAGGTGTCTGAACAGCTTCACCAAATTTTGACTTACACTTACATACTATTTGTTTCAAGACCCTTGTCAAAGATGTGAGAACTTGTTACATATTAATCTGACATTGCATGTAGTGAATGTCTCAAATTTGTATTTGGCTTATTTTTTCAATGTAAAGTTCTTCATGTGGTATGGGAGAAAATGTCTTCATCCTTAAATATCAGTTTATTGGACATTTCAAACCCTTGTGAAGTCATCCTTCTGTGTTTTTACAAGACCCTTGTTCGACATTGTTCTTATTACATGTGGATGTTAACCAGCACAGCTTTACAAGCAAAAATATTGTTAAAACTTGTGAATGATTATTTACACAATATATTTATCTCATCAATTTCTTTTAAGAATGCAGAATCCACATCCATGATGCAGTCTGTTTTCAGTGATCATTCCTACCATGAGATGCAACCTGAAGAAGTATATTTTGTTATGTGAAAATAACTTTTTTGTACAAATACACGTATTGTTTCTCAACCTTCTAATACCCCACAATTTGTTACCATACATCCTGTGCCTAAGTTCAGGAGCTTCTATAAAGCTATTAGGGTGATAACCAACAGGGCAAATTGAATTTATTTATGACTATTGAGGTATAAACATTCATACTCACATACATACATAGCCACATACTTACAGTACATACATTAAGTAGTATAAACTAAATGTATGACAAAAATAGTAAAGTCATATTCACCATTTGCTTTACGTGCCTGATATATATATATTAAGCACTTTCTAAGGATTTTGTGAAGTCATAATTAATCATAATTATTAATCTGCATACACATACACACACATACATACACACACATAATACAACCTTAAGATAAATGATTTTACATATTTTAGGACTTGTTTAGTGCAGTGTGCAGGGAGGTTCAGTGGATTGCTGTAAAACCAGTGAATAGTCCATGGGGGGGGGGGTTTGTACTTTTGTGTATTCAAAAGTAATGCCGCCCCACCCCGAGTTAAAATGTTGCAGCTATTCGTCATATCATTGCATTCATGTGACAACCCTTGCAAATCGTTGACGAGGATGAAATGGATTCTCCATTGGCACTTTTTAAGTTTTCCTTTGGAATTACACCAGATGCGAGACTATTTTGAATTGGCTACTTTCTAGCATTTTGTAAATATTACAATTTAATTATTTTAGGCAATGAGAATGATGCAAGCGATTTTACTGATCTTCCAGAAAAAAATGGTCATAAAATTTTGGCGTCATCTGAAAGTGGTATTTGTTCTTGTGGTGCAGAGTGGGATAAACGTTCTATTCAAGATGAATCGTTGTACGTAGACTTGTGTTCAGTTGCGTACTTTTGTTCAATCCATGATGTGAAGGGTAAGTTCTGATTTGTTATAGGTTACGCTTCACTTCATAATTATTTGACTTAAATAAATTATTTAGTGTATTGTAGACCTTGCTCCTCTTGTGCTACGAAAAAGAATTATGATGGCATTGAAAACAGGATTGTATGGTTTGGATCATATGCAATATCTCATACCGTTCTAAAAGATTACATTCGGCTTTTCATAACGTCGAGGTACTTTTGATCTACCCAAGAAAGATCTCTCGTGGTAACATGTTAGGTATGGCCAGTGGTTGGTCATCGTCATTGAGCCTTTTGACACCAGTTCAGTATACATTAAATGTCCTGAAGACGTTGAGGAGGTTGCTAGTAAAGCGTCGCCTAAACCAGAAGTTAGTTTTCATGGTATGCTAACGGATTACGCAAACGTTGTTAGGAAGAAGCTCACATCAAATGGTTATGGTCTCGTTCCATCGTCGTCTGAGGATGTTTCATGTTTAACCTGTATCTTTCACCAATGTTACAAATACTTAGTTTTTTTATGTTTTTTGAAATTGTCGTTTTTATGACTATTATTTTAGAGCATAGACATTGAAGAATCTTGTGGTAGTACAGGTATTTTCAACATTTTTTTGTTGAAAAATTCTCTAGTTTCAATTCTTCGAAATTTCTCATCTTAATTTTCATCTTTACTTTAGAATCCTTTCGATACGAGAAATCGTCGGGATTTGAGGTACTTTATACGATATATTGAATTTAAATTTTATAGCGTTAATAACTGTCACCTGTCCATCGTAACTTTGCTATAATTCTATGGATAAATTATGTTTTTATATATAACAGATTATTGATGATCCTACTTCACCTGAAGGTGTTCAGCAAGAACGACGTATGAAGTTACTGTCGTTAATTAACAATAAAGCCCTTGATAAAGGGTTGGATGGTCAAAATCATAAATGTCATGGTTCTTCCAGACCAATTGGAATGAGTATGATCAATGAATTCTCGACTTGTTATTTGCTAATAACTCCAATATATTTATTTTCAAATTTCTTAGCTTAATAAATGTTATCGTTTGTAGAAACTATTATAACAAAGTACATAATCCCTTTTTTCCTTGAAGCCCATGGATGCGTTCGTTCATGATGAAAGAGTCATATTGTATAATGAGGCTCTCGTTCATCACGAGAGTTATGAGAAAGTTACGTTGTAAAAGGTAATAAGTAAAAAACGTATAAACATGCTTAGTGTTTGTTTAAGTTAAAGTTCAAAAGGCAGAAATTTTTGAACCTTTGAAGTATCCTTGGACGTTCTAGTTTTTTTTATGAGAAGAATTCTTGTAAAGAAAAAGACAAATTTTGGAAACCAAACAATCCCGTTTTCGGTTGATGCCTCCCGATACCCCGAGATAGTTGAGTACTAGAGCGTCGCATGTTAACTAAGGGAACCACATAATCCTTGTTTGTTTTCCATGAAACATATGGATGGTTTGCTCCTGATACATGAGAAACAGTAAATGGGAGAGTTAAATCAGAAAGATATAAACCGATAAAAGTGGTATAAACATGTTTAGGGTTGTCTTTAATTATAAGTGTCAGAACAAGACAGGGTCATAAGAAGTTAATCGAAACATTGCTTGGTTTGTTTTATGAGAAGAAAACAAAAAGATAAAATTCGAAAGCAAAAAACACCGTTTTCGGTCCATGCTTCCCGATACCTTCTTAAGCGCAAGGCATTAGAACGCCGCATGTTAACGTTTCGGTAGAAGATTTCGGCCCCTCCACGCTATCCTACTTGGGAGATGCCAATAGCAAGCTTCCGCCCATCAGACCCTGAGATCACCTGCGATAGGCTTTGGTCAGGGTATGCAGGGAGAGTGCGGTCGCCACCGAAGTGAGGGCCCCTAAGCCACTGCATAATATATCGCACCCAGCTTCCACTGCTAGTTGAAATCTACTATATGAAGTTTTAGCTTTATATATATATACCAAAATTTAAAGCCGTACGAAAGTTGTGGGATGATTGTTATCGTTACTGCGCATGCGCAGATGATTTGTCTTAAAACGTGTGACTGAGCGAGCTAATTACTCCAAAATCGGTACTAGTACATCCAGTTGGTCGTTACCATGAGCTTGGAGAGTTTGTGGAGTTGACAACGCATGCTCAGATTCTCAATTAATTTGTGACAGAGCGAGCTCTGAAATTGGTGCTTATAGATGCAAGCAAGCTGAAGCAAGTTGAGCAAGTTTTCCATCATATATTTTTGGCATGCTCTTTGTCTACTTAAGCTTGTTTTGACAAATGCATGTGAAACTCGTCAACACTTTGTTACGGCACTCGTAATATCCGTGACAACGTTAAAAATGTTTTTTATTTTTCTCTACAACTTTATACCTGCATATTGCATGTCATATCCAAGCTTTCCTTTAATTTGACGGGAAATGGTTTTTATTCACTCTTACATCTTCTGCCTTTATAATTAGTCGATCTGTATTTCTAAACTAATATTTACAAATGCCCCAAGAGAATCTTTTTATTTTATTGGCTCTCTTCTACAAATACAATACCATGTCCGACTATTTGATTGCACGAATTTTTTAATTTGATCACGTTTTTTTGACACGTGTGTTTACCATGGGAAAGATGGATTGCTTAAATGTACCTAGTTGTTTAGACTAGTTGGATCCATAGTTATCCTGTAATGTATACTCTTGTGAAACACCAATGAGCATACGTAGTGTGTCTTCTATAACCTCTATTCTTGTTCTCCACTTCATCGTCTATCCATATTTGTTCTTTTTTAGTTCTCAGCTCAACACAACCCTTGTCTGAAGTTCCTAAAACCTTGATCTACCCAAGAAAGATCTCTCGTGGTAACATGTTAAGTATGGCCAGTGGTTGGTCATCGTCATTGAGCCTTTTGACACCAGTTCAATATACGTTCAATGTCCTTAAGACGTTGAGGAGGTTGCTAGTAAAGCGTCGCCTAAACCAGAAGTTAGTTTTCATGGTATGCTAACGGATTACGCAAACGTTGTTTGGAAGAAGCTCACATCAAATGGTTATGGTCTCGTTCCATCGTCGTCTGAGGATGTTTCATGTTTATCCTGTATCTTTCACCAATGTTACAAATACTTAGTTTTTTTATGTTTTTTGAAATTGTCGTTTTTATGACTATTATTTTAGAGCATAGACATTGAAGAATCTTGTGGTAGTACAGGTATTTTCAACATTTTTTTGTTGAAAAATTCTCTAGTTTCAATTCTTCGAAATTTCTCATCTTAATTTTCATCTTTACTTTAGAATCCTTTCGATACGAGAAATCGTCGGGATTTGAGGTACTTTATACGATATATTGAATTTAAGTTTTATAGCGTTAATAACTCTCATCTGTCCATCGTAACTTTGCTATAATTCTATGGATAAATTATGTTTTTATATATAACAGATTATTGATGATCCTACTTCACCTGAAGGTGTTCAGCAAGAACGACGTATGAAGTTACTGTCGTTAATTAACAATATAGCCCTTGATAAAGGGTTGGATGGTCAAAATTATAAATGTCATGGTTCTTCCAGACCAATTGGAATGAGTATGGTCAATGAATTCTCGACTTGTTATTTGCTAATAACTCAAATATATTTATTTTCAAATTTCTTAGCTTAATAAATGTTATCTTTGTAGAAACTATTATAACAAAGTACATAATCCCTTTTTTCCGTGAAGCCCATGGATGCGTTCGTTCATGATGAAAGAGTCATATTGTATAAGGAGGCTCGTTCATCACGAGAGAGTTATGAGAAAGTTACGTTGTAAAAGGTAATAAGTAAAAAACGTATAAACATGCTTAGTGTTTGTTTAAGTTAAAGTTCAAAAAGGCAGAAATTTTTTGAACCTTTGAAGTATCCTTGGACGTTCTAGTTTTTTATGAGAAGAATTCTTGTAAAAAGATAAATTTTGAAACCAAACAATCCCGTTTTCGGTTGATGCCTCCCGATACCCGAGATAGTTGAGCACTAGAGCGTCGCATGTTAACTAAGGGAACCACATAATCCTTGTTTGTTTTCCATGAAACATATGGATGGTTTGCTCTGATACATGAGAAACAGTAAATGGGAGAGTTAAATCAGAAAGATATAAACCGATAAAATTGATATAAAACTTGTTTAAGGTTGTCTTTATTTATAAGTGTCAGACAGGGTCATAAGAATTTAATTGAAACATTGCTTGGTTTGTTTTATGAGAAGAAAACAAAAGATAAAATTCGAAAGCAAAACCCCGTTTTCGGTCCATGCTTCCCGATACCTTCTTAAGCGCAAGGCACTAGAACGCCGCATGTTAACGTTTCGGTAGGATATTTCGGCCCCTACACGCTATCCTACTTGGGAGATGCCAATAGCAAGCTTCCGCCCATCAGACCCTGAGATCACCTGCGATAGGCTTTGCTCAGGGTACGCAGGGAGAGTGCGGTCGCCACCGAAGTGAGGGCCCCTAAGCCACTGCATACTATATCGCACCCAGCTTCCACTGCTAGTTGAAATCTACTATATGAAGTTTTAGCTTTATATATATATACCAAAATTTAAAGGCGTACGAAAGTTGTGGGATGATTGTTATCGTTACTGCGCATGCGCAGATGATTTGTCTTAAAACGTGTGACTGAGCGAGCTAATTACTCCAAAATCGGTACTAGTACATCCAGTTGGTCGTTACCATGAGCTTGGAGAGTTTGTGGAGTTGACAACGCATGCTCAGATTCTCAATTAATTTGTGACAGAGCGAGCTCTGAAATTTTTGCTTGTAGATGCAAGCAAGCTGAAGCAAGTTGAGCAAGTTTTCCATAATATATTTTTGGCATGCTCTTTGTCTACTTAAGCTTGTTTTGACAAATGCATGTGAAACTCGTCAACACTTTGTTACGGCACTCGTAATATCCGTGACAACGTTAAAAATGTTTTTTATTTTTGTCTACAACTTTATACCTGCATATTGCATGTCATATCCAAGCTTTCCTTTAATTTGACGGGAAATGGTTTTTATTCACTCTTACATCTTCTGCCTTTATAATTAGTCGATCTGTATTTCTAAACTAATATTTACAAATGCCCCAAGAGAATCTTTTTATTTTATTGGCTCTCTTCTACAAATACAATACCATGTCCGACTATTTGATTGCACGAATTTTGTAATTTGATCACGTTTTTTTGACACGTGTGTTTACCATGGGAAAGATGGATTGCTTAAATGTACCTAGTTGTTTAGACTAGTTGGATCCATAGTTATCCTGTAATGTATACTCTTGTGAAACACCAGTGAGCATACGTAGTGTGTCTTCTATAACCTCTATTCTTGTTCTCCACTTCATCATCTATCCATATTTGTTCTTTTTTAGTTCTCAGCTCAACACAACCCTTGTCTGAAGTTCCTAAAACCTTGATCTACCCAAGAAAGATCTCTCGTGGTATCATGTTAGGTATGGCTAGTGGTTGGTCATCGTCATTGAGCCTTTGACACCAGTTCAGTATACGTTAAATGTCCTGAAGACGTTGAGGAGGTTGCTAGTAAGGCGTCGCCTAAACCAGAAGTTAGTTTTCATGGTATGCTAACGGATTACGCAAACGTTGTTAGGAAGAAGCTCACATCAAATGGTTATGGTCTCGTTCCATCGTCATCTGAGGATGTTTCATGTTTATCCTGTATCTTTCACCAATGTTACAAATACTTAGTTTTTTTATGTTTTTTTGAAATTGTCGTTTTTATGACTATTATTTTAGAGTATAAACATTGAAGAATCTTGTGGTAGTACAGGTATTTTCAACATTTTTGTTGAAAAATTCTCTAGTTTCAATTCTTCAAATTTCTCATCTTAATTTTCATCTTTACTTTAGAATCCTTTCGATACGAGAAATCGTCGGGATTTGAGGTACTTTATACGATATACTGAATTTAAGTTTTATAGCGTAATAACTCTCATCTCTCCATCGTAACTTTGCTATAATTCTATGGATAAATTATGTTTTTATATATAACAGATTATTGATGATCCTACTTCACCTGAAGGTGTTCAGCAAGAACGACGTATGAAGTTACTGTCGTTAATTAACAATATAGCTCTTGATAAAGGGTTGGATGGTCAAAATTATAAATGTCATGGTTGTTCCAGACCAATTGGAATGAGTATGATCAATGAATTCTCGACTTGTTATTTGCTAATAACTCAAATATATATATTTTCAAATTTCTTAGCTTAATAAATGTTATCTTTGTAGAAACTATTATAACGAAGTACATAATCCCTTCTTTCGTGAAGCCCATGGATGCGTTCGTTCATGATGAAAGAGTCATATTGTATAATGAGGCTCTCGTTCATCACGAGAGAGTTATGAGAAATTTGCGTTGTAAAAGGTAATAAGTAAAAAACGTATAAACATGCTTAGTGTTTGTTTAAGTTAAAGTTCAAAAAGGCAGAAATTTTTTGAGCCTTTGAAGTATCCTTGGACGTTCTAGTTTTTTTTATGAGAAGAATTCTTGTAAAGAAAAAGATAAATTTTGAAAACCAAAGAATCCCGTTTTAAGTCCATGCCTCCCGATACCCCGAGATAGTTGAGCACTAGAGCGTCGCATGTTAACTAAGGGAACCACATAATCCTTGTTTGTTTTCCATGAAACATATGGATGGTTTGCTCGTGATACATAGAAACAGTAAATGGGAGAGTTGAATCAGAAAGATATAAACCGATAAAATTGGTATAAAACTTGTTTAAGGTTGTCTTTATTTATAAATGTCAGACAGGGTCATAAGAAGTTAATTGAAACATTGCTTGGTTTGTTTTATGAGAAGAAAACAAAAAAACCTGTTTTCGATCCATGCTTCCGATACCTTCTTAAGCGCAAGGCACTAGAACGCCGCATGTTAACGTTTCGGTAGAATATTTCGGCCCCTCCACGCTATCCTAATTGAGAGATGCCAATAGCAAGCTTCCGCCCATCAGACACTGAGATCACTTACGATAAGCTTTGCTCAGGGTACGCAGGGAGAGTGCGGTCGCCACCGAAGTGAGGGCCCCTAAGCCACTGCATACTGTATCGCACCCAGCTTTCACTGCTAGTTGAAATCTACTATATGAAGTTTTAGCTTTATATATATATACCAAAATTTAAAGGCGTAGGAAAGTTGGGGGATGATTAATATCGTTACTGCGCACGCGCAGATGATTTGTCTTAAAACGTGTGACTGAGCGAGCTAATTACTCCAAAATCGGTACTAGTACATCCAGTTGGTCGTTACCATGAGCTTGGAGAGTTTGTGGAGTTGACAACGCATGCTCAGATTCTCAATTAATTTGTGACACAGCGAGCTGTGAAAATTTTGCTTGTAGATGCAAGCAAGGTAAGCAAGTTGAGCATGTTTTCCATCATATATTTTTGGCATGCTCTTTGTCTAGTTAAGCTTGTTTTGACAAATGCATGTGAAACTCGTCAACACTTTGTTACGGCACTCGTAATATCCGTGACAACGTTAAAAATGTTTTTTATTTTTCTCTACAACTTTATACATGTATATTGCATGTCATATCCAAGCTTTCCTTTAATTTGACGGGAAACTGTTTTTATTCACTCTTACATCTTCTGCCTTTATAATTAGTCGATCTGTATTTCTAAACTAATATTTACAAATGCCCCAAGAGAACCTTTTTATTTTATTGGCTCTCTTCTACAAATACAATACCATGTCCGACTATTTGATTGCACGAATTTTGTAATTTGATCACGTTTTTTTGACACGTGTGTTTACCATGGGAAAGATGGATTGCTTAAATGTACCTAGTGGTTTAGACTAGTTGGAGCCATAGTTATCCTGTAATGTATACTCTTGTGAAACACCAGTGAGCATACGTAGTGTGTCTTCTATAACCTCTATTTCTGTTCTCCACTTCATCATCTATCCATATTTGTTCTTTTTTAGTTCTCAGCTCAACACAACCCTTGTCTGAAGTTCCTAAAACCTTGATCTACCCAAGAAAGATCTCTCGTGGTAACATGTTAGGTATGGCCAGTGGTTGGTAATCGTCATTGAGCCTTTTAAAACCAGTTCAGTATACGTTAAATGTCCTGAAGACGTTGAGGAGGTTGCTAGCAAAGCGTCGCCTAAACCAGAAGTTAGTTTTCATGGTATGCTAACGGATTACGCAAACGTTGTTAGGAAGAAGCTCACATCAAATGGTTATGGTCTCGTTCCATCGTCGTCTGAGGATGTTTCATGTTTATCCTGTATCTTTCACCAATGTTACAAATACTTAGTTTTTTTATGTTTTTTGAAATTGTCGTTTTTATGACTATTATTTTAGAGTATAAACATTGAAGAATCTTGTGGTAGTACAGGTATTTTCAACATTTTTTTGTTGAAAAATTCTCTAGTTTCAATTCTTCAAAATTTCTCATCTTAATTTTCATCTTTACTTTAGAATCCTTTCGATACGAGAAATCGTCGGGATTTGAGGTACTTTATACGATATACTGAATTTAAGTTTTATAGCGTAAATAACTCTCATCTCTCCATCGTAACTTTGCTATAATTCTATGGATAAATTATGTTTTTATATATAACAGATTATTGATGATCCTACTTCACCTGAAGGTGTTCAGCAAGAACGACGTATGAAGTTACTGTCGTTAATTAAGAATATAGCCCTTGATAAAGGGTTGAATGGTCAAAATTATAAATGTCAGGGTTCTTCCAGACCAATTGGAATGAGTATGATCAATGAATTCTCGACTTGTTATTTGCAATAACTCAAATATATATATTTTCAAATTTCTTAGCTTAATAAATGTTATCTTTGTAGAAACTATTATAACGAAGTACATAATCCCTTTTTTCGTGAAGCCCATGGATGCGTTCGTTCATGATGAAAGAGTCATATTGTATAATGAGGCTCTCGTTCATCACGAGAGAGTTATGAGAAAATTACGTTGTAAAAGGTAATAAGTAAAAAACGTATAAACATGCTTAGTGTTTGTTTAAGTTAAAGTTCAAAAAGGCAGAAATCTTTTGAACCTTTGAAGTATCCTTGGACGTTCTAGTTTTTTTTATGAGAAGAATTCTTATAAAAAAAAGACAAATTTTGGAAACCAAACAATCCCGTTTTCGGTTGATGCCTGCCGATACCCCGAGATGGTTGAGCACTAGAGCGTCGCATGTTAACTAAGGGAACCAAATAATCCTTGTTTGTTTTCCATGAAACATATGGATTGTTTGGTTTCCAAAATTTGTCTTTTTTTTTACAAGAATTCTTCTCATAAAAAAAACTAGAACGTCCAAGGATACTTCAAAGGTTGAAAAGATTTCTGCCTTTTTGAACTTTAACTTAAACAAACACTAAGCATGTTTATACGTTTTTTACTTATTACCTTTTACAACGTAATTTTCTCATAACTCTCTCGTGATGAACGAGAGCCTCATTATACAATATGACTCTTTCATCATGAACGAACGCATCCATGGGCTTCACGAAAAAAGGGATTAAGTACTTCGTTATAATAGTTTCTACAAAGATAACATTTATTAAGCTAAGAAATTTGAAAATATATATATTTGAGTTATTGCAAATAACAAGTCGAGAATTAATTGATCATACTCATTCCAATTGGTCTGGAAGAACCCTGACATTTATAATTTTGACCATTCAACCCTTTATCAAGGGCTATATTCTTAATTAACGACAGTAACTTCATACGTCGTTCTTGCTGAACACCTTCAGGTGAAGTAGGATCATCAATAATCTGTTATATATAAAAACATAATTTATCCATAGAATTATATCAAAGTTACGAAGGACAGATGAGAGTTATTTACGCTATAAAATTTAAATTAAGTATATCGTATAAAGTACCTCAAATCCCGACGATTTCTCGTATGGAAAGGATTCTAAAGTAAAGATGAGCTGAGAACTAAAAAAGAACAAATACGGATAGATGATGAAGTGGAGAACAAGAATAGAGGTTATAGAAGACACACTACGTATGCTCACTGGTGTTTCACAAGAGTATACATTACAGGATAACTATGGATCCAAGTAGTCTAAACAACTAGGTACATTTAAGCAATCCATCTTTCCCATGGTAAACACACGTGTCAAAAAAACGTGATCAAATTACAAAATTCGTGCAATCAAATAGTCGGACATGGTATTGTATTTGTAGAAGACAGGCAATAAAATAAAAAGATTCTCTTGGGGCATTTGTAAATATTAGTTTAGAAATACAGATCGACTAATTATAAACGCAGAAGATGTAAGAGTGAATAAAAACCATTTCCCATCAAATTAAAGGAAAGCTTGGATATGACATGCAATATGCACGTATAAAGTTGTAGAGAAAAATAAAAAATATTTTTAACGTTGTCACGGATATTACGAGTGCCGTAACAAAGTGTTGACGAGTTTCACATGCATTTGTCAAAACAAGCTTAAGTAGACCAAGAGCATGCCAAAAATATCTGATGTAAAACTTGCTCAGCGCATCTACAAGCAAAAATTTCAGATCTCGCTCTATCACAAATTAATTGAGAATCTGAGCATGCGTTGTCAACTCCACAAACTCTCCAAGCTCATGGTAACGACCAACTGGATGTACTAGTACCGATTTTGGAGTAATTAGCTCGCTCAGTCACACGTTTTAAGACAAATCATCTGCGCATGCGCAGTAATGATAACAATCATCCCACAACTTTCGTACGCCTTGAAATTTTGGTATATATATAAAGCTAAACTTCATATAGTTGATTTCAACCAGCAGTGGAAGCTGGGTGCGATATAGTATGCAGTGGCTTAGGGCTCTCACGGTCGCGACCACTCTCCCTGCGTACCCTGAGCAAAGCCTATCGAAGGTGATCTCAGGGTCTGATGGGCGGAAGCTTGCTATTGGCATCTCCCAAGTAGGATAGCGTGTAGCCGAAATATCCTACCGAAACGTTAACATGCGGCGTTCTAGTGCCTTGCGCTTAAGAAGGTATCGGGAAGCATGGACCGAAAACGGGGTTTTTTTCGAATTTTATCTTTTGTTTTCTCTCATAAAACAAACCAAACAATGTTTAAATTAAATTCTTATGACCCTGTCTGACACTTATAAATAAAGACAACCTTAAACAAGTTTTATATCAATTTTATCGGTTTATATCTTTCTTATTTAACTCTCCCATTTACTGTTTCTCATGTATCAGGAGCAAACCATTCATATGTTTCATGGAAAACAAACAAGGATTATGTGGTTCCCTTAGTTAACATGCGACGCTCTAGTGCTCAACCATCTCGGGGTATCGGCAGGCATCAACCGAAAACGGGATTGTTTGGTTTCCAAAATTTGTCCTTTTTTTTACAAGAATTCTTCTCATAAAAAAAAGTAGAACGTCCAAGGATACTTCAAAGGTTCAAAAGATTTCTGCCTTTTTGAACTTTAACTTAAACAAACACTAAGCATGTTTATACGTTTTTTACTTATTACCTTTTACAACGTAACTTTCTCATAATTCTCTCGTGATGAACGAGAGCCTCATTATACAATATGACTCTTTCATCATGAACGAACGCATCCATAGGCTTCACGAAAAAAGGGATTATCTACTTCGTTATAATAGTTTCTACAAAGATAACATTTATTAAGCTAAGAAATTTGAAAATATATATATTTGAGTTAATAGCAAATAACAAGTCGAGAATTCAATGATCATACTCATTCCAATTGGTCTGGAACAACCATGACATTTATAATTTTGAACATTCAACCCTTTATCAAGGGCTATATTGTTAATTAACGACAGTAACTTCATACGTCCTTCTTGCTGAACACCTTCAGGTGAAGTAGGATCATCAATAATCTGTTATATATAAAAACATAATTTATCCATAGAATTATAGCAAAGTTACGATGGAGAGATGAGAGTTATTTACGCTATAAAACTTAAATTCAGTATATCGTATAAAGTACCTCAAATCCCGACGATTTCTAGTATCGAAAGGATTCTAAAGTAAAGATGAAAATTAAGATGAGAAATTTCGAAGAATTGAAACTAGAGAATTTTTCAACAAAAAAATGTTGAAAATACCTGTACTACCACAAGATTCTTCAATGTCTATGCTCTAAAATAATAGTCATAAAAACGACAATTTCAAAAAACATAAAAAAACTAAGTATTTGTAACATTGGTGAAAGATACAGGATAAACATGAAACATCCTCACACGACGATGGAACGAGACCATAACCATTTGATGTGAGCTTCTTCCAAACAACGTTTGCGTAATCCGTTAGCATACCATGAAAACTAACTTCTGGTTTAGGCGACGCTTTACTAGCAACCTCCTCAACGTCTTCAGGACATTTAACATATACTGAACTGGTGTCAAAAGGCTCAATAACGATGACCAACCACTGGCCATACCTAACATGTTACCACGAGAAATCTTTCTTGGGTAGATCAAGGTTTTAGGAATTTCAGACAAGGGTTGTGTTGAGCTGAGAACTAAAAAAGAACAAATATGGATAGATGATGAAGTGGAGAACAAGAATAGAGGTTATAGAAGACACACTACGTATGCTCACTGGTGTTTCACAAGAGTATACATTAGAGGATAACTATGGCTCCAACTAGTCTAAACAACTAGGTACATTTAAGCAATCAATCTTTCCCATGGTAAACACACGTGTCAAAAAAAACGTGATCAAATTACAAAATTCGTGCATTCAAATAGTCGGACATGGTATTGTAATTGTAGAAGAGAGCCAATAAAATAAAAAGATTCTCTTTGGGCATTTGTAAATATTAGTTTAGAAATAGTTGTAGAGAAAAATAAAAAACATTTTTAACGTTGTCACGGATATTACGAGTGCCGTAACAAAGTGTTGACGAGTTTCACATGCATTTGTCAAAACAAGCTTAAGTAGACAAAGAGCATGCCAAAAATATCTGATGTAAAACTTGCTCAGCGCATCTACAAGCAAAAATTTCAGAGCTCGCTTTGTCACAAATTAATTGAGAATCTGAGCATGCGTTGTCAACTCCACAACCTCTCCAAGCTCATGGTAACGACCAACTGGATGTACTAGTGCCGATTTTGGAGTAATTAGCTCGCTCAGTCACACGTTTTAAGACAAATCATCTGCGCATGCGCAGTAACGATAACAATCATCCCACAACTTTCGTACGCCTTTAAATTTTGGTATATATATATAAAGCTAAAACTTCATATAGTAGATTTCAACTAGCAGTGGAAGCTGGGTGCGATATAGTATGCAGTGGCTAAGGGGCCTTCACTTCGGTGGCGACCGCACTCTCCCTAGGTACCCTGAGCAAAGCCTATCGCAGGTGATCTCAGGGTCTGATGGGCGGAAGCTTGCTATTGGCATCTCCCAAGTAGGATAGCGTGTAGGGGCCGAAATATCCTACCGAAACGTTAACATGCGGCGTTCTAGTGCCTTGCGTTTAAGAAGGTATCGGGAAGCAAGGACCGAAAAGGGTTTTGCTTTCGAATTTTATCTTTTTGTTTTCTTCTCATAAAACAAACCAAGCAATGTTTCAATTAAATTCTTATGACCCTGTCTGACACTTATAAATAAAGACAACCTTAAACAAGTTTTATATCAATTTTTTCGGTTTATATCTTTCTGATTTAACTCTCCCATTTACTGTTTCTCATGTATCTGGAGCAAACCATTCATATGTTTCATGGAAAACAGACAAGGATTATGTGGTTCCCTTAGTTAACATGCGACGCTCTAGTGCTCAACTATCTCGGGTATCGGCAGGCATCAACCGAAAACGGGATTGTTTCAAAATTTATCTTTTTTTACAAGAATTCTCATAAAAAACTAGAACGTCCAAGGATACTTCAAAGGTTCAAAAATTTCTGCCTTTTTGAACTTTAACTAAACAAACACTAAGCATGTTTATACGTTTTTACTTATTACCTTTACAACGTAACTTTCTCATAACTCTCGTGATGAACGAGAGCCTCCTTATACAATATGACTCTCATAATGAACGCATCCATGGGCTTCACGGAAAAAAGGATTATGTACTTTGTTATAATAGTTTCTACAAAGATATTTATTAAGCTAAGAAATTTGAAAATAAATATATTTGAGTTATTAGCAAATAACAAGTCGAGAATTCATTGATCATACTCATTCCAATTGGTCTGGAAGAACCATGACATTTATAATTTTGACCATCCAACCCTTTATCAAGGCTATATTGTTAATTAACGACAGTAACTTCATACGTCGTTCTTGCTGAACACCTTCAGGTGAAGTAGGATCATCAATAATCTGTTATATAAAAACATAATTTATCCATAGAATTATAGCAAAGTTACGATGGACAGATGAGAGTTATTTACGCTATAAAATTTAAATTCAATATATCGTATAAAGTACCTCAAATCCCGACGATTTCTCGTATCGAAAGGATTCTAAAGTAAAGATGAAAATTAAGATGAGAAATTTCGAAGAATTGAAACTAGAGAATTTTTCAACAAAAAAATGTTGAAAATACCTGTACTACCACAAGATTCTTCAATGTCTATACTCTAAAATAATAGTCATAAAACGACAATTTCAAAAACATAAAAACTAAGTATTTGTAACATTGGTGAAAGATACAGGATAAACATGAAACATCCTCAGATGACGATGGAACGAGACCATAACCGTTTGATGTGAGCTTCTTCCTAACAACGTTTGCGTAATCCGTTAGCATACCATGAAAACTAACTTCTGGTTTAGGCGACGCCTTACTAGCAACCTCCTCAACGTCTTCAGGACATTTAACGTATACTGAACTGGTGTCAAAAGGCTCAATGACGATGACCAACCACTGGCCATACATAACATGATACCACGAGAGATCTTTCTTGGGTAGATCAAGGTTTTAGGAACTTCAGACAAGGGTTGTGTTGAGCTGAGAACTAAAAAAGAACAAATATGGATAGATGATGAAGTGGAGAACAAGAATAGAGGTTATAGAAGACACACTACGCATGATCACTGGTGTTTCACAAGAGTATACATTACAGGATAACTATGGCTACAACTAGTCTAAACAACTAGGTACATTTAAGCAATCCATCTTTCCCATGGTAAACACACGTGTCAAAAAAACGTGATCAAATTACAAAATTCGTGCAATCAAATAGTCGGACATGGTATTGTATTTGTAGAAGACAGCCAATAAAATAAAAAGATTCTCTTGGGGCATTTGTAAATATTAGTTTAGAAATACAGATCGACTAATTATAAACGCAGAAGATGTAAGAGTGAATAAAAACCATTTCCCATCAAATTAAAGGAAAGCTTGGATATGACATGCAATATGCACGTATAAAGTTGTAGAGAAAAATAAAAAACATTTTTAACGTTGTCACGGATATTACGAGTGCGGTAACAAAGTGTTGACGAGTTTCACATGCATTTGTAAAAACAAGCTTAAGTAGACCAAGAGCATGCCAAAAATATCTGATGTAAAACTTGCTCAGCGCATCTACAAGCAAAAATTTCAGATCTCGCTCTGTCACAAATTAATTGAGAATCTGAGCATGCGTTGTCAACTCCACAAACTCTCCAAGCTCATGGTAACGACCAACTGGATGTACTAGTACCGATTTTGGAGTAATTAGCTCGCTCAGTCACACGTTTTAAGACAAATCATCTGCGCATGCGCAGTAACGATAACAATCATCCCACAACTTTCGTACGCCTTTAAATTTTGGTATATATATATAAAGCTAAAACTTCATATAGTAGATTTCAACTAGCAGTGGAAGCTGGGTGCGATATAGTATGCAGTGGCTTAGGGGCCTCACTTTGGTGGCGACCGCACTCTCCTGCGTACCCTGAGCAAAGCCTATCGCAGGTGATCTCAGGGTCTGATGGGCGGAAATTTGCTGGCATCTCCCAAGTAGGATAGCGTAGGGGCCGAAATATCCTACCGAAACGTTAACATGCGGCGTTCTAGTGCCTTGCGCTTAAGAAGGTATCGGGAAGCATGGACCGAAAACGGGGTTTTGCTTTCGAATTTTATCTTTTGTTTTCTTCTCATAAAACAAACCAAGCAATGTTTCAATTAAATTCTTATGACCCTGTCTGACACTTATAAATAAAGACAACCTTAAACAAGTTTTATATCAATTTTATCGGTTTATATCTTTCTGATTTAACTCTCCCATTTACTGTTTCTCATGTATCAGGAGCAAACCATCCATATGTTTCATGGAAAACAAACAAGGATTATGTGGTTCCCTTAGTTAACATGCGACGCTCTAGTGCTCAACCATCTCGGGGTATCGGCAGGCATTAACCGAAAACGGGATTGTTTGGTTTCCAAAATTTGTCTTTTTTTTTACAAGAATTCTTCTCATGAAAAAAACTAGAACGTCCAAGGATACTTCAAAAGTTCAAAAAATTTCTGCCTTTTTGAACTTTAACTTAAACAAACACTAAGCATGTTTATACGTTTTTTACTTATTACCTTTTACAACGTAACTTTCTCATAATTCTCTCGTGATGAACGAGAGCCTCCTTATACAATATGACTATCATCATAATGAACGCATCCATGGGCTTCACGGAAAAAAGGGATTATGTACTTTGTTATAATAGTTTCTACAAAGGATAATATTTATTAAGCTAAGAAATTTGAAAATAAATATATTGTATTTATTATCAAATAACAAGTCGAGAATTCATTGATCATACTCATTTCAATTGGTCTGGAAGAACCATGACATTTATAATTTTGACCATCCAACCCTTTATAAGGGCTTCATTGTTAAATAACGACAGTGACTTCATACGTCGTTCTTGCTGAACACCTTCAGGTGAAGTAGGATCATCAATAATCTGTTATATATAAAAACATAATTTATCCATAGAATTATAGCAAAGTTACGAAGGACAGATGAGAGTTATTTACGCTATAAAATTTAAATTCAGTATATCGTATAAAGTACCTCAAATCCCGACGATTTCTCGTATCGAAAGGATTCTAAAGTAAAGATGAAAATTAAGATGAGAAATTTCGAAGAATTGAAACTAGAGAATTTTTCAACAAAAAAATGTTGAAAATACCTGTACTACCACAAGATTCTTCAATGTTTATACTCTAAAATAATAGTCATAAAAACGACAATTTCAAAAAAACATAAAAAAACTAAGTATTTGTAACATTGGTGAAAGATACAGGATAAACATGAAACATCCTCAGATGACGATGGAACGAGACCATAACCGTTTGATGTGAGCTTCTTCCTAACAACGTTTGCGTAATCCGTTAGCATACCATGAAAACTAACTTCTGGTTTAGGCGACGCCTTACTAGCAACCTCCTCAACGTCTTCAGGACATTTAACGTATACTGAACTGGTGTCAAAAAGGCTCAATGACGATGACCAACCACTGGCCATACATAACATGATACCACGAGAGATCTTTCTTGGGTAGATCAAGGTTTTAGGAACTTCAGACAAGGGTTGTGTTGAGCTGAGAACTAAAAAAGAACAAATATGGATAGATGATGAAGTGGAGAACAAGAATAGAGGTTATAGAAGACACACTACGTATGCTCACTGGTGTTTCACAAGAGTATACATTACAGGATAACTATGGATCCAACTAGTCTAAACAACTAGGTACATTTAAGCAATCCATCTTTCCCATGGTAAACACACGTGTCAAAAACGTGATCAAATTACAAAATTCGTGCAATCAAATAGTCGGACATGGTATTGTATTTGTAGAAGAGAGCCAATAAAAAGATTCTCTTGGGGCATTTGTAAATATTAGTTTAGAAATACAGATCGACTAATTATAAAGGCAGAAGATGTAAGAGTGAATAAAACCATTTCCCGTCAAATTAAAGGAAAGCTTGATATGACATGCAATATGCAGGTATAAAGTTGTAGAGAAAAATAAAAAACATTTTTAACGTTGTCACGGATATTACGAGTGCCGTAACAAAGTGTTGACGAGTTTCACATGCATTTGTCAAAACAAGCTTAAGTAGACAAAGAGCATGCCAAAAATATCTGATGTAAAACTTGCTCAGCGCATCTACAAGCAAAAATTTCAGAGCTCGCTTTGTCACAAATTAATTGAGAATCTGAGCATGCGTTGTCAACTCCACAAACTCCAAGCTCATGGTAACGACCAACTGGATGTACTAGTACCGATTTTGGAGTAATTAGCTCGCTCAGTCACACGTTTTAAGACAAATCATCTGCGCATGCGCAGTAACGATAACAATCATCCCACAACTTTCGTACGCCTTTAAATTTTGGTATATATATATAAAGCTAAAACTTCATATAGTAGATTTCAACTAGCAGTGGAAGCTGGGTGCGATATAGTATGCAGTGGCTAAGGGGCCTTCACTTCGGTGGCGACCGCACTCTCCCTGCGTACCCTGAGCAAAGCCTATCGCAGGTGATCTCAGGGTCTGATGGGCGGAAGCTTGCTATTGGCATCTCCCAAGTAGGATAGCGTGTAGGGGCCGAAATATCCTACCGAAACGTTAACATGCGGCGTTCTAGTGCCTTGCGTTTAAGAAGGTATCGGGAAGCAAGGACCGAAAACGGGGGTTTTTTGCTTTCGAATTTTATCTTTTTGTTTTCTTCTCATAAAACAAACCAAGCAATGTTTCAATTAAATTCTTATGACCCTGTCTGACACTTATAAATAAAGACAACCTTAAACAAGTTTTATATCAATTTTTTCGGTTTATATCTTTCTGATTTAACTCTCCCATTTACTGTTTCTCATGTATCTGGAGCAAACCATTCATATGTTTCATGGAAAACAGACAAGGATTATGTGGTTCCCTTAGTTAACATGCGACGCTCTAGTGCTCAACCATCTCGGGGTATCGGCAGGCATCAACCGAAAACGGGATTGTTTGGTTTCCAAAATTTGTCTGTTTTTTACAAGAATTCTTCTCATAAAAAAAACTAGAACGTCCAAGTATACTTCAAAGGTTCAAAAAATTTCTGCCTTTTTGAACTTTAACTTAAACAAACACTAAGCATGTTTATACGTTTTTTACTTATTTCCTTTTACAACGTAACTTTCTCATAACTCTCTCGTGATGAACGAGAGCCTCCTTATACAATATGACTCTCATCATAATGAACGCATCCATGGGCTTCAAGGAAAAAAGGGATTATGTACTTTGTTATAATAGTTTCTACAAAGGATAGTATTTATTAAGCTAAGAAATTTGAAAATAAATATATTGGAGTTATTAGCAAATAACAAGTCGAGAATTCATTGATCATACTCATTCCAATTGGTCTGGAAGAACCATGACATTTATAATTTTGACCATCCAACACTTTATAAGGGCTTTATTGTTCAATAACGACAGTAACTTCATACGTCGTTCTTGCTGAACACCTTCAGGTGAAGTAGGATCATCAATAATCTGTTATATATAAAAACATAATTTATCCATAGAATTATAGCAAAGTTACGATGGACAGATGAGAGTTATTTACGCTATAAAACTTAAATTCAGTATATCGTATAAAGTACCTCAAATCCCGACGATTTCTCGTATCGAAAGGATTCTAAAGTAAAGATGAAAATTAAGATGAGAAATTTCGAAGAATTGAAACTAGAGAATTTTTCAACAAAAAAATGTTGAAAATACCTGTACTACCACAAGATTCTTCAAATTTATACTCTAAAATAATAGTCATAAAACGACAATTTCAAAAACATAAAAACTAAGTATTTGTAACATTGGTGAAAGATACAGGATAAACATGAAACATCCTCAGACGACGATGGAACGAGACCATAACCATTTGATGTGAGCTTCTTCCTAACAACGTTTGCGTAATCCGTTAGCATACCATGAAAACTAACTTCTGGTTTAGGCGACGCTTTACTAGCAACCTCCTTAACGTCTTCAGGACATTTAACGTATACTGAACTGGGGTCAAAAGGCTCAATGACGATGACCAACCACTGGCCATACCTAACATGTTACCACGAGAGATCTTTCTTGGGTAGATCAAGGTTTTAGGAACTTCAGACAAGGGTTGTGTTGAGCTGAGAACTAAAAAAGAACAAATATGGATAGATGATGAAGTGGAGAACAAGAATAGAGGTTATAGAAGACACACTACGTATGCTCACTGGTGTTTCACAAGAGTATACATTACAGGATAACTATGGATCCAACTAGTCTAAACAACTAGGTACATTTAAGCAATCCATCTTTCCCATGGTAAACACACGTGTCAAAAACGTGATCAAATTACAAAATTCGTGCAATCAAATAGTCGGACATGGTATTGTATTTGTAGAAGAGAGCCAATAAAATAAAAAGATTCTCTTGGGGCATTTGTAAATATTAGTTTAGAAATACAGATCGACTAATTATAAAGGCAGAAGATGTAAGAGTGAATAAAAACCATTTCCCGTCAAATTAAAGGAAAGCTTGGATATGACATGCAATATGCAGGTATAAAGTTGTAGAGAAAAATAAAAACATTTTAACGTTGTCACGGATATTACGAGTGCCGTAACAAAGTGTTGACGAGTTTCACATGCATTTGTAAAACAAGCTTAAGTAGACAAAGAGCATGCCAAAATATCTGATGTAAAACTTGCTCAGCGCATCTACAAGCAAAATTTCAGAGCTCGCTCTGTCACAAATTAATTGAGAATCTGAGCATGCGTTGTCAACTCCACAAACTCTCCAAGCTCATGGTAACGACCAACTGGATGTACTAGTACCGATTTTGGAGTAATTAGCTCGCTCAGTCACACGTTTTAAGACAAATCATCTGCGCATGCGCAGTAACGATAACAATCATCCCACAACTTTCGTACGCCTTTAAATTTTGGTATATATATATAAAGCTAAAACTTCATATAGTAGATTTCAACTAGCAGTGGAAGCTGGGTGCGATATAGTATGCAGTGGCTTAGGGGCCCTCACTTCGGTGGCGACCGCACTCTCCCTGCGTACCCTGAGCAAAGCCTATCGCAGGTGATCTCAGGGTCTGATGGGCGGAAGCTTGCTATTGGCATCTCCCAAGTAGGATAGCGTGGGGCCGAAATATCCTACCGAAACGTTAACATGCGGCGTTCTAGTGCCTTGCGCTTAAGAAGGTATCGGGAAGCATGGACCGAAAACGGGGGTTTTTTGCTTTCGAATTTTATCTTTTTGTTTTCTTCTCATAAAACAAACCAAGCAATGTTTCAATTAAATTCTTATGACCCTGTCTGACACTTATAAATAAAGACAACCTTAAACAAGTTTTATATCAATTTTATCGGTTTATATCTTTCTGATTTAACTCTCCCATTTACTGTTTCTCATGTATCAGGAGCAAACCATCCATATGTTTCATGGAAAACAAACAAGGATTATGTGGTTCCCTTAGTTAACATGCGACGCTCTAGTGCTCAACTATCTCGGGTATCGGCAGGCATCAACCGAAAACGGGATTGTTTGGTTTCCAAAATTTGTCTGTTTTTTACAAGAATTCTTCTCATAAAAAAAACTAGAACGTCCAAGTATACTTCAAAGGTTCAAAAAATTTCTGCCTTTTTGAACTTTAACTTAAACAAACACTAAGCATGTTTATACGTTTTTACTTATTACCTTTACAACGTAACTTCTCTCTCGTGATGAACGAGAGCCTCCTTATACAATATGACTCTCATCATAATGAACGCATCCATGGGCTTCAAGGAAAAAAGGGATTATGTACTTTGTTATAATAGTTTCTACAAAGGATAGTATTTATTAAGCTAAGAAATTTGAAAATAAATATATTGGAGTTATTACAAAATAACGAGTCGAGAATTCATTGATCATACTCATTCTAATTGGTCTGGAACAACCATGACATTTATAATTTTGACCATCCAACCCTTTATCAAGGGCTATATTGTTAAATAACGACAGTAACTTCATACGTCGTTCTTGCTGAACACCTTCAGGTGAAGTAGGATCATCAATAATCTGTTATATATAAAACATAATTTATCCATAGAATTATAGCAAAGTTACGATGGACAGATGAGAGTTATTTACGCTATAAAACTTAAATTCAATATATCGTATAAAGTACCTCAAATCCCGACGATTTCTCGTATCGAAAGGATTCTAAAGTAAAGATGAAAATTAAGATGAGAAATTTCGAAGAATTGAAACTAGAGAATTTTTCAACAAAAAAATGTTGAAAATACCTGTACTACCACAAGATTCTTCAATGTTATACTCTAAAATAATAGTCATAAAACGACAATTTCAAAAAAACATAAAAAAACTAAGTATTTGTAACATTGGTGAAAGATACAGGATAAACATGAAACATCCTCAGATGACGATGGAACGAGACCATAACCATTTGATGTGAGCTTCTTCCTAACAACGTTTGCGTAATCCGTTAGCATACCATGAAAACTAACTTCTGGTTTAGGCGACGCCTTACTAGCAACCTCCTCAACGTCTTCAGGACATTTAACGTATACTGAACTGGTGTCAAAAGGCTCAATGACGATGACCAACCACTGGCCATACCTAACATGTTACCACGAGAGATCTTTCTTGGGTAGATCAAGGTTTTAGGAACTTCAGACAAGGGTTGTGTTGAGCTGAGAACTAAAAAAGAACAAATATGGATAGATGATGAAGTGGAGAACAAGAATAGAGGTTATAGAAGACACACTACGTATGCTCACTGGTGTTTCACAAGAGTATACATTACAGGATAACTATGGATCCAACTAGTCTAAACAACTAGGTACATTTAAGCAATCCATCTTTCCCATGGTAAACACACGTGTCAAAAACGTGATCAAATTACAAAATTCGTGCAATCAAATAGTCGGACATGATATTGTATTTGTAGAAGAGAGCCAATAAAAAAAAAAGATTCTCTTGGGGCATTTGTAAATATTAGTTTAGAAATACAGATCGACTAATTATAAAGGCAGAAGATGTAAGAGTGAATAAAAACCATTTCCCGTCAAATTAAAGGAAAGCTTGGATATGACATGCAATATGCAGGTATAAAGTTGTAGAGAAAATAAAAACATTTTTAACGTTGTCACGGATATTACGAGTGCCGTAACAAAGTGTTGACGAGTTTCACATGCATTTGTCAAAACAAGCTTAAGTAGACAAAGAGCCCAAAATATCTGATGTAAAACTTGCTCAGCGCATCTACAAGCAAAATTTCAGAGCTCGCTCTGTCACAAATTAATTGAGAATCTGAGCATGCGTTGTCAACTCCACAAACTCTCCAAGCTCATGGTAACGACCAACTGGATGTACTAGTACCGATTTTGGAGTAATTAGCTCGCTCAGTCACACGTTTTAAGACAAATCATCTGCGCATGCGCAGTAACGATAACAATCATCCCACAACTTTCGTACGCCTTTAAATTTTGGTATATATATATAAAGCTAAAACTTCATATAGTAGATTTCAACTAGCAGTGGAAGCTGGGTGCGATATAGTATGCAGTGGCTTAGGGCCCTCACTTCGGTGGCGACCGCACTCTCCTGCGTACCCTGAGCAAAGCCTATCGCAGGTGATCTCAGGGTCTGATGGGCGGAAGCTTGCTATTGGCATCTCCCAAGTAGGATAGCGTAGGGGCCGAAATATCCTACCGAAACGTTAACATGCGGCGTTCTAGTGCCTTGCGCTTAAGAAGGTATCGGGAAGCATGGACCGAAAACGGGGTTTTGCTTTCGAATTTTATCTTTTGTTTTCTTCTCATAAAACAAACCAAGCAATGTTTCAATTAAATTCTTATGACCCTGTCTGACACTTATAAATAAAGACAACCTTAAACAAGTTTTATATCAATTTTATCGGTTTATATCTTTCTGATTTAATTCTCCCATTTACTGTTTCTCATGTATCAGGAGCAAACCATCCATATGTTTCATGGAAAACAAACAAGGATTATGTGGTTCCCTTAGTTAACATGCGACGCTCTAGTGCTCAACCATCTCGGGGTATCGGCAGGCATTAACCGAAAACGGGATTGTTTGGTTTCCAAAATTTGTCTTTTTTTTTACAAGAATTCTTCTCATGAAAAAAACTAGAACGTCCAAGGATACTTCAAAAGTTCAAAAAATTTCTGCCTTTTTGAACTTTAACTTAAACAAACACTAAGCATGTTTATACGTTTTTTACTTATTACCTTTTACAACGTAACTTTCTCATAATTCTCTCGTGATGAACGAGAGCCTCCTTATACAATATGACTATCATCATAATGAACGCATCCATGGGCTTCACGGAAAAAAGGGATTATGTACTTTGTTATAATAGTTTCTACAAAGGATAATATTTATTAAGCTAAGAAATTTGAAAATAAATATATTGGAGTTATTAGCAAATAACAAGTCGAGAATTCATTGATCATACTCATTCCAATTGGTCTGGAAGAACCATGACATTTATAATTTTGACCATCCAACCCTTTATAAGGGCTTTATTGTTAAATAACGACAGTAACTTCATACGTCGTTCTTGCTGAACACCTTCAGGTGAAGTAGGATCATCAATAATCTGTTATATATATAAAAACATAATTTATCCATAGAATTATAGCAAAGTTACGATGGACAGATGAGAGTTATTTACGCTATAAAACTTAAATTCAGTATATCGTATAAAGTACCTCAAATCCCGACGATTTCTCGTATCGAAAGGATTCTAAAGTAAAGATGAAAATTAAGATGGGAAATTTCGAAGAATTGAAACTCGAGAATTTTTCAACAAAAAAATGTTGAAAATACATGTACTACCACAAGATTCTTCAATGTTTATACTCTAAAATAATAGTCATAAAAACGACAATTTCAAAAAAACATAAAAAAACTAAGTATTTGTAACATTGGTGAAAGATACAGGATAAACATGAAACATCCTCAGATGACGATGGAACGAGACCATAACCATTTGATGTGAGCTTCTTCCTAACAACGTTTGCGTAATCCGTTAGCATACCATGAAAACTAACTTCTGGTTTAGGCGACGCTTTTACTAGCAACCTCCTCAACGTCTTCAGGACATTTAACGTATACTGAACTGGTGTCAAAAGGCTCAATGACGATGACCAACCACTGGCCATACATAACATGATACCACGAGAGATCTTTCTTGGGTAGATCAAGGTTTTAGGAACTTCAGACAAGGGTTGTGTTGAGCTGAGAACTAAAAAAGAACAAATATGGATAGATGATGAAGTGGAGAACAAGAATAGAGATTATAGAAGACACACTACGTATGCTCACTGGTGTTTCACAAGAGTATATATTACAGGATAACTATGGATCCAACTAGTCTAAACAACTAGGTACATTTAAGCAATCCATCTTTCCCATGGTAAACACACGTGTCAAAAAAACGTGATCAAATTACAAAATTCGTGCAATCAAATAGTCGGACATGATATTGTATTTGTAGAAGAGAGCCAATAAAAAAAAAAGATTCTCTTGGGGCATTTGTAAATATTAGTTTAGAAATACAGATCGACTAATTATAAAGGCAGAAGATGTAAGAGTGAATAAAAACCATTTCCCGTCGAATTAAAGGAAAGCTTGGATATGACATGCAATATGCAGGTATAAAGTTGTAGAGAAAAATAAAAAACATTTTTAACGTTGTCACGGATATTACGAGTGCCGTAACAAAGTGTTGACGAGTTTCACATGCATTTGTCAAAACAAGCTTAAGTAGACAAAGAGCATGCCAAAAATATCTGATGTAAAACTTGCTCAGCGCATCTACAAGCAAAAATTTCAGAGCTCGCTCTGTCACAAATTAATTGAGAATCTGAGCATGCGTTGTCAACTCCACAAACTCTCCAAGCTCATGGTAACGACCAACTGGATGTACTAGTACCGATTTTGGAGTAATTAGCTCGCTCAGTCACACGTTTTAAGACAAATCATCTGCGCATGCGCAGTAACGATAACAATCATCCCACAACTTTCGTACGCCTTTAAATTTTGGTATATATATATAAAGCTAAAACTTCATATAGTAGATTTCAACTAGCAGTGGAAGCTGGGTGCGATATAGTATGCAGTGGCTTAGGGGCCCTCACTTCGGTGGCGACCGCACTCTCCCTGCGTACCCTGAGCAAAGCCTATCGAAGGTGATCTCAGGGTCTGATGGGCGGAAGCTTGCTATTGGCATCTCCCAAGTAGGATAGCGTGTAGGGGCCGAAATATCCTACCGAAACGTTAACATGCGGCGTTCTAGTGCCTTGCGCTTAAGAAGGTATCGGGAAGCATGGACCGAAAACGGGGGTTTTTTGCTTTCGAATTTTATCTTTTTGTTTTCTTCTCATAAAACAAACCAAGCAATGTTTCAATTAAATTCTTATGACCCTGTCTGACACTTATAAATAAAGACAACCTTAAACAAGTTTTATATCAATTTTATCGGTTTATATCTTTCTGATTTAACTCTCCCATTTACTGTTTCTCATGTATCAGGAGCAAACCATCCATATGTTTCATGGAAAACAAACAAGGATTATGTGGTTCCCTTAGTTAACATGCGACGCTCTAGTGCTCAACCATCTCGGGTATCGGCAGGCATCAACCGAAAACGGGATTGTTTGGTTTCAAAATTTGTCTTTTTACAAGAATTCTTCTCATAAAAAACTAGAACGTCCAAGGATACTTCAAAGGTTCAAAAATTTCTGCCTTTTGAACTTTAACTTAAACAAACACTAAGCATGTTTATACGTTTTTTACTTATTTCCTTTTACAACGTAACTTTCTCATAACTCTCTCGTGATGAACGAGAGCCTCCTTATACAATATGACTCTCATCATAATGAACGCATCCATGGGCTTCAAGGAAAAAAGGGATTATGTACTTTGTTATAATAGTTTCTACAAAGGATATTTATTAAGCTAAGAAATTTGAAAATAAATATATTTGAGTTATTAGCAAATAACAAGTCGAGAATTCATTGATCATACTCATTCCAATTGGTCTGGAAGAACCATGACATTTATAATTTTGACCATCCAACCCTTTATCAAGGGCTATATTGTTAATTAACGACAGTAACTTCATACGTCGTTCTTGCTGAACACCTTCAGGTGAAGTAGGATCATCAATAATCTGTTATATATAAAAACATAATTTATCCATAGAATTATAGCAAAGTTACGATGGACAGATGAGAGTTATTTACGCTATAAAATTTAAATTCAGTATATCGTATAAAGTACCTCAAATCCCGACGATTTCTCGTATCGAAAGGATTCTAAAGTAAAGATGAAAATTAAGATGAGAAATTTCGAAGAATTGAAACTAGAGAATTTTTCAACAAAAAAATGTTGAAAATACCTGTACTACCACAAGATTCTTCAATGTTTATACTCTAAAATAATAGTCATAAAAACGACAATTTCAAAAAAACATAAAAAAACTAAGTATTTGTAACATTGGTGAAAGATACAGGATAAACATGAAACATCCTCAGATGACGATGGAACGAGACCATAACCGTTTGATGTGAGCTTCTTCCTAACAACGTTTGCGTAATCCGTTAGCATACCATAAAAACTAACTTCTGGTTTAGGCGACGCCTTACTAGCAACCTCCTCAACGTCTTCAGGACATTTAACGTATACTGAACTGTTGTCAAAAGGCTCAATAACGATGACCAACCACTGGCCATACCTAACATGTTACCACGAGAGATCTTTCTTGGGTAGATCAAGGTTTTAGGAACTTCAGACAAGGGTTGTGTTGAGCTGAGAACTAAAAAAGAACAAATATGGATAGATGATGAAGTGGAGAACAAGAATAGAGGTTATAGAAGACACACTACGCATGATCACTGGTGTTTCACAAGAGTATACATTACAGGATAACTATGGCTACAACTAGTCTAAACAACTAGGTACATTTAAGCAATCCATCTTTCCCATGGTAAACACACGTGTCAAAAAAACGTGATCAAATTACAAAATTCGTGCAATCAAATAGTCGGACATGATATTGTATTTGTAGAAGAGAGCCAATAAAAAAAAAAGATTCTCTTGGGGCATTTGTAAATATTAGTTTAGAAATACAGATCGACTAATTATAAAGGCAGAAGATGTAAGAGTGAATAAAAACCATTTCCCGTCGAATTAAAGGAAAGCTTGGATATGACATGCAATATGCAGGTATAAAGTTGTAGAGAAAAATAAAAAACATTTTTAACGTTGTCACGGATATTACGAGTGCCGTAACAAAGTGTTGACGAGTTTCACATGCATTTGTCAAAACAAGCTTAACTAGACAAAGAGCATGCCAAAAATATATGATGGAAAACTTGCTCAGCGCATCTACAAGCAAAAATTTAAGAGCTCGCTTTGTCACAAATTAATTGAGAATCTGAGCATGCGTTGTCAACTCCACAAACTCTCCAAGCTCATGGTAACGACCAACTGGATGTACTAGTACCGATTTTGGAGTAATTAGCTCGCTCAGTCACACGTTTTAAGACAAATCATCTGCGCATGCGCAGTAACGATAACAATCATCCCATAACTTTCGTACGCCTTTAAATTTTGGTATATATATATAAAGCTAAAACTTCATGTAGTAGATGTCAACTAGCAGTGGAAGCTGGGTGCGATATAGTATGTAGTGGCTTAGGGCCCTCACTTGGTGGCGACCGCACTCTCCCTGCGTACCCTGAGCAAAGCCTATCGCAGGTGATCTCAGGGTCTGATGGGCGGAAGCTTGCTATTGGCATCTCCCAAGTAGGATAGCGTGTAGGGGCCGAAATATCCTACCGAAACGTTAACATGCGGCGTTCTAGTGCCTTGCGCTTAAGAAGGTATCGGGAAGCATGGACCGAAAACGGGGGTTTTTTGCTTTCGAATTTTATCTTTTTGTTTTCTTCTCATAAAACAAACCAAGCAATGTTTCAATTAAATTCTTATGACCCTGTCTGACACTTATAAATAAAGACAACCTTAAACAAGTTTTATATCAATTTTATCGGTTTATATCTTTCTGATTTAACTCTCCCATTTACTGTTTCTCATGTATCAGGAGCAAACCATCCATATGTTTCATGGAAAACAAACAAGGATTATGTGGTTCCCTTAGTTAACATGCGACGCTCTAGTGCTCAACCATCTCGGGGTATCGGCAGGCATCAACCGAAAACGGGATTGTTTGGTTTCCAAAATTTGTCTTTTTTTTTACAAGAATTCTTCTCATAAAAAAAACTAGAACGTCCAAGGATACTTCAAAGGTTCAAAAAATTTCTGCCTTTTTGAACTTTAACTTAAACAAACACTAAGCATGTTTATACGTTTTTTACTTATTACCTTTTACAACGTAACTTTCTCATAACTCTCTCGTGATGAACGAGAGCCTCCTTATACAATATGACTCTTTCATCATGAACGAACGCATCCATGGTCTTCACGGAAAAAAGGGATTATGTACTTTGTTATAATAGTTTCTACAAAGGATATTTATTAAGCTAAGAAATTTGAAAATAAATATATTTGAGTTATTAGCAAATAACAAGTCGAGAATTCATTGAACATACTCATTCCAATTGGTCTGGAAGAACCATGACATTTATAATTTTGACCATCCAACCCTTTATCAAGGGCTATATTGTTAATTAACGACAGTAACTTCATACGTCGTTCTTGCTGAACACCTTCAGGTGAAGTAGGATCATCAATAATCTGTTATATATAAAAACATAATTTATCCATAGAATTATAGCAAAGTTACGATGGACAGATGAGAGTTATTTACGCTATAAAATTTAAATTCAGTATATCGTATAAAGTACCTCAAATCCCGACGATTTCTCGTATCGAAAGGATTCTAAAGTAAAGATGAAAATTAAGATGAGAAATTTCGAAGAATTGAAACTAGAGAATTTTTCAACAAAAAAATGTTGAAAATACCTGTACTACCACAAGATTCTTCAATGTTTATACTCTAAAATAATAGTCATAAAAACGACAATTTCAAAAAAACATAAAAAAACTAAGTATTTGTAACATTGGTGAAAGATACAGGATAAACATGAAACATCCTCAGATGACGATGGAACGAGACCATAACCATTTGATGTGAGCTTCTTCCTAACAACGTTTGCGTAATCCGTTAGCATACCATGAAAACTAACTTCTGGTTTAGGCGACGCCTTACTAGCAACCTCCTCAACGTCTTCAGGACATTTAACGTATACTGAACTGGTGTCAAAGGCTCAATGACGATGACCAACCACTGGCCATACCTAACATGTTACCACGAGAGATCTTTCTTGGGTAGATCAAGGTTTTAGGAACTTCAGACAAGGGTTGTGTTGAGCTGAGAACTAAAAAAGAACAAATATGGATAGATGATGAAGTGGAGAACAAGAATAGAGGTTATAGAAGACACACTACGTATGTTTCACAAGAGTATACATTACAGGATAACTATGGATCCAACTAGTCTAAACAACTAGGTACATTTAAGCAATCCATCTTTCCCATGGTAAACACACGTGTCAAAAACGTGATCAAATTACAAAATTCGTGCAATCAAATAGTCGGACATGATATTGTATTTGTAGAAGAGAGCCAATAAAAAAAAAAGATTCTCTTGGGGCATTTGTAAATATTAGTTTAGAAATACAGATCGACTAATTATAAAGGCAGAAGATGTAAGAGTGAATAAAAACCATTTCCCGTCGAATTAAAGGAAAGCTTGGATATGACATGCAATATGCAGGTATAAAGTTGTAGAGAAAAATAAAAAACATTTTTAACGTTGTCACGGATATTACGAGTGCCGTAACAAAGTGTTGACGAGTTTCACATGCATTTGTCAAAACAAGCTTAACTAGACAAAGAGCATGCCAAAAATATATGATGGAAAACTTGCTCAGCGCATCTACAAGCAAAAATTTAAGAGCTCGCTTTGTCACAAATTAATTGAGAATCTGAGCATGCGTTGTCAACTCCACAAACTCTCCAAGCTCATGGTAACGACCAACTGGATGTACTAGTACCGATTTTGGAGTAATTAGCTCGCTCAGTCACACGTTTTAAGACAAATCATCTGCGCATGCGCAGTAACGATAACAATCATCCCACAACTTTCGTACGCCTTTAAATTTTGGTATATATATATAAAGCTAAAACTTCATATAGTAGATTTCAACTAGCAGTGGAAGCTGGGTGCGATATAGTATGCAGTGGCTTAGGGGCCCTCACTTCGGTGGCGACCGCACTCTCCCTGCGTACCCTGAGCAAAGCCTATCGCAGGTGATCTCAGGGTCTGATGGGCGGAAGCTTGCTATTGGCATCTCCCAAGTAGGATAGCGTAGGGGCCGAAATATCCTACCGAAACGTTAACATGCGGCGTTCTAGTGCCTTGCGCTTAAGAAGGTATCGGGAAGCATGGACCGAAAACGGGGGTTTTTTGCTTTCGAATTTTATCTTTTTGTTTTCTTCTCATAAAACAAACCAAGCAATGTTTCAATTAAATTCTTATGACCCTGTCTGACACTTATAAATAAAGACAACCTTAAACAAGTTTTATATCAATTTTATCGGTTTATATCTTTCTGATTTAACTCTCCCATTTACTGTTTCTCATGTATCAGGAGCAAACCATCCATATGTTTCATGGAAAACAAACAAGGATTATGTGGTTCCCTTAGTTAACATGCGACGCTCTAGTGCTCAACCATCTCGGGTATCGGCAGGCATCAACCGAAAACGGGATTGTTTGGTTTCAAAATTTGTCTTTTTTACAAGAATTCTTCTCATAAAAAAAACTAGAACGTCCAAGGATACTTCAAAGGTTCAAAAAATTTCTGCCTTTTTGAACTTTAACTTAAACAAACACTAAGCATGTTTATACGTTTTTTACTTATTACCTTTTACAACGTAACTTTCTCATAACTCTCTCGTGATGAACGAGAGCCTCATTATACAATATGACTCTTTCATCATGAACGAACGCATCCATGGGCTTCACGGAAAAAAGGGATTATGTACTTTGTTATAATAGTTTCTACAAACGATAACATTTATTAAGCTAAGAAATTTGAAAATAAATATATTGGAGTTATTAGCAAATAACAAGTCGAGAATTCATTGATCATACTCATTCCAATTGGTCTGGAAGAACCATGACATTTATGATTTTGACCATCCAACCCTTTATCAAGGGCTTTATTGTTAATTAACGACAGTAACTTCATACGTCGTTCTTGCTGAACACCTTCAGGTGAAGTAGGATCATCAATAATCTGTTATATATAAAAACATAATTTATCCATAGAATTATAGCAAAGTTACGATGGACAGGTGACAGTTATTAACGCTATAAAATTTAAATTCAATATATCGTATAAAGTACCTCAAATCCCGACGATTTCTCGTATCGAAAGGATTCTAAAGTAAAGATGAAAATTAAGATGAGAAATTTCGAAGAATTGAAACTAGAGAATTTTTCAACAAAAAAATGTTGAAAATACCTGTACTACCACAAGATTCTTCAATGTCTATGCTCTAAAATAATAGTCATAAAAACGACAATTTCAAAAAACATAAAAAAACTAAGTATTTGTAACATTGGTGAAAGATACAGGATAAACATGAAACATCCTCAAAAATATATGATGGAAAACTTGCTCAACTTGCTTCAGCTTGCTTGCATCTACAAGCAAAAATTTCAGAGCTCGCTCTGTCACAAATTAATTGAGAATCTGAGCATGTGTTGTCAACTCCACAAACTCTCCAAACTCATGGTAACGACCAACTGGATGTACTAGTACCGATTATGGAGTAATTAGCTCGCTCAGTCACACGTTTTAAGACAAATCATCTGCGCATGCGCAGTAACGATAACAATCATCCCACAACTTTCGTACGCCTTTAAATTTTGGTATATATATATAAAGCTAAAACTTCATATAGTAGATTTCAACTAGCAGTGGAAGCTGGGTGCGATATAGTATGCAGTGGATTAGGGGCCCTCACTTCGGTGGCGACCGCACTCTCCCTGCGTACCCTGAGCAAAGCCTATCGCAGGTGATCTCAGGGTCTGATGGGCGGAAGCTTGCTATTGGCATCTCCCAAGTAGGATAGCGTGTAGGGGCCGAAATATCCTACCGAAATGTTAACATGCGGCGTTCTAGTGCCTTGCGCTTAAGAAGGTATCGGGAAGCATGGACCGAAAACGGGGGTGTTTTGCTTTCGAATTTTATCTTTTTGTTTTCTTCTAATAAAACAAACCAAGCAATGTTTCAATTAACTTCTTATGAACCTGTCTGACACTTATAAATAAAGACAACCTTAAACAAGTTTTATACCAATTTTATCGGTTTATATCTTTCTGATTTAACTCTCCCATTTACTGTTTCTCATGTATCAAGAGCAAACCATCCATATGTTTCATGGAAAACAAACAAGGATTATGTGGTTCCCTTAGTTAACATGCGACGCTCTAGTGATCAACTATCTCGGGGTATCGGGAGGAATGGACTTAAAACGGGATTCTTTGGTTTTCAAAATTTATCTTTTTCTTCACAAGAATTCTTCTCATAAAAAAAACTAGAACGTCCAAGGATACTTCAAAGGTTCAAAAAATTTCTGCCTTTTTGAACTTTAACTTAAACAAACACTAAGCATGTTTATATGTTTTTTACTTATTACCTTTTACAACGTAACTTTCTCATAACTCTCTCGTGATGAACGAGAGCCTCATTATACAATATGACTCTTTCATCATGAACGAACGCATCCATGGGCTTCACGGAAAAAAGGGATTATGTACTTTGTTATAATTGTTTCTACAAAGGATAATATTTATTAAGCTAAGAAATTTGAAAATAAATATATTGGAGTTATTAGCAAATAACAAGTCGAGAATTCATTGATCATACTCATTCCAATTGGTCTGGAAGAACCATGACATTTATGATTTTGACCATCCAACCCTTTATCAAGGGCTTTATTGTTAATTAACGACAGTAACTTCATACGTCGTTCTTGCTGAACACCTTCAGGTGAAGTAGGATCATCAATAATCTGTTATATATAAAAACATAATTTATCCATAGAATTATAGCAAAGTTACGATGGACAGGTGACAGTTATTAACGCTATAAAATTTAAATTCAATATATCGTATAAAGTACCTCAAATCCCGACGATTTCTCGTATCGAAAGGATTCTAAAGTAAAGATGAAAATTAAGATGAGAAATTTCGAAGAATTGAAACTAGAGAATTTTTCAACAAAAAAATGTTGAAAATACCTGTACTACCACAAGATTCTTCAATGTCTATGCTCTAAAATAATAGTCATAAAAACGACAATTTCAAAAAACATAAAAAAACTAAGTATTTGTAACATTGGTGAAAGATACAGGATAAACATGAAACATCCTCAAAAATATATGATGGAAAACTTGCTCAACTTGCTTCAGCTTGCTTGCATCTACAAGCAAAAATTTCAGAGCTCGCTCTGTCACAAATTAATTGAGAATCTGAGCATGTGTTGTCAACTCCACAAACTCTCCAAACTCATGGTAACGACCAACTGGATGTACTAGTACCGATTATGGAGTAATTAGCTCGCTCAGTCACACGTTTTAAGACAAATCATCTGCGCATGCGCAGTAACGATAACAATCATCCCACAACTTTCGTACGCCTTTAAATTTTGGTATATATATATAAAGCTAAAACTTCATATAGTAGATTTCAACTAGCAGTGGAAGCTGGGTGCGATATAGTATGCAGTGGATTAGGGGCCCTCACTTCGGTGGCGACCGCACTCTCCCTGCGTACCCTGAGCAAAGCCTATCGCAGGTGATCTCAGGGTCTGATGGGCTTGCTATTGGCATCTCCCAAGTAGGATAGCGTGTAGGGGCCGAAATATCCTACCGAAATGTTAACATGCGGCGTTCTAGTGCCTTGCGCTTAAGAAGGTATCGGGAAGCATGGACCGAAAACGGGGGTGTTTTGCTTTCGAATTTTATCTTTTTGTTTTCTTCTAATAAAACAAACCAAGCAATGTTTCAATTAACTTCTTATGAACCTGTCTGACACTTATAAATAAAGACAACCTTAAACAAGTTTTATACCAATTTTATCGGTTTATATCTTTCTGATTTAACTCTCCCATTTACTGTTTCTCATGTATCAGGAGCAAACCATCCATATGTTTCATGGAAAACAAACAAGGATTATGTGGTTCCCTTAGTTAACATGCGACGCTCTAGTGATCAACTATCTCGGGGTATCGGGAGGAATGGACTTAAAACGGGATTCTTTGGTTTTCAAAATTTATCTTTTTCTTCACAAGAATTCTTCTCATAAAAAAAACTAGAACGTCCAAGGATACTTCAAAGGTTCAAAAAATTTCTGCCTTTTTGAACTTTAACTTAAACAAACACTAAGCATGTTTATATGTTTTTTACTTATTACCTTTTACAACGTAACTTTCTTATAACTCTCTCGTGATGAACGAGAGCCTCATTATACAATATGACTCTTTCATCATGAACGAACGCATCCATGGGCTTCACGGAAAAAAGGGATTATGTACTTTGTTATAATTGTTTCTACAAAGGATAATATTTATTAAGCTAAGAAATTTGAAAATAAATATATTGGAGTTATTAGCAAATAACAAGTCGAGAATTCATTGATCATACTCATTCCAATTGGTCTGGAAGAACCATGACATTTATGATTTTGACCATCCAACCCTTTATCAAGGGCTTTATTGTTAATTAACGACAGTAACTTCATACGTCGTTCTTGCTGAACACCTTCAGGTGAAGTAGGATCATCAATAATCTATATATAAAAACATAATTTATCCATAGAATTATAGCAAAGTTACGATGGACAGGTGACAGTTATTAACGCTATAAAATTTAAATTCAATATATCGTATAAAGTACCTCAAATCCCGACGATTTCTCGTATCGAAAGGATTCTAAAGTAAAGATGAAAATTAAGATGAGAAATTTCGAAGAATTGAAACTAGAGAATTTTTCAACAAAAAAATGTTGAAAATACCTGTACTACCACAAGATTCTTCAATGTCTATGCTCTAAAATAATAGTCATAAAAACGACAATTTCAAAAAACATAAAAAAACTAAGTATTTGTAACATTGGTGAAAGATACAGGTTAAACATGAAACATCCTCAGACGACGATGGAACGAGACCATAACCATTTGATTTGAGCTTCTTCCTAACAACGTTTGCGTAATCCGTTAGCATACCATGAAAACTAACTTCTGGTTTAGGTGACGCTTTACTAGCAACCTCCTCAACGTCTTCAGGACATTTAACGTATACTGAACTGGTGTCAAAAGGCTCAAGGACGATGACCAACCACACTGGCCATACCTAACATGTTACCGCGAGAGATCTTTCTTGGGTAGATCAAAAGTACCTCGACGTTATGAAAAGCCGAATGTAATCTTTTAGAACGGTATGAGATATTGCATATGATCCAAACCATACAATCCTGTTTTCAATGCCATCATAATGCTTTTTCGTAGCACAAGAGGAGCAAGGTCTACAATACACTAAATAATTTATTTAAGTCAAATAATTATGAAGTGAAGCGTAACCTATAACAAATCAGAACTTACCCTTCACATCATGGATTGAACAAAAGTACGCAACTGAACACAAGTCTACGTACAACGATTCATCTTGAATAGAACGTTTATCCCACTCTGCACCACAAGAACAAATACCACTTTCAGATGACGCCAAAATTTTATGACCATTTTTTTCTGGAAGATCAGTAAAATCGCTTGCATCATTCTCATTGCCTAAAATAATTAAATTGTAATATTTACAAAATGCTAGAAAGTGCTAAATACCATACCGATAAAGGAAATAGTATATGTAAAGCTAAAAGGATGTTCACCATTGCAGATTATCTTGCATACCTGTTTCAAATAAAGAAACCTTTTCTTTGCTAAGTGTAGCCAATTCAAAATAGTCTCGCATCTGGTGTAATTCCAAAGGAAAACTTAAAAAGTGCCAATGGAGAATCCATTTCATCCTCGTCAACGATTTGCAAGGGTTGTCACATGAATGCAATGATATGACGAATAGCTGCAACATTTTAACTCGGGTGGCGGCATTACTTTTGAATACACAAAAGTACAAACCCCCATGGACTATTCACTGGTTTTACAGCAATCCACTGAACCTCCTGCACACTGCACTAAACAAGTCCTAAAATATGTAAAATCATTTATCTTAAGGTTGTATTATGTGTGTGTATGTATGTGTGTATGTGTATGCAGATTAATAATTATGATTAATTATGACTTCACAAAATCCTTAGAAAGTGCTTAATATATATATATCAGGCACGTAAAGCAAATGGTGAATATGACTTTACTATTTTTGTCATACATTTAGTTTATACTACTTAATGTATGTACTGTAAGTATGTGGCTATGTATGTATGTGAGTATGAATGTTTATACCTCAATAGTCATAAATAAATTCAATTTGCCCTGTTGGTTATCACCCTAATAGCTTTATAGAAGCTCCTGAACTTAGGCACAGGATGTATGGTAACAAATTGTGGGGTATTAGAAGGTTGAGAAACAATACGTGTATTTGTACAAAAAAGTTATTTTCACATAACAAAATATACTTCTTCAGGTTGCATCTCATGGTAGGAATGATCACTGAAAACAGACTGCATCATGGATGTGGATTCTGCATTCTTAAAAGAAATTGATGAGATAAATATATTGTGTAAATAATCATTCACAAGTTTTAACAATATTTTTGCTTGTAAAGCTGTGCTGGTTAACATCCACATGTAATAAGAACAATGTCGAACAAGGGTCTTGTAAAAACACAGAAGGATGACTTCACAAGGGTTTGAAATGTCCAATAAACTGATATTTAAGGATGAAGACATTTTCTCCCATACCACATGAAGAACTTTACATTGAAAAAATAAGCCAAATACAAATTTGAGACATTCACTACATGCAATGTCAGATTAATATGTAACAAGTTCTCACATCTTTGACAAGGGTCTTGAAACAAATAGTATGTAAGTGTAAGTCAAAATTTGGTGAAGCTGTTCAGACACCTTATATCCTGAAAGAGTAACACACAACACTTACTTTTTTCAATATAATCTTTGGCTTCAAAACCAAACTTTCTATCATACACAACCAGATATTTTTTCCATTGCTAATATGTGTATGCAACTAGGATATGGTATATCTGACAAGTACAAAAATGTTGTTTGGCCTGTTTTAATCATTTCATTTCAGTAACATCTATTTTACATACCTTTTTGAGGATCTAATTGTATATTATTAGGTAGGGCTTCAACAAATTGCTTTCTATTTGCATCACATGAGCAGCACAATATCCAACCATAGCCATCAAGCAATAGGTGGGGATATCGATGTACAAATACAAATGAATTATGCTGAAAAAAAAATACATTCAGATTATAGCACCAAAAAAAGCGTATTGAGTAATATCATTTAGTTGGGTATATACCCAACATTGAAATTATGGAAATAAAATTTGACATCACCATAATTGTTCTTTTGTTTGCATTATAATCATGAACAACAAAGGATTGCTGACGTGATACATTTGATGCAAAGTCAAACTGTAACAATAGCCCAGTATAGTGGCCAGTGGGTGACAAATGACTCTGAAAGAGCAAGTACACAGTAATTATTAATGTTCACTGTTTCAAAAATATCTATTGTAATATATTTTTATGTTTGTTGAGCACATTTCTACCAGATGTTAATAAAGTTTTGCTACACAGTGTTTCATGCATAAGCCATCAACAAGCATATTGTCAATTTATAACACATTAAAAACATGACTAGTGGTAAACAGTATAAAGTATAACTGTATATGTGAGAACTACTTGACTATGTTGACATGGTTGTTTGGGTTCCTCTGTAATAATAGAGATAGATTGCTTGGTAAAGATATCTTCAGAGTCCTACAAATAAAGACCATTATTTAATTTAAAATGTGTACAGACTTTTAATAAGTGTTTAAATAATGCATGCCTTCTTTAAATTACTTCAAATTTTTAGTTATTTCTAGTGAAAGCAGTCCTACATATAACCACTTCCAATGACTTTTCATGAGAAACAATATCAATATGTACATTAAAACCTGTGTTTTGGTGGTTAACTCTTGGTGCTTGTCATAATTTTCAGCAATATCTTCACTTTGTTCATTCTACATATAAATGAAAAAAAACCCATAAACATAGCGTATTTTTATATCTACATAGTTTTACAATATATGTAAACTTACCAAATCCCCAAATTCATTTTCTTGTTCAAAAAATTGAGATTCATATGACACACTGCTATTCTATTAACATATATGACATTGTGATTAAAGGATGTAGAGAATCCAGACTTGAAATTGGAAAATGTGCTCCGAATAAGTGTTTTTCCTTACACCACATTGTGGGCATAAATAAATTTGTACACATACTTTTGTCAATATAACTGTGGTAATAAAAATAAATTAATATGAAATTGTGCAACCAGAAACAATAAAAAGAACACTTTAAAAATTCCTACCGCATCATCTTTTTGTGTGTTCCTTTCCTCTCCACGTTATTGTAAAAGAAGTCATTTGAGCGTCTGAATTTCTTCCTGAATTGATAAATTTTGCAAGTGTACCCAAAAATTAATACCCCGATTTATAAAAACCAGTACTGCACGTGTTCTTGGATTGACAAAGTTAGCCTAGAATTAGTCATAATTAAGTACCATTCTCCCAGCCAGACTTCCCGATAGATATTTAAAAAAGTACTAAGCATAGCACTGAGTGACTGAGCCCTGTTGATCGATTGCCTTGCTTCGAACTTTTGATGTTGCAAACTCCTAAAAAATATGAATACGCGAAGAAATATTGTCCTCATACATGAACTTTGAAAAATGTAGTAAATGGAAGCCCTGAAATTTCTTCTTAAGCTGCACCAGTCGGATAATATACACGATATAGTTAACATACCACTTGTTCAGAATACGCCTTTTTGAAAGCATGCCATAATTATTCACTATCATCCATTGTAACTACTATCAACATCCTAATGTCATTGGTCAAAAATAGTCACATGTTTGATTTACTTTTGCCTTTCATTCATGTCATTTCTAGATATCAATTTTCTTATTCGTCCAACGTTCAATCAATAATAAAAAAATATTAATTGTAAATTTTATTATAGCAAATGAACGTGACGCCAAGAGTTTGTAAAGCATATGCAATTTTTCGTCGTGGTATAGTGAACTATCTATCTCGACCTTATTTAAACCTGAACATTTTTACGAAGATGGTTCGAAGTTCTCTGCAATCTCTCACCAGTTTAAAGAAGCAAAAGACAAAGTAGGATCTTTAACTCAAGATCCAGGGAATGAATTGAAGTTAAAGATGTACGCCCTTTTTAAGCAGGTATTTTACGATTCATAAAGATATTGTATCCGGTTTTTACATAAAGCTTGAACATTAGTTGTTGTATCTCCTAACTACAAGCTCTTCAATTAAATGGTGACTTTAAATTTTTAAGCACAATGTGCATCATTGCATTTGAATCACATTTTTGCAAAGGCACAGTGAATTTTTTTCAATTATAACTGTTCACAGTCCCACCATACAATACAATCAAAGTTAAAAATAAGACGAACCCAAATAACAATATACATTTCCAGGGTTCTTTAGGCAATGTAATACTCCAAAGCCTGGGACTTTGGACTTTGTTGGAAAGGCAAAATGGAATGCATGGAACGATTTGGGTGATTTATCACAGGTGAATATTTAGTTTAAGAAAGGCTGCACTTATCTTATAATGAACATTCAATATGTATCTAGTTTCAAACATCACCAAAGGACTGTATCTTTCAACAATTTTATTGAACACTCTCACAAGTTATAGATCACAACGTTTGCTAATTTATATTGCTACTTTGAGACTGGTTACATGACGTTTCTGCAACACCCGAGGTCAAAGTTCGTATGTATTAAAATGCAGCAATGTGTATAGTTCGTTATTGAGGATAACGTGAAGATTATTTTAATTAGGGAAGGATATTTCTACGTTATAGTTAATTGTAACTGTTTAATTTCAACTTATGTTTACATTAAAAGACATCCTTAAGCCAACTTTACTAATATTGATCGCTATTTTCGTGTTATACATCTATAATCATCTTGTTAAAGATTTGAAGCTTTGCTGCGATAATACAGGTTTGTACAGCTATCTCATCTTTGTTTGTTGCCTATCTAATAGCATGTCAACTCCGGGGAGCAGATTTTTTATCGAGATTTATATGAAATTAGAGATTGTCGTACGTCTATCTAATATCTTGAGCATGAACGATATGTTGTTGAAAGATAAGTTTACATATACTCTAGCGTAGTTTCTTCATCAGGAGTGATCTAATGTTGAAACGTGAGTGTCACTATATGCTCCAGTCTTATGTCTTTGTCAGGAGTGATCTATTATTGAAACTTTCGCTAGTGTTATTTAACCATGTTATCTAAAAACTTTATCCTCCATAGTCCAATTTTGTATTTGTATTTCCACTTGTTTTCTTTAATGTTTTAAACTAATGTTCTTCTTGACAGCAGAGAATTATTTTCATTATGATTTGGTCATTGGAATACTTTCGTCGCGCGGCAACTTTGATTTGAGGCAAAGTTTACGTGGATCATGGGTTGGCTATGCAAGACGACATTCATCGCTCAATAAAAGGTAAGCACAGGAAAAACACTGAATTTTCTTATTGAGGGTAGCTGTAGTGTATTTTGTGTTCAATTAGAGCTACTTAGCGTGTGAAACGTTACAGCAAACACAATATTTGTGAAGATAAAGTGTAGAACAGTGTTTCAAATTGGCCTGTCGCGTTTACAACGTATTTCTTCAATACCAGAAAACGTTTACAACGTATTTCTTCATTACCAGAGAACGTTTACAACGTATTTCTTCAATACCAGAGAACGTTTACAACGTATTTCTTCAATACCAGAGAACGTTTACAACGTATTTCTTCATTATTAGAGAACGTTTACAACGTATTTCTTCAATACCAGAGAACGTTTATAACGTATTTCTTCAATACCAGAGAACGTTTAAAACGTATTTCTCCAATGCCAGAGAACGTTTACCACGTATTTCTTCAATACCAGAGAACGTTTACATCGTATTTCTTCAATACCAGAGAACATTTACAACGTATTTCTTCTATACCAGAGAACGTTTACAAAGTATTTCTTCAATACCAGTGAACGTTTACAAATTGTTTCTTCGATACCAGTGAACGTTTACAAAGTATTTCTTCAATACCAGAGATATGTTAGGTAGAATAAGCTGATTACCATAATGAGCAACGTTTAAGCAATTGTCAGATCTACGTAGAATCGAATTGGACATTTTTAGCTGACCGCCATTCTTTAAGTAGTGTAGCGTTGTGCGTTTCTATGATGGCCTATAGAGTATACCAACAACAAGGTTTTTAGTTTCGTTTATCAGTTTTGTTCTACACAAGAACAACTCATGCAAACTACATTCTTTGTCATATGATAAATTTAACTGTGTTGACTAACTTCATTGTATTGAGGCTAAACTCGAATATTCACAAGAAATAACGGTTACGGTACACTTGCCGAAGATATCACCATCTTACAGGTTTGTGAAAGCTCTTCAATAAATAATAGAAAAATGCGTGTTGGTATCTTGGGAGTTGGGAGTACGTAGAGGTATCTTGGGATTTTAGAGTATATCAATCTGGTGGTTTAAGGGTGGTTTTAAAAGTGGATTAGAGGTGGTTTTAGAGGAGGGTTAAGGGTAGTTTAAGGGTGGTTTAACCGTAGTCTAGGGTAGCGAAGCGTAGCTTGAAGCCTTGGACCAACTTTAAACCACGCTAAAGGTACACTCAAATCACCCTTAAAACACCCTTACGCTACACTTAAACCACGCTGTGGAGATGATTTTTACACCATTCCAGACCTCTCATTGAGAGCTTTGGAATGAGCCTCGTCCCGAGTGTCTACAATTGCGCATGCTCAGTAAAGAGTCGATTTTAATATTAATTACCTCCGGAAGTATACAAGCTGTACAGATGATTTTCAACTCAATCTAAAGATTTTACTCAATCAACCATTGGTAAGGTGTCTTTAATTAAGCTTTTTATCTTTAACATTGTACCGAAGAACTTTTCGACTGAAGAAATGTTTGATAATTTTAGGAAATGGAAAGTCATAATTTAAAAAACACGTCCAAATTGTGGTGGGGAAGGTTAGTTTAGCTCAACTCCGTCAATACACAATATACTGAGTACATGTTTGTAGATGTAGATCATCCAGGTTAGTAGAGTCCATAGAAGGACTGTTGGTGTTGATGTTGATTGACGTTTCGACAACCTTAGCGGTAGTCGTTTTGCCTTAGCGGTAGTCATTCTTTCCATCTATGGAGCCCAGACAATTTGGAAAGTTCCAAAGCCTCGAAAACGCGAAAAACAATTTTTTGCGCATTGCTGTAACCTTTTAAAATGAGCACTACAGGAATCGAACCCATATACTAGAAACAGCTAGCAAACCATTATGCTCGTTTAAAGGACAACAACAAACTTTTTCTGTTTTTCCATCAAATTTTATCACGTTATTGATTGTTCTTAGTCTCCTTGATTGATCACAAACGCAAACTACTGCAAAATACAAATAGCTGATATTAATGTTCGAGGCATATAAGAATATTATCCCAATTTTAACGCAACCTGGGCACATTCACTTCTTCATTCAGGCCATGCAGTAAAACTTATTTTAAATGACAACTTTTCCCAGAAGTGTTTCACCCCCCGAATGATAGGTCCCAAAGAAATTATGGATTTATCCACACTTGTTTTGAAAGGGATACGTTGCTCTAGTTTGGGTGGGATGTCAGTGAGCACTTGTTGCTGTAGAATCTCAAGTTTTTCTGTTGAATTCTGTTACCTTTTCATGGTGATTGGGAGAATACTGGAAGAGTGCTCCATCAAACACTCAACGATATTAGTAGAACATCTAAAACATTCAGATGCATTAGACGATAAACGTTCGACACAAAGAATAGCACAATTCGTTGCACGTTTGGCTCTGGTTCGTCCAGACCATTTGTTGTTTGTTACAACTCGTTGTAAAATAAGCAAATCAAACATATCATAATTAAATGGATTCAATAGACTCTTGAATGCTTTGCCGAACTACTTAAGAGGCAATATTATTATCCAATAATATAATTAGAAAATAGTTTATGACGTTAATGATAGAAGAACATGGAAATCTACATGTATGTCTTATGTCTAATAGGAAATCTCTATAGAACTGTCCATTGAAAATCTTGTTGTTTTTAATGTTTTTCATATTACGTTTAAAGGACTGCTGTAATTGGAGAAAGTTCCTAGCCAATTGGTAGTCATCTATGTTACTTTCTGGTGAATATGTTGGGAGATTGGTGTCATACTTTATGGACATAGTAACGTTTTTTTACAAAACATTGAAATTTCTGGTGCAATCTTATTATCATGTTTGGATCAATTGTTTCCTTTGGACAATTAATGAGTCGTGACATTCTACAATTTTTAAAACTGCTGAAAAGTGCTAATTCAACTTACTTTTCAGTTTTCTGCGTCTTTTTGCGATGCTCATTTTCTAACGGCTTATTACGATTCCTGGACTAATCGCAATAAAACGTGTATGTACGCGTTAATGAACAAAAAATACATAATTCAGTCAACTAAATGCAGTAAATTCTTTCTGAACCGTATTGAACATACTTGTAACTTATTTACGGCACTCTAAGGAAACAGTGTGTTTTGTGGTTGAGAAACGCTGATGCATATTGCTCAGGAAAAAAAGCTAAGGCAACAACAGCCAATGGTTTTGAGGCGAAAACGTAAGAGCACACAGGATTTTACCGTTAAAAGAATCATTAAATTAGTTAGTGCTGCATTCAATGTAGTAATCAGAAATTTTTTATCTACCACAAATGTCACTAAATCAACGTCAGTTTTGCAAGCAAATCTTCACAATTGGCTTGGACAAATAACTGGAAACAGTGGCGGATCCAGTGTACCTCAAAATAAATTATAGCTGTTAAGATATGAACATCACGCGAAAAACATAAACATCATACCTTTGCATGCATAATTAAGTAGGTATGACACATATAAGACCAAGTGACATTGTGAACTTGTTAATTCTAATATCGTTGTTAGCTTGTACGTAAGTTGTTATTTTGTTCCACAATAAAATCATAATATTTCACATATTATCCGAACGTTATTGCCGGACCTCGAATAATTTAACAGGTTATGGGCCCAGGAGCGTTTGAGTTTCTGTTTATGACGGCAAATACGGAAAGTTTATGAGATATCGCGATTTCATGAGAATATAACTTACAGAAGTGCGAAATATTGAATATGGCGACTTCGGGAAATGACGAAGCATTTACACGGATCGAAAAGTTCAATGGCCAAAACTTTCACCTTTGGAAGTTTAAGATGCAGATGATACTTGAAGAGAAGGATCTCTGGCAAATAGTTTTTGGCGATGAGGTAGAACCTAATGGTGAAGGAACTACTGATACTCAACGTCGACAATATCAAAGGCGTGAAAGGAAGGCATTTGCAACAATATGTTTGTCTCTCGGCGATGAACAGCTATCTCTCGTTCGATCAGCGCGTACTGCAAAAGATGCTTGGGCGAAATTAGAAAGTCATTATGAAGTCAAATCTTTGGCCAATAAGTTATTCTTGCGAAAGAAATATTTCACTACAAGTATGGGTCCTGATGATTCCATGACCGAACATCTCAACAAGATGAAGGATATTGCAAGTCAATTAGAAGCATTGGGTGCGTCTGTTTCTGAGGAAGATCAAGTGGCGACACTCCTTTGTAGTTTACCTGATTCGTACAGTGGCTTAATAACAGCGTTGGAATCTAGAGCGGATGACTTATCATTAGAATTCGTTACTGCTAGACTTCTTCATGAAGAACAGAAACGTAAAGAATCCAACGAAAGTAAGGATATTGGTGAGAAAGCACTACTATGTCAAAAGTCCAAAAACGACAAAGTTAAGAATACCAAATTCAAAAGAAAAGGTAAATGCCATAACTGCGGGTTACCTGGACATTGGGCTCGAGAATGTCGCAAACCCAAACAGAATCAGCAAAGTGACAATAGAAATAAAGGGAAGAAGCATCCTACGGAGCCACAGTTCAGAATTCATCATTGTTTACAGATAGCAAAGAATCTGCATGGTACATTGATTCAGGTGCATCATCTCATATGTCATATAATAAGGACATCATGGTTAATTTCATCCCATTCAAATTCCCTGAAAAGGTAAAGCTAGGAGATGACAGAATAGTTCAAGCACTGGGAAAAGGAAATGTACACATTGAGATTAAGTCTAAGAAGAAGTATGAACCAAGAAGATTGGTTGACGTTCTATATGTTCCAGATTTAGGAAAAAATCTCTTCTCAGTTAGTGCTACGGCAAAACGAGGATACTCAGTTGAATTTAATCTACACACTTGCTTGATACTTGATAAAAATGGAACTATATCTGGATCAGGAAGAATGATGAATAACCTGTATGTTCTTGATGTTAAAGAAGAACAGGATGATTCGAAGCATGCGAATGTTTCTACAAGTGATACTAGCGAAGAAATATGGCATCAACGGTATGGCCATCTAAGCCTGAAGAATTTACGTCTACTTCGAGATCAAAAGTTGGTTAAAGGTCTTAATTTTCAATCAGATGATCACTTTGAAGTTTGTGAAGGATGTACACAAGGAAAGCAGATACGAGCAACCTTTCCTCGAGAACCTGCAACGCGTGCTAAAGATGTACTCGATCTTGTCCATAGCGATGTTTGTGGACCGATGGAAGAAACAAGTCTTGGTGGAAATAAATATTTCATAACATTTATTGATGATAAATCAAGATACACAACAGTCTACTTTATGAAGAGAAAGGATGAAGCTTTTGAGAAATTTAAAGAGTTTGAAGCAATGGTGACCAATCTCACTAACAAGAAAATTAAAGTACTTCGATCAGACAACGGTGGTGAGTACACTTGTCAAATGTTTGAAAAATATCTAAAGGATAAGGGAATTCAGCGTCAGTTTAGTGTTCCAAGAACGCCACAGCAGAACGGAGTTTCTGAAAGAATGAATAGAACCATTCAAGAAGCTGCACGATCTATGCTGAACAACGCAAAACTACCAAAGAAATTCTGGGCTGAAGCAGTTCATACTGCAGTCATCTTAAGAAATCGAAGTCCTACTGTATCCGTGAACGGAGTTACACCTTACGAATGTTTCCATTCTAAGAAACCTGATGTTTCACATCTGAGAATTTTTGGTTGCACAGCTTACATGCACGTTCCTAAGGAAACAAGGAAGAAATGGGACTCCAAAACCAAGAAATGCACATTTGTTGGGTACAGCCTCACAAGTAAAGGTTATCGACTCTACGACGCTTCAACAGGTAAAATTCACATATCAAGAGACGTGTTATTTGACGAAAGCTCATTTGATCGACGAAAGAAATCTACTATAGTAATACATGGATATGATAAAGATACTGTGACCGAAAAACAGAATGATGAACTATTAGAAGACAATGAAGAACACGAAGTCAAAGAAGAAATGGAAGATAATTCCAACAACAGTATGACAGATGAACAACAACAACCACGACGATCAGCACGAATACACAAATCTCCTGATAGATATGGTGTGGTGATCACAGGTAATTGGTGGCAGAACAATGTCGCTAGCATTGATGATGAATCTATCCGTCAAGATGAACCACTCAACATTAATGAAGCTTTTCATAGTCCAGATAAGGCGAAATGGAAACAAGCAATGGACAATGAATATTCCTCCCACATAAAAAACAATACGTGGACATTGGTTGACTTACCTAAAGATCGTAAAGCCATAGATTCTCGATGGATATTCAAAGTAAAGTACAAAGCAGACGGTTCAATTGAACGACATAAAGCTCGGTTAGTTGCTAAAGGATACTTACAAGAATATGGTTTAGATTACGAAGAAACATTTTCTCCAGTAGCAAAATATACATCAATTCGCTCTTTCTTGGCAATTGCTAATCAGTTAGATTTGGACATACACCAAATGGATGTGTCGACAGCATTTCTGAACGGCGAACTTAAAGAGGAATTATACATGAAGCAACCTGAAGGATATGAGAAAAAGGGACAAGAACAGAAGGTTTGTAAATTAAACAAAAGCATATATGGCTTGAAGCAATCTTCGAGATGCTGGTTTGATACCATTGATCAGTTCTTAAAGAAATCCGCTTACGTTCAATCCAATTCTGATCCGTGCCTGTACATTAAACGAAAGGGAGATAATATCATGCTTTTAGCGTTATACGTCGACGATTTGATTCTGGCAAGTAACAACAAGAAAATGCTAGAAGAGGAGAAAGGTATTTTAAAGAAACGCTTTGAAATGAAAGATCTAGGTGAAATTCATTTCTGTCTTGGCATTCAAATTCAACGAGACAGGGAAAAGAAACAAATGCGACTTCATCAATCAAAGTATTTGACGAATTTATTGAAGAGATTTGGAATGCAAGACTGCAAACCTGTTGCAACCCCCGTTGAGCTCGGAACCAAGCTGTTGAATAATGAAGGAGAGCCAATGAACATAACCCAATATCAAGCATTAATTGGTGCATTAACGTATGCAGTTACAGCGACAAGACCGGACCTGGCACAAGCACTTTCAACAGTTAATCAATTCTGTGCTAACCCTAGCCAAAACCATTGGAATGCTGCCAAACGTATTTTACGTTACATTAAAGGTACGATTAACCACGGCATTTGCTTTGATGGACAAAAGGAATCCGAAGTTAAATTAAGTGGATTTGTTGATGCTGATTGGGGATGTGATCCAAATAATCGAAAATCACATTCAGGATACCTATTCATGATTTGTGGTGGATTGGTAAGTTGGGCGAGCAAAAAGCAAAGTATTGTAGCTCTCTCATCTACTGAAGCTGAGTATGTTGCAGCATCACAAGCATGTCAAGAAGCAATATGGTTAAGAGGATTACTACATGATTTAAACTTCACTCAAAATGAACCAACTATCATAAAGGAAGATAATCAAGGAGCAATAAGTTTGTCGAAAAATCCGAAATACCATCCAAGAACGAAACACATTGACATAAAATATCATTTCATTCGCGACAAAGTACTGAAGAAAGAAATTGCACTTGAGTATTGTACGTCACAACAAATGGTTGCTGATATGTTAACGAAACCATTAGGAAAAACTGTATTTCAACGAATGAGATCTGATATGGGAGTAACAAACATTTCAAGGAATAGTGATTAGTTTATATTTTTTCGAAAGGAGTGTTAAGATATGAACATCACGCGAAAACATAAACATCATACCTTTGCATGCATAATTAAGTAGGTATGACACATATAAGACCAAGTGACATTGTGAACTTGTTAATTCTAATATCGTTGTTAGCTTGTACGTAAGTTGTTATTTTGTTCCACAATAAAATCATAATATTTCACATATTATCCGAACGTTATTGCCGGACCTCAAATAATTTAACAATAGCTCCTCAATTTGATATTCAAATTACATTCAGAAAAAACTATTGGTTTTGAATTTCTAAAGAATATAATTTTGCCAATGAATTTGCCTCTAAGATATATTGGATAAATGAACTTAACGTTGCGGTTTAACGATAGAATGGATCTATTAGCTGCTTTCGTTGAAAAGAACAGTTTCTCTCAATTCTTTCCACATATCACGTTGACACGTCATGGAAGTGCCAAATATTTTGTATTACTTTATCTCAAAATTTCTTTTAAATAAGATTCAATATGTACTAGTACAAAACCCTATGTAATGTACTTTTTAAAGTTATGGAACAATTATCTTTATAATATTGCCTTATGTTTTCTAACTTGCAGTACATCACATTGTATTTTTATCTCAATTTCAAAAAGTTGCCCGACTAGACGAACGACGGATGTCACTCCCTGCCATACCCCCTCCCCCTTCCCAAGAAATTTCAGCCGTGTAGGACGATTAGATTACAAAATTGTATCTTTGAGTTGTTATATCATTGAAATTATAAGATAATATCTACAGAAACAGGCATGCACATGCAGCCAACAACTTCAACAGTTTTTAGAGGACACTAAAAGGTTATGCACCAGAGTTTATGAGTTTTAGAGGTTATGCACCCTCTCCGACAACACAGACATGAGACAATAAGGCCTGTCTTATACTTCACACTTTACATGAGTCAAATGCATTCAAAACAAAAGATAATGAGGAATTTCATCTCATTTTCTTTTATCTTTAATGCATTTGACGCATGTAAAATACAGTCATGAAACAATAAAGTCATTAAACAATACATTCATTGAACAATATAGTCATTGAACAATATAGTCATTAAACAATACAGTCATTGAAAAATACAGTCATTGAACAATACAGTCATTAAACAATACAGTCATGAAACAATACAGTCGTTAAACAACACAGTTATTGAACAATACAGTCATTAAACAATACAGTCATGAAACAATACAGTCATTAAACAATACATTCATTGAACAATATAGTCATTAAACAAGACAGTCATTAAACAAGAAAGTCATTGAACAATAAAGTCATTAAACAATACAGTCATGAAACAATACAGTCATTAAACAACACATTCATTGAACAATATAGTCATTAAACAATACAGTCATTGAACAATACAGTCATTGAACAATACAGTCATTAAACAATACATTCATTGAACAATATAGTCATTAAATAATACAGTCATTAAACAATATAGTTATTAAACAAAACAGTCATTGAACAATACAGTCATTAAACAATACAGTCATTAAACAATATAGTTATTAAACAAAACAGTCATTAAACAATACAGTCATTAAACAATACAGTCATGAAACAATACAGTCATTAAACAATATAGTCATTGAACAATACAGTCATTAAACAATACATTCATTGAACAATACAGTCATTAAACAATACAGTCATTAAACAATATAGTCATTGAACAATACAGTCATTAAACAATACAGTCATTAAACAATACAGTCATTAAACAATACATTCATTGAACAATACAGTCATTAAACAATACAGTCATTAAACAATATAGTCATTGAACAATACAGTCATTAAACAATACAGTCATTAAACAATACAGTCATTAAACAATACATTCATTGAACAATATAGTCATGAAACAATACAGCTATTGAACAATACAGTCATTAAACAATACAGTCATTAAACAATACATTCATTAAACAATACATTCATTGAACAATATAGTCATTAAACAATACTGTCATGAAACAAGAAAGTCATTGAACAATAAAGTCATTAAACAATACAGTCATTAAACAATACAGTCATTAAACAATACAGTCATTGAACAATATAGTCATGAAACAATACAGTCATTAAACAATACAGTCATCAAACAATACATTCATTGAACAATATAGTCATGAAACAATACAGTCATTAAACAATACAGTCATTGAACAATATAGTTATTAAACAATACAGTCATTAAACAATACAGTCATTAAACAATACAGTCATTGAACAATACAGTCATGAAACAAGAAAGTCATTGAACAATAAAGTCATTAAACAATACAGTCATGAAACAATACAGTCATTAAACAATACATTCATTGAACAATATAGTCATTAAACAATACAGTCATTGAACAATACAGTCATTGAACAATACAGTCATTAAACAATACATTCATTGAACAATATAGTCATTAAACAATACAGTCATTAAACAATATAGTTATTAAACAATACAGTCATTGAACAATACAGTCATTAAACAATACAGTCATTAAAAAATATAGTTATTAAACAAAACAGTCATTAAACAATACAGTCATTAAACAATACAGTCATGAAACAATACAGTCATTAAACAATATAGTCATTAAACAATACAGTCATTAAACAATACATTCATTGAACAATACAGTCATTAAACAATACAGTCATTAAACAATATAGTCATTGAACAATACAGTCATTAAACAATACAGTCATTAAACAATACAGTCATTAAACAATACATTCATTGAACAATACAGTCATTAAACAATACAGTCATTAAACAATATAGTCATTGAACAATACAGTCATTAAACAATACAGTCATTAAACAATACAGTCATTAAACAATACATTCATTGAACAATATAGTCATGAAACAATACAGCTATTGAACAATACAGTCATTAAACAATACAGTCATTAAACAATACATTCATTAAACAATACATTCATTGAACAATATAGTCATTAAACAATACTGTCATGAAACAAGAAAGTCATTGAACAATAAAGTCATTAAACAACACAGTCATTAAACAATACAGTCATTAAACAATACAGTCATTGAACAATATAGTCATGAAACAATACAGTCATTAAACAATACAGTCATCAAACAATACATTCATTGAACAATATAGTCATGAAACAGTACAGTCATTAAACAATACAGTCATTGAACAATATAGTTATTAAACAATACAGTCATTAAACAATACAGTAATTAAACAATACAGTCATTGAACAATACAGTCATGAAACAAGAAAGTCATTGAACAATAAAGTCATTAAACAATACAGTCATGAAACAATACAGTCATTAAACAATACATTCATTGAACAATATAGTCATTAAACAATACAGTCATTGAACAATACAGTCATTGAACAATACAGTCATTAAACAATACATTCATTGAACAATATAGTCATTAAACAATACAGTCATTAAACAATATAGTTATTAAACAAAACAGTCATTGAACAATACAGTCATTAAACAATACAGTCATTAAACAATATAGTTATTAAACAAAACAGTCATTAAACAATACAGTAATTAAACAATACAGTCATGAAACAATACAGTCATTAAACAATATAGTCATTAAACAATACAGTCATTAAACAATACATTCATTGAACAATGCAGTCATTAAACAATACAGTCATTAAACAATATAGTCATTGAACAATACAGTCATTAAACAATACAGTCATTAAACAATACAGTCATTAAACAATACATTCATTGAACAATACAGTCATTAAACAATATAGTCATTGAACAATACAGTCATTAAAAAATACAGTCATTAAACAATACAGTCATTAAACAATACATTCATTGAACAATATAGTCATGAAACAATACAGTATTGAACAATACAGTCATTAAACAATACAGTCATTAAACAATACATTCATTAAACAATACATTCATTGAACAATATAGTCATTAAACAATACTGTCATGAAACAAGAAAGTCATTGAACAATAAAGTCATTAAACAACACAGTCATTAAACAATACAGTCATTAAACAATACAGTCATTGAACAATATAGTCATGAAACAATACAGTCATTAAACAATACAGTCATCAAACAATACATTCATTGAACAATATAGTCATGAAACAATACAGTCATTAAACAATACAGTCATTGAACAATATAGTTATTAAACAATACAGTCATGAAACAATACAGTCATTAAACAATACAGTTATTGAACAATACAGAAATTAAACAATACAGTCATGAAACATTACAGTCATTAAACAATACAGTCATTGAACAATACAGTCATTAAACAATACAGTCATTGAACAATAAAGTTATTAAACAATAAAGTCGTTGAACAATACAGTCATTAAACAATACAGTCATTACACAATACAGTCATCGAACAATAAAGTTATTAAACAATAAAGTCATTGAACAATACAGTCATTAAATAATACAGTCATTAGACAATACAGTCATTTAAAAATGCAGTCATTAGACTATGTAATCATTAGACAATACGATCATCAAACAATAAAGTCATAAAAAAATCATCAGAAAATGTCATCAGACAATAAAATCATAAAACAATACAATCATAAGAAAATATAGTAATCACACAATAATGTAATGAAACATAATAATCAGAAGACAATGAGGTCATCGAACATCACAGTTAACAAACAACATAATCAAGAGACAACCCATACTTCAGAGAACACAGACAGTTATTAGACCACAAATCTAATAGAGACACAAACATACAAACTAGAAAGTTATCTGATTAGAAATACCATAAAAAACAAGGCGACTAGAAATGTAATTTAAGAAACAAAAGATTTAATCACTTTGGAGCCAAAACATAAACAAAGTTTGTCCATCTACTGCTGCAGCAACTAGTTTGAGTAAATTTCGTGAGTTTATAAGATAAAATACAAAGCATTAATAGTTATAGTACCTTCTTCATTACATCGAGATGGGACTGCTTTTTTCCATTAAAGACCAAAGCCTGTCTCACTTGCCGCCTTTAGTGAGGCTGTATTCATAGAAAGTAAAACCCACTGTTGACCACCAACCACGTCGTGTATTTGCTCTTTATCGTCATGTATGGGAAACATTACATCCCGGGCGGAGAGATAGGGTGCGTCTGCGTGTTTGTGTTTGTTTAAGTTATAGTTCAAAAAGGCAGAAGTTGTTTGAACCTTTGAAGTATCCTTGGACGTTCTAGTTTTTTTTATGAGAAGAATTCTTGTAAAGAAAAAGACAAATTTTGAAAACCAAAAAATCCCGTTTTCGGTCCATGCCTCCCGATACCCATAGATAGTTGATCACTAGAGAGTCGCATCTTAACTAAGGGAACCACATAATCCTTGTTTGTTTTCCATGAAACATATGGATGGTTTGCTCCTGATACATGAGAAACAGTAAATGGGAGAGTTAAATCAGAAAGATATAAACCGATAAAATTGGTATAAAACTTGTTTAAGGTTGTTTTTATTTATAAGTGTCAGACAGGGTCATAAGAAGTTAATTAAAACATTACTTGGTTTGTTTTATGAGAAGAAAACAAAATATAAAATTCGAAAGCAAAAAACCCCGTTTTCGGTGCATGCTTCCCGATACCTTCTTAAGCGCAAGGCACTAGAACGCCGCATGTTAACGTTTCGTTAGGATATTTCGGCCCCTCCACGCTATCCTACTTGGGAGATGCCAAAAGCAAGCTTCCGCCCATCAGACCCTGAGATCACCTGCGATAGGCTTTGCTCAGGGTACGCAGGGAGAGTGCGGTCGCCACCAAGTGAGGGCCCCTCTTAAGCCACTGCATACTATATCGCACCCAGCTTCCACTGCTAGTTGACATCAACTATATGAAGTTTTAGCTTTATATATATATACCAAAATTTAAAGGCGTACGAAAGTTGTGGGATGATTGTTATCGTTACTGCGCATGCCCAGATGATTTCTTTGATAATTTGCGACTAAGTGAGTTAATTGACACAAATGTAGTGCAAGTACATATAGTTGTCGTTGTCATGACTATTAACAATTACTCGAGTGGACTGCGCATGCTCGAGCGCATGCGCAGACGATTTCTCCATTAAATTGTTACTAAGCATATTATTTACTTCAAAATTGGTGCTAGTAGATGCAGTTGGTCGTTGCCATAACCATGAATTGGGTAGCTGGTCAAGTTGACTGCGCATGCGCATATTATTTGTCCTAAAACGTGTGACTGAGCGAGCTAATTACTCCAAAATCGATACTAGTACATCCAGTAGGTCGTTACCATGAGCTTGGAGAGTTTGTGGAGTTGACAACGAATGCTCAGGTTCTCAATTAATTTGTGACAGAGCGAGCTCTGAAGTTGGTGCTTGTAGATGCGCTGAGCAAGTTTTCCATCATATATTTTTGGCATGCTCTTTGTCTACTTAAGCTTGTTTTGTTAAATGCATGTGAAACTCGTCAACACTTTGTTACGGCACTCGTAATATCCGTGACAACGTTAAAAATGTTTTTATTTTTCTCTACAACTTTATATCTGCATATTTCATGTCATATCCAAGCTTTGACGCTTTGATTTGACGGGAAATGGTTTTTATTCACTCTTACATCTTCTGCCTTTATAATTAGTCGATCTGTATTTCTAAACTAATATTTACAAATGCCCCAAGACAATGTTTTTATTTTATTGGCTCTCTTCTACAAATACAATACCATGTCCGACTATTTGATTGCACGAATTTTGTAATTTGACCACGTTTTTTTGACACATGTGTTTACCATGGCAAAGATGGATTGCTTAAATGTACGTAGTTGTTTAGACTAGTTGGATCCATAGTTATATTGTAATATATACTCTTGTGAAACACCAATGAGCATACGTAGTGTGTCTTCTATAACCTCTATTCTTGTTCTCCACTTCATCATCTATCCATATTTGCTCTTTTTTCGTTCTCAGCTCAACACAACCCTTGTCTAAAGTTCCTAAAACCTTGATCTACCCAAGAAAGATCTCTGGTGGTAACATGTTAGGTATGGCTAGTGGTTGGTCTTCGTCATTGAGCCTTGTGACACCAGTTCAGTATACGTTAATTGTCCTGAAGACGTTGAGGAGGTTGCTAGTAAAGCGTCGCCTAAACGAGAAGTTAGTTTTCATGGTATGCTAACGGATTACGCAAACGTTGTTAGGAATAAGTTCACATCAAATGGTTATGGTCTCGTTCCATCGTATTCTGAGAAGGTTTCATGTTCATCCTGTATCTTTCACCAATGTTACAAATACTTAGTTTTTTATGTTTTTTGAAATTGTCGTTTTTATGACTATTATTTTAGAGCATAGACATTGAAGAATCTTGTGGTAGTACAGGTATTTTCAACATTTATTTGTTGAAAGATTCTCTAGTTTCAATTCTTCGAAATTTCTCATCTTAATTTTCACCTTTAATTTAGAATCCTTTCGATACGAGAAATCGTCGGGATTTGAGGTACTTTATACGATATATTGAATTTAAGTTTTATAGCGTTAATAACCCTCATCTGTCCATGGTAACTTTGCTATAATTCTATGGATAAATTATGTTTTTATATATAACAGATTATTGATGATCCTACTTCACCTGAAGGTGTTCAGCAAGAACGACGCATGAAGTTACTGTCGTTAATTAATAATATAGCCCTTGATAAAGGGTTGGATGGTCGAAATTATTAATGTCATGGTTGTTCCAGACCAATTGGAATGAGTATGATCAATGAATTCTCGACTTGTTATTTGCTAATAACTCAAATATATTTATTTTCAAATTTCTTAGCTTAATAAATGTTATCTTTGTAGAAACTATTATGACAAAGTACATAATCCCTTTTTTCGTGAAGCCCATGGATGCGTTCGTTCATGATGAAACAGTCATATTGTATAAGGAGGCTCTCGTTCATCACGAGAGATTTATGAGAAAAATACGTTGTAAAAGGTAATAAGTAAAAAACGTATAAACATGCTTAGTGTTTGTTTAAGTTATAGTTCAAAAAGGCAGAAGTTGTTTGAACCTTTGAAGTATCCTTGGACGTTCTAGTTTTTTTTATGAGAAGAATTCTTGTAAAGAAAAAGACAAATTTTGAAAACCAAAAAATCCCGTTTTCGGTCCATGCCTCCCGATACCCATAGATAGTTGATCACTAGAGAGTCGCATGTTAACTAAGGGAACCACATAATCCTTGTTTGTTTTCCATGAAACATATGGATGGTTTGCTCGTGATACATGAGAAACAGTAAATGGGAGAGTTAAATCAGAAAGATATAAACCGATAAAATTGATATAAACTTGTTTAAGGTTGTCTTTATTTATAAGTGTCAGACAGGGTCATAAGAAGTTAATTGAAACATTGCTTGGTTTATTTATGAGAAGAAAACAAAAAGATAAAATTCGAAAGCAAAAAACCCCGTTTTCGGTGCATGCTTCCCGATACCTTCTTAAGCGCAAGGCACTAGAACGCCGCATGTTAACGTTTCGTTAGGAGACTTCGGCCCCTCCACCCTATCCTACTTGGTAGATGACAATAGCAAGCTTCCGCCCATCAAGAACCTGAGATCACCTGCGATAGGCTTTGCTCAGGGTACGGAGGGAGAGTGCGGTCGCCACCGAAGTGAGGGCCCCCAAGCCACTGCATACTATATCGCACCCAGCTTCCACTGCTAGTTGACATCTACTATATGAAGTTTTAGCTTTATATATATATACCAAAATTGAAAGGCGTACGAAAAATATGGGATGATTGTTATCGTTACTGCGCATGCGCAGATGATTTCTTTGATAATTTGCGACTAAGTGAGTTAATTGACACAAATGCAGTGCAAGTACATATAGTTGTCGTTGCCATGACCATGAACTTGGGGACCTGGTCAAGTTGACTGCGCATGCTCAATGAGACTGCGCATGCGCAGATTATTTGTCTTAAAACGTGTGACTGAGCGAGCTAATTGCTGCAAAATCGGTACTAATACATCTGGTTGACCAAACTTCACCAGTAACCCAAGTTCATGGTCATGGCATCGACCAACTGCATCTACAAGCAAGAATTTTGAAGTAAATAGCATGCTTAGTAACAATTTAATAGAGAAATCGTCTGCGCATGCGCCCGATCATGCGCACTCCACTCGAGTAATCGTTCATAGTCATGACAACGACAACTTTATGTACTTGCACTACATTTGTGTCAATTAACTCACTTAGTCGCAAATTATCAAAGAAATCATCTGGGCATGCGCAGTAACGATAACAATCATCCCATATTTTTCGTACGCCTTTCAATTTTGGTATATATATATAAAGCTAAAACTTCATATAGTAGATGTCAACTAGCAGTGGAAGCTGGGTGCGATATAGTATGCAGTGGCTTGGGGGCCCTCACTTCGGTGGCGACCGCACTGTCCCTCCGTACCCTGAGCAAAGCCTATCGCAGGTGATCTCAGGGTCTTGATGGGCGGAAGCTTGCTATTGTCATCTACCAAGTAGGATAGGGTGGAGGGGCCGAAGTCTCCTACCGAAACGTTAACATGCGGCGTTCTAGTGCCTTGCGCTTAAGAAGGTATCGGGAAGCATGCACCGAAAACGGGGTTTTTTGCTTTCGAATTTTATCTTTTTGTTTTCTTCTCATAAATAAACCAAGCAATGTTTCAATTAACTTCTTATGACCCTGTCTGACACTTATAAATAAAGACAACCTTAAACAAGTTTATATCAATTTTATCGGTTTATATCTTTCTGATTTAACTCTCCCATTTACTGTTTCTCATGTATCAGGAGCAAACCATCCATATGTTTCATGGAAAACAAACAAGGATTATGTGGTTCCCTTAGTTAACATGCGACTCTCTAGTGATCAACTATCTATGGGTATCGGGAGGCATGGACCGAAAACGGGATTTTTTGGTTTTCAAAATTTGTCTTTTTCTTTACAAGAATTCTTCTCATAAAAAAAACTAGAACGTCCAAGGATACTTCAAAGGTTCAAACAACTTCTGCCTTTTTGAACTATAACTTAAACAAACACTAAGCATGTTTATACGTTTTTTACTTATTACCTTTTACAACGTATTTTTCTCATAAATCTCTCGTGATGAACAAGAGCCCCATATACAATATGACTGTTTCATCATAAACGAACGCATCCATGGGCTTCACGAAAAAAGGGATTATGTACTTTGTCATAATAGTTTCTACAAAGATAACATTTATTAAGCTAAGAAATTTGAAAATAAATATATTTGAGTTATTAGCAAATAACAAGTCGAGAATTCATTGATCATACTCATTCCCAATTGGTCTGGAAGAACCATGACATTTATAATTCTGACCATCCAACCCTTTATCAAGGGCTATATTGTTAATTAACGACAGTAACTTCATACGTCGTTCTTGCTGAACACCTTCAGGTGAAGTAGGATCATCAATAATCTGTTATATATAAAACATAATTTATCCATAGAATTATAGCAAAACTACGATGGACAGATGAGAGTTATTACGCTATAAAATTAAATTCAATATATCGTATAAAGTACCTCAAATCCCGACGATTTCTCGTATCGAAAGGATTCTAAAGTAAAGATGAAAATTAAGATGAGAAATTTCGAAGAATTGAAACTAGAGAATTTTCAACAAAAATGTTGAAAATACCTGTACTACCACAAGATTCTTCAATGTCTATGCTCTAAAATAATAGTCATAAAACGACAATTTCAAAAACATAAAAAACTAAGTATTTGTAACATTGGTGAAAGATACAGGATAAACATGAAACATCTCAGACGACGATGGAACGAGACCATAACCATTTGATGTGAGCTTCTTCTAACAACGTTTGCGTAATCCGTTAGCATACCATGAAAACTAACTTCTGGTTTAGGCGACGCTTTGCAACCTCCTCAACGTCTTCAGGACATTTAACGTATACTGAACTGGTGTCAAAACTCAATGACGACCAACCACTGGCCATACCTAACATGTTACCACGAGATCTTTCTTGGGTAGATCAAGGTTTTAGGAACTTCAGACAAGGGTTGTGTTGAGCTGAGAACTAAAAAAGAACAAATATGGATAGATGATGAAGTGAAGAACAAGAATAGAGGTTATAGAAGACACACTACGTATGCTCACTGGTGTTTCACAAGAGTATACATTACAGGATAACTATGGATCCAACTAGTCTAAACAACTAGTAACATTTAAGCAATCCATCTTTCCCATGGTAAACACACGTGTCAAAACAACGTGATCAAATTACAAAATTCGTGCAATCAAATAGTCGGACATGGTATTGTATTTGTAGAAGAGAGCCAATAAAATAAAAAGATTCTCTTGGGGCATTTGTAAATATTAGTTTAGAAATAGTTGTAGAGAAAAATAAAAAACATTTTTAACGTTGTCACGGATATTACGAGTGCCGTAACTAAGTGTTGACGAGTTTCACATGCATTTGTCAAAACATGCTTAAGTAGACAAAGAGCATGCCAAAAATATATGATGGAAAACTTGCTCAACTTGCTTCAGCTTGCTTGCATCTATAAGCACCAATTTCGGGAGCTCGCTCTGTCACAAATTAATTGAGAATCTGAGCATCCGTTGTCAACTCCACAAACTCTCCAAGCTCATGGTAACGACCAACTGGATGTACTAGTACCGATTTTGGAGTAATTAGCTCGCTCAGTCACACGTTTTAAGACAAATCATCTGCGCATGCGCAGTAACGATAACAATCATCCCACAACTTTCGTACGCCTTTAAATTTTGGTATATATATATAAAGCTAAAACTTCATATAGTAGATTTCAACTAGCAGTGGAAGCTGGGTGCGATATAGTATGCAGTGGCTTAGGGGCCCTCACTTCGGTGGCGACCGCACTCTCCCTGCGTACCCTGAGCAAAGCCTATCGCAGGTGATCTCAGGGTCTGATGGGCGGAAGCTTGCTATTGGCATCTCCCAAGTAGGATAGCGTGTAGAGGCCGAAATATCCTACCGAAACGTTAACATGCGGCGTTCTAGTGCCTTGCGCTTAAGATGGTATCGGGAAGCATGGACCGAAAACGGGGGTTTTTTGCTTTCGAATTTTATCTTTTTGTTTTCTTCTCATAAAACAAACCAAGCAATGTTTCAATTAAATTCTTATGACCCTGTCTGACACTTATAAATAAAGACAACCTTAAACAAGTTTTATATCAATTTTATCGGTTTATATCTTTCTGATTTAACTCTCCCATTTACTGTTTCTCATGTATCAGGAGCAAACCATCCATATGTTTCATGGAAAACAAACAAGGATTATGTGGTTCCCTTAGTTAACATGCGACGCTCTAGTGCTCAACCATCTCGGGGTATCGGCAGGCATCAACCGAAAACGGGATTGTTTGGTTTCAAAATTTGTCTTTTTTACAAGAATTCTTCTCATAAAAACTAGAACGTCCAAGGATACTTTAAAACTTTAAATTCAAACACTCATGTACCATTTCTCCCTCTCTTCTCTCATCATATGAACGCATCCATGGGCTTCACTTTATGTTATAATAGTTTCTACAAAGGATAGTATTTATTAAGCTGAGAAATTTAAAAATAAATATATTGGAGTTATTAGCAAATAACAAGTCGACAATTCATTGATCATACTCATTCCAATTGGTCTGGAAGAACCATGACATTTATAATTTTGACCATCCAACCCTTTATCAAGGGCTATATTGTTAATTAACGACAGTAACTTCATACGTCGTTCTTGCTGAACACCTTCAGGTGAAGTAGGATCATCAATAATCTGTGATATATAAAAACATAATTTATCCATAGAATTATAGCAAAGTTACGATGGACAGATGAGAGTTTTTTACGCTATAAAACTTAAATTCAGTATATCGTATAAAGTACCTCAAATCCCGACGATTTCTCGTATCGAAAGGATTCTAAAGTAAAGATGAAAATTAAGATGAGAAATTTCGAAGAATTGAAACTAGAGAATTTTTCAACAAAAAATGTTGAAAATACCTGTACTACCACAAGATTCTTCAATGTCTATGCTCTAAAATAATAGTCATAAAAACGACAATTTCAAAAAACATAAAAAAACTAAGTATTTGCAACCCTTGTCTGAAGTTCCTAAAACCTTGATCTACCCAAGAAATATCTCTCGTGGTAACATGTTAGGTATGGCCAGTGGTTGGTCATCGTCATTGAGCCTTTTGACACCAGTTCAGTATACGTTAAATGTCCTGAAGACGTTGAGGAGGTTGCTAGTAAAGCGTTGCCTAAACCAGAAGTGAGTTTTCATGGTATGCTAACGGATTACGCAAACGTTGTTAGGAAGAAGCTCACATCAAATGGTTATGGTCTCCTTCCATCGTCATCTGAGGATGTTTCATGTTTATCCTGTATCTTTCACCAATGTTACAAATACTTAGTTTTTTTATGTTTTTTTTGAAATTGTCGTTTTTATGACTATTATTTTAGAGCATAGACATTGAAGAATCTTGTGGTAGTACAGGTATTTTCAACATTTTTTTGTTGAAAAATTCTCTAGTTTCAATTCCTCGAAATTTCTCATCTTAATTTTCATCTTTACTTTAGAATCCTTCGATACGAGAAATCGTCGGGATTTGAGGTACTTTATACGATATACTGAATTTAAGTTTTATAGCGTAATTAACTCTCATCTCTCCATCGTAAATTTGCTATAATTCTATGGATAAATTATGTTTTTATATATAACAGATTATTGATGATCCTACTTCACCTGAAGGTGTTCAGCAAGAACGACGTATGAAGTTACTGTCGTTAATTAACAATATAGCCCTTGATAAAGGGTTGAATGGTCAAAATTTTAAATGTCATGGTTGTTCCAGACCAATTGGAATGAGTATGATCAATGAATTCTCGACTTGTTATTTGCAATAACTCAAATATATATATTTTCAAATTTCTTAGCTTAATAAATATTATCCTTTGTAGAAACTATTATAACGAAGTACATAATCCCTTTTTTCTTGAAGCCCATGGATGCGTTCGTTCATGATGAAAGAGTCATATTGTGTAATGAGTCTCTCGTTCATCACGAGAGAGTTATGAGAAATTTGCGTTGTAAAAGGTAATAAGTAAAAAAACGTATAAACATGCTTAGTGTTTGTTTAAGTTAAAGTTCAAAAAGGCAGAAATTTTTTGAACCTTTGAAGTATCCTTGGACGTTCTAGTTTTTTTTATGAGAAGAATTCTTGTGAAGAAAAAGATAAATTTTGAAAACCAAAGAATCCCGTTTTAAGTCCATTCCTCCCGATACCCCGAGATAGTTGAGCACTAGAGCGTCGCATGTTAACTAAGGGAACCACATAATCCTTGTTTGTTTTCCATGAAACATATGGATGGTTTGCTCGTTATACATAGAAACAGTAAATGGGAGAGTTGAATCAGAAAGATATAAACCGATAAAATTGGTATAAAACTTGTTTAAGGTTGTCTTTATTTATAAATGTCAGACAGGGTCATAAGAAGTTAATTGAAACATTGCTTGGTTTGTTTTATGAGAAGAAAACAAAAAGATAAAATTCGAAAGCAAAAAAACCTGTTTTAGATTCATGCTTCCGATACTTTCTTAAGCGCAAGGCACTAGAACGCCGCATGTTAACGTTTCGGTAGGAGATTTCGGCCCCTCCACGCTATCCTACTTGGGAGATGCCAATAGCAAGCTTCCGCCCATCAGACCCTGAGATCACCTGCGATAGGCTTTGGTCAGGGTATGCAGGGAGAGTGCGGTCGCCACCGAAGTGAGGGCCCCTAAGCCACTGCATACTATATCGCACCCAGCTTCCATTGCTAGTTGAAATCTACTATATGAAGTTTTAGATTTATATATATATACCAAAATTTAAAGGCGTACGAAAGTTGTGGGATGATTGTTGTCGTTACTGCGCATGCGCAGATGATTTGTCTTAAAACGTGTGACTGAGAGAGCTAATTACTCCATAATCGGTACTAGTACATCCAGTTGGTCGTTACCATGAGCTTGGAGAGTTTGTGGAGTTGACAACGCATGCTCAGATTCTAAATTAATTTGTGACAGAGCGAGCTCTGAAATTTTTGCTTGTAGATGAGGGCAAGCTGAAGCAAGTTGAGCAAGTTTTCCATCATATATTTTTGCCATGCTCTTTGTCTACTTAAGCTTGTTTTGACAAATGCATTTGAAACTCGTCAACACTTTGTTACGGCACTCGTAATATCCGTGACAACGTTAAAAATGTTTTTCATTTTTCTCTACAACTTTATACCTGCATATTGCATGTCATATCCAAGCTTTCTTTAATTTGACGGGAAATGGTTTTTATTCACTCTTACATCTTCTGCCTTTATAATTAGTCGATCTGTATTTCTAAACTAATATTTACAAATGCCCCAAGAGAATCTTTTTATTTTATTGGCTCTCTTCTACAAATACAATACCATGTCCGACTATTTGATTGCACGAATTTTGTAATTTGATCACGTTTTTTTGACACGTGTGTTTACCATGGGAAAGATGGATTGCTTAAATGTACCTAGTTGTTTAGATTAGTTGGAGCCATAGTTATCCTGTAATGTATACTCTTGTGAAACACCATTGAGCATACGTAGTGTGTCTTCTATAACCTCTATTTCTGTTCTCCACTTCATCATCTATCCATATTTGTTCTTTTTTAGTTCTCAGCTCAACACAACCCTTGTCTGAAGTTCCTAAAACCTTGATCTACCCAAGAAAGATCTCTCGTGGTAACATGTTAGGTATGGCCAGTGGTTGGTCATCGTCATTGAGCCTTTTAAAACCAGTTCAGTATACGTTAAATGTCCTGAAGACGTTGAGGAGGTTGCTAGCAAAGCGTCACCTAAACCAGAAGTTAGTTTTCATGGTATGCTAACGGATTACGCAAACGTTGTTAGGAAGAAGCTCACATCAAATGGTTATGGTCTCGTTCCATCGTCGTCTGAGGATGTTTCATGTTTATCCTGTATCTTTCACCAATGTTACAAATACTTAGTTTTTTTATGTTTTTTGAAATTGTCGTTTTTATGACTATTATTTTAGAGCATAGACATTGAAGAATCTTGTGGTAGTACAGGTATTTTCAACATTTTTTTGTTGAAAAATTCTCTAGTTTCAATTCTTCGAAATTTCTCATCTTAATTTTCATCTTTACTTTAGAATCCTTTCGATACGAGAAATCGTCGGGATTTGAGGTACTTTATACGATATACTGAATTTAAATTTTATAGCGTAAATAACTCTCATCTGTCCTTCGTAACTTTGCTATAATTCTATGGATAAATTATGTTTTTATATATAACAGATTATTGATGATCCTACTTCACCTGAAGGTGTTCAGCAAGAACGACGTATGAAGTTACTGTCGTTAATTAACAATAAAGCCCTTGATAAAGTGTTGAATGGTCAAAATTATAAATGCCATTGTTCTTCCAGACCAATTGGAATGAGTATGATCAATGAATTCTCGACTTGTTATTTGCTAATAACTCCAATATATTTATTTTCAAATTTCTTAGCTTAATAAATATTATCCTTTGTAGAAACTATTATAACAAAGTACATAATCCCTTTTTTCCGTGAAGCCCATGGATGCGTTCATTATGATGAAAGATTCATATTGTATAAGGAGGCTCTCGTTCATCACGAGAGAGTTATGAGAAAGTTACGTTGTAAAAGGTAATAAGTAAAAAACGTATAAACATGCTTAGTGTTTGCTTAAGTTAAAGTTCAAAAAGGCAGAAATTTTTTGAGCCTTTGAAGTATCCTTGGACGTTCTAGTTTTTTTTATGAGAAGAATTCTTGTAAAAAAAAGACAAATTTTGGAAATCAAACAATCCCGTTTTCGGTTGATGCCTGCCGATACCCCGAGATGGTTGAGCACTAGAGCGTCGCATGTTAACTAAGGGAACCACATAATCCTTGTTTGTTTTCCATGAAACATATGGATGGTTTGCTCCTGATACATGAGAAACAGTAAATGGGAGAGTTAAATCAGAAAGATATAAACCGATAAAATTGATATAAAACTTGTTTAAGGTTGTTTGTGCTATTCTTTGTGTCGAACGTTTATCGTCTAATGCATCTGAATGTTTTAGATGTTCTACTAATATCGTTGAGTGTTTGATGGAGCACTCTTCCAGTATTCTCTTAATCACCATGAAAAGGTAACAGAATTCAACAGAAAAACTTGAGATTCTACAGCAACAAGTGCTCACTGACATCTCACCCAAACTAGAGCAACGTATCCCTTTCAAAACAAGTGTGGATAAATCCATAATTTCTTTGGGACCTATAATTCGGGGGGTGAAACAGTTCTGGGAAAAATTGTCATTTAAAATAAGTTTTACTGCATGGCCTGAATGAAGAAGTGAATGTGCCCAGGTTGCGTTAAAATTGGGATAATATTCTTATATGCCTCGAACATTAATATCAGCTATTTGTATTTTGCAGTAGTTTGCGTTTGTGATCAATCGAGGAGACTAAGAACAATCAATAACGTGATAAAATTTGATGGAAAAACAGAAAAAGTTTGTCGTTGTCCTTTAAACGAGCATAATGGTTTGCTAGCTGTTTCTAGTATATGGATTCGATTCCTGTAGTGCTCATTTTAAAAGGTTACAGCAATGCGCAAAAAATTGTTTATGTATACACTATATATATAGTATAACGTATAGTATAAAGATATCAGTTCACATCGAAGGACGTCTTTATTTTACATAAAATTTTCACTTTAGGCATAATTAGAAGTTTTATGAATTATATAAGAATTTGAGAAAATTTGATGAAATGCTTCAAAGAACTTAAGATTCTATTTAGGCATTGGCTATCTATACGTATGTATACTATATATAGTATATAATATAGTATAACGATATCAGTTCACATCCAAGGACGTCTTTATTTTACATAAAATTTTCACTTTAGGCATAATTAGAAGTTTTATGAATTATATAAGAATTTGAGAAAATTTGATGAAATGCTTCAAAGAACTTAAGATTCTATTTAGGCATTGGCTATCTATACGTATGTATATATACTATATATAGTATGTATATATACTATATATACTATAGCCGGGAGGGCACATTGTTATACACTTTGTATACTATATATAGTATATAATATAGTATAAGGATATCAGTTCACCTCGAAGGACGTCTTTATTTTATATAAAATTTTCACATCAGGCATAATTAGAAGTTTTATGAATTATATAAGAATTTGAGAAAATTTGATGAAATGCTTCAAAGAACTTAAGATTCTATTTAGGCATTGGCATATTGTATACTATATATAGTATATAATATAGTATAAGCATATCAGTTCACATCGAAGGACGTCTTTATTTTACATAAAATTTTCACATTAGGTATAATTAGATGTTTTATGAATTATATAAGAATTTGAGAAAATTTGATGAAATGCTTGAAAGAAATTTGAATTTATTGTTCAGGCATTGGACATCAGTTCTATATGAATAAGTATATATATTGAAATTAGATCTACAGATGGTAATGGAATTCGACTTTGGAATTCGACTTGTTACAATGTTCTTTGCCAAGCTGTGAACAACCAAACAGAAATTGAGCTTTTATGTCAAATATCACTTAAGCTTTGATGACGACTGACGAGGTCACAACTAGTCTATAACAAGGTCGTAGCTGCTTGTAGCTGAGGGATTCATTTTCTCAGCAACGTGTGTCAACTCATCACAAGCATCATTTAGTGTTCCAGTGCTACTTGTGGCAGGTCTGTTAGCTGTTGAAAGACTTTCAGTCGACAAACGGACGCGTTTTGGTTGTGATGCCTGCTCGGTCCCATCATCTTCATTTCTACTTATAAGTTGACCGAAGGAGTTAAAACTCATAGCCATTCCAAACTGTGAAGAGACAGAAGATTTCATACATTTTAAAAGATTATTCCGGCAACTGGAAAAGGCAACATCACTTAGACTCCATTAAAAATAAAGAATAAAACACTCACTTACCTGCTTGCGATGAGTATTTATGATACGTTGGTTTAATTTCTCATTACTAAAATGAGTTGCCAATCGCTCCATGAAGACGGAATTGTGAGCTGTCAAAGATGTTGTGAAGTAATTATCACGGTTTTGTCTGTTGTTGAGTTGTTCAGCAGTTTCTGAATTGATCTTCCCGGCAAGTTGGTTAACGCAAGACACTCTTCGCAAGCAATCGGCTGGGTTCGTGGAATTTTTCTCGTGAAATTGATCAAACAGGCAGTAATGATCAGAAGATCTAGTTGAGGGATTACACAGAAGCTGCTCACCATCCGACCTTTGTACGACAATTGACAAGTCGCATCTTTCTCCGTTTGGAAACCAAGGCCAGTCTATCTCTAGCTCACCACTATTAGCTCGTCTGATATTTTCCAGGCTATATTCAGCAACACGACCTTGGAATGGATGAAAACGTCGTATCCTCTGTTCCTTGCATGAGCTACAATCATGTTTGCCATATCCAATATGGTAACATTCGGAACAGCAGCGAGATTCATAAGCATGTCCACATGATCTCGTGGTCCTTCTTGTCGCAATAGCCATTTCAGACCATAGCATACTCCATGTGGACACGTCATTCCCAACCAACCGCCTGTGCCAAAAATAAAAATTATTTATCCATTTGAAATTATAATAATGAATTTGCTAAGTTTGCTGTCTTCTCACACAATGTGCACTCAATATATCAACAAATTTAACACATAAAAGTACAAAACTATGATGTTTTTGTTATATCTAACTCACATACGTCATCAGACAGGAATTGAACCTGAACATTTTGCCCGAAAAAGGAAACCAATTGATGAATTTTTTGTAAGCTAACACACCAATATCCACAAAAGATTAATGTATAGAACGTATGTAGGTAGGAATAAAGGTAAGAAGCACAATACATAATGCTTTACGAAAATCGTCGTCTTTGTGAAACAATTTCAAGTTAACCTTACCTGAACGACCCCACATCTTTGAGAAAAGTTTAAGAAACGTTTCTTCGATATTCAAAACAGATTTTATACGGTTAATTATACCAAGTTTCGACCCCTTGTCGCTCACATTTAAACTTCTGGCCATTTCTCTTATAACAGGTACCTAAAAAGTACACAGAGAATGACTTTTATGTAAACCAACTCATCCCAAAAGTTTCTACACAGCCTAATAATTAATAGCAATACGCACTTTTCCTTCACAGAACAAATCCATGAGCTTTTCAATTGAACATTCATCAGATGTAGCCCCAGCTGATGTTAGGTTTTGTTTATGATACGCTTTCATGTATTCGGTATTAAAAAAGTTTCCTTCCTCTTCTGCATTTTGGGCCAATATATGGGGCCCAAAACTTATATGAAGGCTTGATTTCTAAAGGGTTTTTTCAGTACCTACAAACAATTGAAAAACTACAAGCATTATCATAATTCAAACACACCAGATGGTGTATACGCTACGTGCACATCAAACAAATCAATCATAAGGATTTGTAAACAAAATAAACCGGATTTGTAAACAAAATAAACCAAAAATAAATTATGTAAGAAAAAACGTTAAACTTTCACGTGCAGTGAGTACATAAACATTGTAGCACGTACGTACCTCTCAATACTCCTCTGTATAAGATCCCACAGTTCACTTGTTGCCAGTACTTTTCAGCGTCCACTTCATCTGCAGGAGCATCGGATTCGGGGTCTGGCAACTGAAGTTCACTAACTACAATGCAAATGAATACAAGTTAACAAAATCAAAATTCAAGTCAACAAACCTAAAAAATGACAATGTAAAAGTATGTAACAAAAACCACTCATAAAAAAAGTTTGCCAAATTATCAGTCAAATTTACCCGCTAGTTCAAAGATTCCTTTCTTGTCTACATCTAGAGTTAACAGGGGAGGAAAGTGTCCACACAAAACACAAGAAAACCCATAGTCATGATCTGAGAGAGCTTCAAAGTGAAGATACGCGTTCATCATTTGACCACGTGGTAACTGAAATGGTCGCAACTGCAGCCAGTTTTCAATTGCCTCAACAGTGCGACTGACAGCGTTGTGAACCTATATTTTTCATACAATACATGCTCATTTATAGCATGCATACCTGGTTATTAATATCCCTTCCTTGTTTTTCTTAACTATCAACATGCAAAATTGGGAGTGGGTGGTACAATATGGATGATGCACAGTTTGGTTAAGGCCATCACCCAGTTAAAAAAATTTACATCAAGAGAAAAAGAGAGGAAGGAATAGTGACAAGTGGTTCTTAAATGCTTTAAAAATAACATACCTGAAGATGTTTTCTGATCATATCACATATTCCCAAACTTAAAAGCCAGTTGTCATTAAAATTGTGAACACCAGCTGAATACTCCTGGTATCTGTACGGTATCTTGCACTCGACACAAAACTTTGCAAACAGCGAAATTCCTGGAAGAACAAAGAAAAAGATACACACACATATATGTATACATTGTATAATACGCTTTCTGCTCATGCATAGTTTAAGCATTTTCCACAGACTACGTAGAGAGTCCATATGACACGTTCAACGCTTTCGCCCTATGCAAAGCTCACCGTTATAGGTTTGAGCACTCTGGTAACTATACAAAACAATCCATAAAATGTGTAACTGTACATTTTGGGTTTATCTTCAACTCAATGTCTTATCTAAAGTTCGAGATTTAAATCGATGATATATACACGCTGTTTCATATTAATGACAAACCTTCAATAATCCCTTTCATAGTTACCAACTTTGCATTTCTTGTTACACAGTGTGGCTCAGTTAGTGGTGATTTACAATAAAACAGATGGTTTCTACAGGAAGGTAACTAGGAGACAAGACAATGTCAATACAAACAATAAATCTTTTTGCTGTTTTAGTTAATGGAAAGAATGTCATTTTCAATAAGGAACTAAACCGTTGGAGAATATTTTCGTTGGAGTGAAGACAATGCAATAATAAAAGGTTGCTTTGTTCGATTTAAATAAACAGTTACCTTTTAGCAAATTGTTCCTTTTCCAAAGTTAATGTCAAAGGAATGTGTGAAGGGATTTTCTTTTCAGCAAACAGGTATTCAACAGACTTTGCAGCCACATCTCCAGAAGGAGGATAAAAAAGGCTGCCAGATAGGGAAATTTGATTTTGATTTTCAAGTAGAACGTCTTCAACAGCATTATCTTCTGGTTCTGGTAAACTTAAATCTTCACCAATTTCATCATCAATTGGTGGGGTGGTGCCAACAACAGAGGGATGCCACTGTCGTTGTTGCTGTGTTTGCAGCTGTGTGAGATGCTGAGTGGTCACTTGGTGCTCCAGCTGATGCTGCTGAACTTGAGGGAACTGAGTTTGATACTTTTGCTGCTCAAATGGTAGGTTTTGAGGTACTTGCTATTGGGCTACTTTATGTGGAGAAAGTTGACTTTGAGAACATTGTTGTTGTTTCCCCGAACCAAACTCTACAACAGAAAGCTGTAAATCATGTGCACTTCTTATATGTCGAATTGCTTCATTGCGATGCTTGAATCCAGAATTACATCCAAAACAGTGATAGTGCGAAACATCTTTGAAATGCTTGACATCTGAGCCATGTCGTTTGGATGCAAAAGTACATGACAGCTTACACCTCAGAATGTCAAAACCTTACATAAAAAAAACAAGAAATAGTAAAGAAAGAATATGGAAATGACAGGATATTATAGATATATAGTGAGACGAATACAATATTAACTAGATGAGTATACAATCAAATGATATTCAATAAATATAAGATAGGTTAATAATGCTTTTCTATTTTAGGGAAATAGCACAGCACAAAGTTAGTTTCTGTTAAAAGCATGTGGTTTTCATTTATAATTGAGAGTACCTATCTTCAGCTGTGATGATGCAGTTTAGAAAACTAAATATTTTATAAGTCTAAACCCAATTTCTCAAATTATTTATTAAAATTACCTAAATTCTTCATGATTTAATCAATACTGATTTAATCCAAAGTTCTTTGTGCGTTTCGCTCATTGACGTGGGTTATGTATTAAACCTACGCAGAAATAAGCACATTTTACCTTCAAATTCATGAATCCTGTTTTCCCAGTGGACGCTTTTAAAGTGTTCTTTTACTCTTGATGGAATTTCTTTTGAAAATTTTTCAGGAGGACACAAAGGACAATGATACATCTCTCCATTGCATTTTTCAGCGCCACAGTCATTTCGACCACAACGTACAATAAGAGGAGTACAAGTTTCATTATAAAAGTACACAGATGGATGTCGCTCAGAAATCGAATGACTCCCTCGAGCAGCCATTTTGACTTTTTGTTGTTGCTAACGTCGTGTATTTGCTCTTTATCGTCATGTATTTCGCTTTAGCGTCGTGTATTTGCTCTTATGGATTGTGCAATATATATCCATACATGGAATACGTACTACAAGTCCTTATCAAACTCTCCAAGCTCATGGTAACGAGCAACTGGATGTACTAGTACCGACTTTCGAGTAATTAGCTCGCTCAGTCACAAGTTTTAACACAAACCATCTGCGCATGCGCAGTCTGCTTGAGCATGCGCAGTCAACTTGACCAGCTACTCAAGTTCATGGTCATGGCAACAACAACCTGCATCTACTAGCACCAATTTTGAAATAGCATGCTTAGTAACAATTTAATAGAGAAATCATCTGCGCATGCGCTCGAGCATGCGCAGTCCACTCGAGTAGTTGTTCATAGTCATGACAACGACCAACTATACGTATTTGCACTACATTTGTGTCAATTAACTCACTTAGTCGCAAATTATCAAAGAAATCATCTGCGCATGCGCAGTAACGATAACAATCATCCCACAACTTTCGTACGCCTTTAAATTTTGGTATATATATATATAAAGCTAAAACTTCATATAGTAGATGTCAACTAGCAGTGGAAGCTCTGTGCGATATAGTATGCAGTGGCTTAGGGGCCCACACTTCGGTGGTGACCGCACTCTCCCTGCGTACCCTGAGCAAAGGCTATCGCAGGTGATCTCAGGCTCTGATGGGCGGAAGCTTGCTATTGGCATCTCCCAAGTAGGATAGCGTGGAGGGGCCGAAATCTCCTACCGAAACGTTAACATGCGGCGTTCTAGTGCCTTGAGCTTAAGGAGGTATCGGGAAGCATGGACCGAAAACGGGGTTTTTTTGCTTTCGAATTTTGTCTTTTTGTTTTCCTCTCATAAAAAAAACCATGCAATGTTTCAATTAACTTCTTATGACCCTGTCTTTATCTGACACTTATAATTAAAAACAACCTTAAACATGTTTTATACCATTTTCATCGCTTTATATCTTTCTGATTTAACTCTCCCATTTACTGTTTCTCATGTATCACGAGCAAACCATCCATATGCTTCATGGCAAACAAACAAGGATTATGTGGTTCCCTTAGTTAACATGCGACGCTCTAGCGCTCAACTATCACGGGTATCAGGAGGCACGGACCGAAAACGGGATTTTTTTGTTTTCAAAATTTGTCTTTTCCTTTACAAGAATTCTTCTCATAAAAGAAACTAGAACGTCCAAGGATACTTCAAAGGTTCAAACAACTTCTGCCTTTTTGAATTATAATTTAAACAAACTCTAAGCATGTTTATACCTTTTTTACTTTTTACCTTTTACAATGTAACTTTCTCATAACTCTCTCGTGATAAACGCGAACCTACTTATACAATATGACTCTTTCATCATGAACGAAAGCATCCATGGGCTTCATGGAAAAAAGAGATTATGTGCTTTGTTATAATAGTTTCTAGAAAGATAAGATTTAATAAGCTAAGATATTTGAAAATAAATATATTTGAGTTATTATGGAAATAACAAGTCGAGAATTGACTGATCATACTCATTCCAATTGGTCTGGAACAACTATTACATTTATAATTTTGGCCATCTAACCCTTTTTCCCGGGCTATATTGTTAATTAACGAAGGTAACTTCAGTAGTAATATACATGGGGGTTCGAAGCCATAAAAAGTTTACTTTTTATGTATTCGAATCCCCCATGTATATTACTACTACACACGTGGGTATAAAAGCGTAAATTAGGACCATGGTATAAAGACGTCCCTATGGTAAAAGGTCATGTAAAAAAGCTGTGCAAAAAATCGTTATTTCAAAGCAGTGTGAAAAAGGCCATGTTTCAAAGGCGTCCCTCAGTAAAAGGCCATGTAAAAAAGTCATTATTTCAAAATATGGAATCTATATGTTTTAAAAACGGTCTTTACAAACAAATGTTAATAAAGCATTGGTTTTGATGGGGCTCAGCGCAGAGCACTTCGTGCTCGAGCAGGGATGGAGCCTCATCAAATTCTAGGCGACGATGGGAAAATTTTCACGAAGTGAAAATTGGTCCTCCCATTGATTCGAGAATTCGAAGAATTCGAGAATAACAGAGGCTTAAAAAATGCTCTTCAAAAATCAAGTGTTAATAATCAAGTGTTAATAATCAAGTGTTAATAATCAAGCGTTATTAAAATATCAGTAGCAGCGAGCTTTATAGTCGACTGGTATATTGGATTAACTAGTGGCCTTTAACAATGGTCTGAAAACTCAGCGCGTGGTAGAAATATTCTTTAATAATCAAGTGTTAATAATCAAGTGTTAATAAAGCATCTTTTTAAATCGTTGTGTCGGGCGAAGAATTTCAGGCAACTAAGCCTGAAATTTTGAGCGCAACAATGTCATAGATGCTCTTTACAAAACTATGAAATCTATATGTTTTTTAATCTGTCTGTCAGGCGCGTGTCTTAGTGTATGTTTTTCAACAATGGTTGTTTAATGTAGATAGCACATTTCATCAGCGCATGTATAATACAATGTTTTACAAAACTATGGAATCTATATGTTTTTTAATTTGTCTGTCAAGCGAGTGTTATATAATTTTTGTAAAAAGTGTTTTTAATAATTGTTTCAGGATTTTGAATCTTTTTGTATATCGCTTTTGTATTAATTACTTATTACAAACAGTTATGTGATATGTAGTCAAACATGAGGATTATTCTTCATCTTAAGTTTTAGCTTGATAGTTATTTTTAATAAATTTTTTTAATTTTTCGATTTCATCATTTACAAATTTTTTAGTTGATAGAATATTATCTTCTATAGTAGCCCTAAAATTTTGTGAAAAACCATTAAATGACATAGATAATGTAGATTGATGTTGTGAATAAACTTGAATTTTGGTTAATCCATTAAATGCTGCCAGCCATTTTCTTTTCCATTCATCATAACCTAGTGAAACTGAAGATTTTGTTGGTTCAATAATTAATAAAATATTATTATCTTTATCATCAACACAGTATACGTGATATAAATCTAGTAATGCATTAACTATCTTTTTTTCATTATCATTTGTTACTTTAATGATAAATTTTTTTTTAATCTTATCTACCATAATATCTAATTTAATTGTTTTAGAGTTATCAGATGGATTTATTAATAAAAGTGTAAATTCAATAAATTTAAAATTTTAAAATAAATTCTGATAATATTTTGTCGGGTATTAAAATTTTTATAATTTAATTGATTGCTATGGTGTACTACTTTACCATTTACTCTGCTATCAATCTCATTCTTTGTATAATAGTTAGTTAAATTAGAAGTCAAAGCATACTTACCATCAGCTTGTGTTTTAGTATAATAGTTATTTAAATTAGAAGTCAAAGCATACTTACCATCAGCTTGTGTTTTAGTATAATAGTTATTTAAATTAGAAGTCAAAGCATACTTACCATCAGCTTGTGTTTTAGTATAATAGTTATTTAAATTAGAAGTCAAAGCATACTTACCATCAGCTTGTGTTTTAGTATAATAGTTATTTAAATTAGAAGTCAAAGCATACTTACCATCAGCTTGTGTTTTAGTATAGTAGTCATTAAATTTACCATCAGCTTGTGTTTTAGTATAATAGTTATTTAAATTAGAAGTCAAAACATACTTACCATCTGTTTCAGTCTTTGTGTAATATTTATTTAAATTAGCAGTCAAAGAATACCTACCATCTGTTTCACTCTTTGTATAGAATTTGGATAAATCATAAGTCAAAGCATACTTGAATTTGATTCATTTTTGTATAATAGTCATTAAATTTATTATTAACTTGTGTTTTAGTAAAGTGGTCATTGAATTTATTATCAACTTGAGTTTTATTATAGTAGTGGTCATTAAATTTATTATCAACTTGAGTTTTATTATAGTGGTCATTAAATTTATTATTAACTTGAGTTTTAGTGTAGTAGTTATCTGATAGATGTGTTTTATCTACAGGTCCTTGTATATTTACATTAATATCTGTTTTATCATGCCCATAAAATAAGCTCATTTATATTATTCCTCAGATTTTATATCCTGTTTATTATTTTTATGTTCGTAAACATGTTTAACGGTTGTTATACCACCAGATAAAAACCTAGAAAAGGTAATAGGGGTGATATTTTTTCTACTAAACTATAAACATCTCGTTTTAAAAGGTCGTCTGATTTAAGCTGTTTTGTTAATTCTTTTGAGTCTTCAATAGCATCAAACCCTTTTAATATATCTGAAAATTTTGATATAACTAAATCAGTTAAAAACTCATTAGCTTTTTGTAATCGTTTTTTCTCGTATTCAATGTATAATTTATCAATAATTTTTTGACTACATTTTTTAATGTAAGCAACTGAATGGGTTACACAACCATCTTCAGCTAGTTTGAGTAGTTGATCTCTTTTATTAAAACCCTCTTGCGGTTTATCTTGTATATTATCATCACATACAGCATCTTTAATAGTATCATTTGCGGAATCAATCTCATTAATTATATCATCAATTGTTTCAGGCTCTTTACGCTTTGGCATATATATTAACACATGTTTTATTGCGGAATAACAATTTTCCATTGGTATGGATATATTAGTTGAATAAATAGATGAGCAAATTTATTATTTTTCAATTTTTTGGTTATTTCTTCTATATCATCTTTATCAAAACCATAAAGATAATCATCAAATATTGTTTTCATATTATTGCGGTTTGTATTATAAAATGCAACTAAATAACTTATATTTTCACGATAAGGTTTGGCAATACTTGTCAATTGTTGTGTAATTACAATTGTAGAAAGTCCATAATGACGAGCACTGAATGCTAAACGAACTAATTCAGAAGTCCTATTTTTAACATCTAAACAACTCGCACAGTCATCAAGTATAATAAGACTGTTTGTACCTTTATATACATCACTCACATATTTTAAAACAATATCTACCTGATCTTGGTCACATTCGACCTTAATTAAATCAGAATCATTTATATATTTCCATTCTTGATAGGTTTTATTATATGATAGCGTTGGACATAATAAAATAATATAATCAAAATGTCTATTAAAGTTTTCTTCTATCAATTTGAGAAGGTAATGACTCTTACCACAGTTCGTCATGCCTACAATAATCATATTAAAGGGTGTGTTCATTTATATATTACTGGTTATTTAGTATTGAATACTTTGTAAATCATTATTAACAAATTGAACAAGAGCATCACTAATGACATAGATGTAACAGTTTAAATCTTTTGTATATGCTCTTTTTTTAATTTCAAGTAAAACGCCATTTTGTGTATTCATAATTCGTTTTCCGTTGCCAGCAATATTTTTTTCTTGAAAGGTGCGTAGATCGATAACTAATGCAAATTTATCCTTATAAAATTTTTCAATTGTCATGAAGCAATCTATCGGAATAGTTCTATCAAAAAATTTTCTTGCTTCTTCATAAAATTGTTTTTTATTCATACCTTGGTTGAAAATCATATTAGGCGTGCCTTCGATTGTTATTTTAGCTTCATCAATCAATGGAAATAGAAATTTTTCACTATCACTAACTGAATCTTCTGTAAATAATAGTACAATGCCTTTCATACTTTTACGAGGGACATTTACGTTTATATTCTGTAATGTACTTGACTTATCCCATTTTTCCTTTTTTAAGAGGGTTATATGTTCATAAAATAGGCTTCTTCCTATAGAATATAAATTTGTCACCTCATTTGCAATTTCTTGGTTTTCAATAGTTTCATATTCAAGTTGAATATTTTCTAATTCATACTCACCTATATTTTGGCCACTTTGGGGGATAATGATTTGATCACTTGGTGGTAATGTTATTATGTATTGAAAGTTATTATTCATATTAAAAGGGCAATACAGACCATGGTCTTTAAGAATATTATCAATATTAATTTTCTGCCTTGTACCATAAATATCATACATTAATTTGTCTGCTACTTTTTCTGTACTTCCACTTGTTGCACCACTATCATCCTTAGAAATAAGTTTTCGTAAATTTTCGCTACAAATACCGTATTCAATAAGGCCTTGTCGATCACTTTTCGGTAACCACAAGTCTTTGTATACACTTATAATATTATGTTCACTACAATCGTAAAGGGTTTCTCCACTTATTTTAATTTGCAGTCTATGTTGTAAAATCTGACTGAGATTATTTATAAAGTGACTTTTTGTATTACTGATTTTAAGATCAAACGATAGATTAAGTGAACCAGGCACTAAGCAACTATTTGCTTTCAATTTCGGAATATTAATATAAACTTGTTCATTCGGTTTAAGACTATTAGGGTTAAAGGTTATACTATAAAAAGTACGGTTACCTTTAATTTTTGTCATAGCAGTCTTTTTATAACCAGGTAAAAGCTCTTCTTGTAATAATCTATTCATATATATTAAAACATATTTTATTTTCTTCTTTGTTTATACTGATCATATATTAACAAAGCAGCAGCAATAGCTAAAATCCATAGATTAGAAGCTAGCCATGCTAAACCTTTAGCTCCCCAAGATATAGCCTGAGCGATAATATTTAATAATGGCCCTAAAACTGGCCATAATTTTTTACCTATATTTGCTAAAGCCTTAGAAAATTTACTAGTAGATTGAGCACCTTGCAGGATTGCTTTTCTAGCTCCTATGACAATGGTTGTAATTATACCAGCCACAGATATAGCTAAAGCTGATAATCCAGGGATATTTTCCTTAACCCATTCTTTAAACTGTTGTAACCTAGTAATGTCTTCTTCTTGTTTATCTCGTACATACTCTTTTTCTAATTGATCTTTTTCTTCTTTAATTATAATTTCTAATTCCGCGGCCCTTTCATGCAAATTAGTTAATTCATCAATATTATTGTCAATACCATTTTCATTTTCTATTTCATCTATTCTAGCTATAGTTTTGTTTAACTCTTCAGAAAAGTGATTTATTTGTGCTTCTATAAATTGCGAGCGTGTTCTTTTATCAATAGTTCCAGAAGGGGTCATTACACCTATATGTTCTCTAAGCTCTTGATTAGTTATTTGATTGAAATTTTCTGTATATTGATTATTTAAATCAACCATAGGCATACTCTCTTCAGTTCTTATAAATTCATTTTGCAACTTAATAATTCTTGTAATTTCGTTTTTAAATTGTTTAACAGCTTCTTTAGCACTTTCTGTTTTATTGTATTGTAATATACCATTACTATTACGTTTTAAAACAATTTTTTCAGCACCTCGCTTATTTTTTGTATTTAATGGTTTGTAAGTAATATTATTTATATCAGTTTTACCTAAATTTAATCTAAAATTTAAACCTTCAGAAGCTGCCATACCTTTTAGGTTATTAAATTTAAACTCTTTTCTATAATGTTTTGTAATAAAATCTTCAACAGCAAAAGAAACTTCATTTTCAGGTCTAATAATATCTGTATAAACAGGAGTGGAAGTAGGAACATCAGGAAGAGTATCAGTTTTATTTGTTTTTTTTCTTATTGTTACACCAAAATTATCATCAGTAAATGATGTTTCATAAATAAATTTAAAATCTTGCCAATCTTCATTATCATCTTCATTATAATCGTTATCATCTTCTTGCTTTTTATCTTCTAATTCAATCTTATCAAAACCTCCTTCTGCCATTATATAGATTACTCTATATTTTGTATGTTATTTTCAGGAATCCAACTGTTATGACTATTATCATAACCTAGCCATTTAATTAAAACCATATTTTTACCTTTAACTTTTTTACGTTTTAATATTTTTTCAACTCTATAGACATCATCTTTCTTATTCACAACTGACAGTTCCTCTTCATAAAATTTACCGATTATAGGCTCTCCTTCTGTATCCTCTATCTCATATAAATTCGGGTCTCCTCTAATAACTTTAGTAACTCTAAACAACTCTTCTGTAAAATTTGCTTTATAACCTTTCGTAAATATAGATTTATACTTTGATATTCTAACCATATCACCAATTTTAATCTTAGGTAATGGTAAATAAGCAACTTCATGACCGTATAATGTATTCAATACTTCATCTTCATTATTTTTATTAACATCTTTAGGTTTCATCAAGATTGTACTGTGTTTTGTATTGTTATAATTATATACTAAATCATCTAATATATCAATCCATTTATATGTTCCTTTACTATAAAAATATTTCCACATAGATGTTTTAAGTGTTCTGTTAAATCGTTCAACAATAGCGGCCTTTTTATCATTTTTAGTAGAGAAGTACTTAATTTTATGTTTATCTAATAATGATTTGACACCTAAATTATAAAATTCTTTACCATAATCAAATTGAGCTAGTTTCGGGTAATCATTAAATCTATCTTTAAATTGACTTAATAGTTTTGTAACAGCTTTTGTCATATTATTTGTGTCTTTCCTATAAACAGGGATAGCAAATGCATATCTACTTAATATTTCAATAGCTGTTAATATCCAATAATAACCATTGTTTTTATACTTATAAGAACCCATATCAACTAAATCCATTTGTATTTGTTCACCAATATAGTTTACTCTTGTTTGTCTGAATTTATGTCTCCTGATAATAGGTTTATATCTAGTGTATGTATCTTGAGATATTAACCATTCTTTAATTTGTTTTCTGCTAACATCTATACCTTCTTGTAATGCTTTTTGATACAATCGTTCTGCTGATTGATACCCTGTTTTAGGATCATAATAAATATCTCTTAAACTTTGTTCAAGTTTAATGTCTTCATCCATTTAACTTACTCAAGATAACATTCCAATAGAATACTACCTACATTAACAGGGTTGCAATCTTGATCTAATATATTAAATAATAGCTCGTTAAAGGCTCCTTTTATAATTGTAATTTTACTTTCAATATCATTGTATTCGTATACAGTACCAAATAACGACTGAATTGTTATTACTGGTAAAGTTAAAGCTATATTACTTTTTTTTCCTTTAGGGTTATAATTATAACTTGAATTTACAATATTAGAAGAAATTTGAATATAGTTTAATCCTCTGTTTATATCCACTTTAGAAACACCATTTTGTACGATACCTTTTTTAATAGTTTTTATAGTATCATTAAAACCTAACATTTTAATAAGAGTATCAGACAATACTAATATCTCATCATTATTATTAGTTATTTTACAAGTTCCGTTGTTTTCTACCATCTCAAGCTTTACGTTAACAGACTCAAGAAACGTTTTAAGCATTTTAAAAGTCCAGTAACCAGCATCTATATTATATTTTGTTGTGCCTATTGTAAAAGCTAAAGTATTATTTAATTTCACATTTTTATATTCCCAATACACATAAGCTTTTTTAATATATAAATATGAATAGTTAGTTGTTACTATACTTTCTTGTAAGTCAATTTTTTACTATCTCCGTCTATAAAAACAGTGAACTTCATATATAATATAGCTTATATTATATGTCAGACAAGCAAATAGAAGAAAATGCTATAAAATTATGATGATTCAAAAATGTACAAACATGGCCAAAATATATTTAGAAACAACTAAAACGCCTTTGTTTTCAAATCTAATAGCAGCTGTTAATGGAGATGAAGGTCATTCCAGGACTTTTTGATCATATGTTCATAGGTGGTCCTCAAATTTATTGTAAAACCTACATTTCAAAGGCCGGTAAATGTTGATATCTGTAACTTCAGATTGTATGTCACAGAGAATGATTATTTTATGAGCAGTTTCCCACCTATAACAGCTACGTGGACAAGTGAAATTAAAAGTAAAAAAGAACAACCTACTGGTATAAGATACAATATTAAAAGTCATTTAAATTATAAACAAGAAGCATACTATGCTATGATTTGTGGATGTTATGTGGCTTCGTTTCTATCTGGTATTGGGCTTAATCATTTAAATTTTGATAAAAGCAGAATTATACAAAGCCTTGTTAAATACCATTTATATTATCAGATTAAAAAATTTATGAAGCATCCATCGTTATTAGACAAATATGACTTTACGGAATTGAAAAAACATATACCTTATAAAGGTATTTTAAAATTTGATAAAACAATGATGGTTATTATGTTAATTTTCAATATTCGACTACTGATTATCGTAGCTTCATTGCATATCATTCTGAAGGTATTACATTAATCGGAAAAATTCTTTTGCAAGAGTCATTGAAAGCTTTGTTTATACAATTCTTGGAGCTCAAGCAAATACAAGATGGTCAATAGTTAATCATGGAGCTAAGAGCATGCAAACACAAAAGTTTTAGGAAATTATTAGAGGATACTATAGTACAGAATGATACGACTGTATTTATATCTAACATGAGGAAAGCTATAAAAGACACGAATGTTATTTTAAATATGGCAATCAGCCCTGGTATGATTTTAATACCCAGCCGTATGATTATATTAGATAAAAGATTGATGGGTATAATAATATTTTAACATTAGCTAATAAAACTATGAAATTCGGTATTAATTCTAAAATAAATTATTATGGAGTTAAAAGGAAGAACCTAAAAAGTACATCAAGATAATACACCATCACAACACCTAGATACTCTAGATGAAGTTCATAAAAACCATTAGTACATAAACATACAAAATGATAGTAAATAATCCCCATCAAACAGATATGATTGCTTTACTCGGTATATCAACGCTATCATCATTCATATTAGTTAAATATGTTTTATAATATAATATGAAGAAAGTTCTAGATTTTAATCATATTTCAAGTGAGTTAAGTAAAGAAGAATTTCAAAAGCTGAAAAAGTTGTATTTGTACTATCACAAAATGTATACCTGTTATAAATGGGAGTATAATAAATTAAAGAAAATTAGACTATCATTAAACATGGTAAGTATTTTTCTAGTCTCAACTGGTGGTATTGTTGGTAGTAACCCTGAACCCGATAGTTATAGCACCCTGAGTGGTTTAGGTGCTTTAATTCAAGGTTATATGGTTAAAAGTAAGATTAATAATAACTTAGAAATGTGTAAATTTGGATATACATCATATGAAAAAATACTTATGAATATAAGGTCATATTTAAGGGGATTACCTTATGATGAAGTGATATTTCTATCAGACATAAAAGTTATCGATGATATTATAATAGACAATTGCACTACTATAGATGGTATGGTGAGTAAATATAATAAAAAATATAAATATCTGTGAGTTATCTATAAGATTATCTGTGAGTTATCTATAAGATTGTCTGTGAGTTATCTGTGAACAAAATCTACAGTATTATATAATATGTCTGAAGAAAATCTAAAAATTACTACAGTTAAGAAAGAGAAAGACCCTATTAGAGTCGAAGCTGGTAAACGCTTAGCTGCTATATCGAAAGTTGCTAAAGAAAAAAATGAGAGATAGAATTGAATTAGAAAATAAAAAGAAAATTGAGGACAATAGCTGGAATATTAATTATGGATTCTTATTTGGAGTAGTTGGAGTGATAACTGCTATTGTTAGTCTCTATTATACAAGGAAAAATGATAAAAGGCAGGAAAAATTAACAAACGATAAAGCTAGAGAAGAAACAACTAGTGAAAAACATGTTTTGATACAAAAAAATAAAAAATATAATTTAGACTCATTTGAATAAAATATTTCCTATTATATATGAGTAATACTATGAATAAGAAACAATTTATGAATGAAGCTTTTGATGCAGTGCTTGTGACAACAACTGCTGTAGGTCTTTCTATGGCGTCTAAAAAACTACTAGGTCAAAAATTAACAGATACTGATAATATTAAAGATTTTACAAAACTAGCTATTGCTATTACAACATCAACAATGCTAGTTAAATATGCTCAAGACAAAAATGGGTCCCTGAAAATCCATTTAAATCTGTATAAATATATATGACAAGTGTTATTACTAGTGGGTTGGAACAGCTTTTGGAGCTGTTGTTAATGGCCTAGGATTTAGTCTAGCAGGCTGGCTATTTCATAAACTTGATAAAACGGTTACACTGAGGAAATGAAAAGATACCATGATTCTTTAGTAAAACTACAAAAGGCTAAAGAGGCATTCTATGAAAATGAAGTCAAGCAGCATGATAAAATACAACAGTTAAGACAAGAACTTCAATATGCTGATGATGATATAGAACTTACAAACAAAGCTTTAGATGCGCTTAGAAAAGTAAAAACAATACATTACAACGGTTAACATTTCATAGAGAACCACAATTAAATGACTTTTACAAACCATCTAAGAATATGAAAAATTATCAATCTGGTACAATGGTTGTTATTGGTATTATATCTGGATATTTATTATATAAAATTACTTAAAAATAAAATATATAGTATTAGTATATATGTATTGTAATGAATTTGTTCATAAAGAGTTAGAAGAGTTTTTCGGTTATGTAAATTGTTGCTTTTGTGATAAAAAGATATGTGATAGTTATATTAATAGATCTGCTAAAACATACTTATGTTGTGAAAATCAAGAAATTATTTCAGATAATACAAAGAATGTTTGTAAGAACTGTGGTTCTGTTCACTCATATAAGATAGTTAATGAATGGATACCAGAAATTTGGAAATGTCAAAATCAGTTCATTCAAGGAGAAAATGGTTTTATAATAAAATTAGATTGTGTGTAACTTTTGAATATGTTGAAATGATTACAAATGATTTTATAAAGGTTGTTAGTACTATGATTAAACATAAATTAATTAATAAAAAAAATGTTAGTATGTATAACTATTATATAATACGCTTAGCCAGCCGGAGGGGTATACCATTAAAACACCCTGTTAAAGATATGAAAAATAGTAAGACAAAAATAGTTTTTGATAATAGATTGTTTGGTGAAGTATATAAAATCCTTGAGTGGGATAAAGACATCAACTGTACTTATTATAAAAATTGGATAGAGTCAAAGAAATAAAAAATTTACTATTATATATGAATCTTAAAATCTATTAAAAAGATTAGAAATTTTATTCTATGTTGTAAAAAACTAGTTCTAATATAGAAGGTGTTTTAAAGGATTTTGAAAAACATTGTATAAAACAAAAGATAATTTAAACGCACCTTAAAAAAAAAATATATAGTATAGTATATATGTGTTCAGATAACCTACTAAGAGGAAGGCCAAGAATTTATACTAAAGAACAAATCAAACAACATAGGACATTATATATGCTCTCAAAACCATGGCATTGTGATTTATGTAATAAAACATATAGTTTAGCATATAAAACTTTACATCTTAAAACTAAAAACATTTAATAAATTCAAAAATTAGGTGCGTTTAACAAAAAAATTTAAATATATAGTAATTATATATGATAGAAAATATAAAAAATAATAATGAAATTCTTAGTCTAGTGTATTTCGGAGCTGGCTGGGATTTTCGAATGGTTGATAAAGATTTATATTCTAAATTTAGTTTTTATATACATAGATTCTTTACCAACAAAATTATTACATTATCCACCTGATTCTACAGGATATAAAAAATGTAAAGATCTCCCAACATTTATACATACACTAATTACAAAAGCAAATAAACGTCAATTAAAATTAGTTGAACATCATAAACATTTAAGGTTATTAATATTTAAAACTAATGATCATAAACAAGAACTTCACTACTATTATAATACAACAGTACAAGAAGCTCTTGATAATAAAATTATTAGAGAAAAATTAAACAAAGTGATCTGGATACATGAGAAGGGTTTCAATCCATGGGAGGTCGGTCTAAGACCCGGTATGTTACCTAATACAATAAAAACTGAAGCTAAGTTAAGAGAATATTTACAAAATATTTAAAAACACTCAAAAGTTAAATAGATTAATTTAATTATTTTATAAAAAGTTTTAAATATAGATTTATTTCTATAATTAAAATTAGTGCGTTTAAAAAAAATAAAAATAAAATATATAGTATATATATGAATAAAGATAAAACAAAACATATAGTACTTAAAGACAAACCTATTTTATATAGTATGCCTAATATGAATAGAGATGAACTTCAAAATTTGACTAAAGACGATTTAATTAATTTAATATTAAATCAAAAGCCGTGGGTTGAAGTTAATAATACTTCAATTTCCAAACCAGTACAAAAAGTACTATCACAATCCAATATCAAAAAAATGAATGTAAAACAGTTAAAAATTATTGCTAAAGAAAACAAGGTTAAAGGTTATTATAAACTTAGAAAAAACGAATTAATCAAAAAAATGAATGTAAAACAGTTAAAAATTATTGCTAAAGAAAACAAGGTTAAAGGTTATTATAAACTTAGAAAAAACGAATTAATCAAAGTATTAACACCAGTCCCCAAACCAAGAAAGAGTGTAAAAGAGATTGTTAAAGAGTATGAGAACAATACACAGATGCTATCAGATAAAAATAAGAAACCGATACCAACACAAAGAGTTAAAATAAGAGAAACAAACAATGCTCTTAAAGGATTTACTAAATCATATAAAATAAGTATTATTGACAATAAAAATCCATTAATACAATTACAAAACACTAGAAAATATCTTACATATTATATTAAACAAATATTAGAAGTAATGAAAGGATTGAAATTTGTTGAAACGCTTAAGATTACATTTGAAAAAATTAAAATTAAAAATAGTGGTGATGTTGATCATATGATAGAAACTGCTTATTTTAACAGTAAAGCTTTAACAATTATAAATAATGAAAATATTAATGAATCATTACAAATTTCAAAACAAAATATATTAAATATAATTAGTAAATTTAATCAAGAAGGTTCTTCATGGACTATTAAATCTATAGATAATCATTATCTTAATATTGTTAAATACAAGCCATTACAAGGATCTTCATATATTAATTTACCACAAGAACTTAAAACTCTAAAAAGGATTAATTAATATCAAAATACAGATAATGAATGTTTTAGGTGGTGTCATATTAGACATATTAACCCACAAAATAAACACCCACAGAGAATTAAAAAATCTGATAAGGAATATATTAACAAATTAGACTACTCTGGTATTGAATTTCCAGTGACTGTTAAACAATATAATAAAATCGAAAAGCAAAACAAAATTAACATTAATGTCTTCGGTTATGAAAATAAGCAACCATACCCCATTTATATATCAAAAGAAAAATTTAAAGACCATATGGAACTACTATTAATAACTGATAATGAAAACAAACATTATATTCTAATAAAAAATTTTAATGCATTTATGTACAATCAAACAAAGCATAAAGAAAGGAAACACTTTTGTATGCGTTGCCTTCAATGTTTTAGTTCTGAAAAAATATTAAATAACCACATAGAAAACTGTATATTAATAAATGGTATACAATCAATAAGAATGCCTGATAAAAATAACAACATACTTAAATTCAACAACTATCATAAGCAACAACCAGTACCATTTGTTATATATGCTGATTTTGAAGCTATTACAGAAAAGATATCTGGTTGTAACCAAAATAATAAAAAATCATATACAGAAGCCTATCAAAAACATACTGACTGTGGTTATGGGTATAAAGTTGTTTGTTGCTATGATGATCAATTTACTAAACAAATTCAACTATATAGAGGTGAAAAGGCTGTTTACAAATTTATGGAAGCTATGTTAAAAGAAGTTAAATATTGTAAAAATATTATGAAAACCCACTTTAATAAACCATTAAAATGACCTCTGATGATGAAGAAGAATTTAAAAAGCTGATGAATGTCATATCTGTAACAAAAATATACTAACAAAGATATTCGAGTTCGAGACCATTGTCATATCACTGGCAAATACAGAGGCTCAGCACATCAAGATTGTAATTTAAAACTTAGAATAGACTCTGATAAATTAAAATCCCAGTAATATTTCACAATCTACGTGGGTATGACAGTCACTTCATAATGCAAGAGATCGGAGCTATTGTTAATAAGCATACATACAAAACAAAAAGGTGAAGAAACGCATATGAATATAAATGCTATACCTAATAACATGGAAAAATATATGGCTTTCATGTTAGGTAACCATTTAACATTTCTTGATAGTTTTCAATTTATGAGCTCTAGTTTGAAAAGCTTGTTAGTAATTTACCTAAAGAATCATTTAAATATACCTCTAATCAGTTTAAAGGTGAAAAACTTAATTTAATGACTAAAAGGTATATACCCATATGATTATATGGATAGTTTGAAAAGTTTGATGAGGGTTGCCTTCAAAAAAAGACTTTTATAGTATTCTTACTGATGAGAATATCTCAGATGATTCTTATAACCATGCACAAAAAGTGTGGAATACATTCAATCTTAAAAATATGGGTGATTACCACGACTTATATCTGAAATCAGACGTTTTATTATTAGCTGATGTATTCGAAAACTTTCGAAAAACATGTATTGAATACTATAACTTAGACCCATGTCATTATTTTACTAGTCCTGGTTTGTCATGGGATGCTATGTTGAAGATGACAGATATTAAATTAGAACTAATGACTGATATTGACATGTTTCAATTCATCGAAAAGGGTATGAGAGGAGGTGTTAGTTATATTGCTAATCGATATGGTAAGGCTAATAACAAGTATATGAAAAAATTTGATAAGAGTAAACCCTCAAAATATATAATGTATCTTGACGCAAACAATTTATATGGATGGGCTATGTCACAATACCTACCTACTGGTGGTTTTAAATGGTTAACTGAGAAACAGATTAACAACATAAACCTTGCTAAATATCAAGAAGATAGTAAAAAAGGTTTAATTTTAGAAGTTGATTTAGAATACCCTGAAGAACTACATAATTTACATAACGATTATCCACTAGCACCCGAAAAAATTAAGGTCACTAGCAACATGCTGTCAAAATATTGTAAGACAATTGCTTCTAATTACAATATATCAACAGGTTTAGTTTCAAAATTAATACCTACTTTAAAAAATAAAGATAAGTATGTGCTGCATTATAGAAATCTTCAACTATACTTAGATCTCGGGTTAAAATTAAAAAAAGTACATAGAGTACTTGAATTTAATCAATCTCCATGGTTGAAAAAATACATAGACTTTAATACTCAAAAAAGAACTAATGCAAAAAATTCTTTTGAAAAAGACTTCTTCAAATTAATGAATAATTCGGTATTTGGTAAGACGATGGAAAATTTACGTAAAAGAGTAGATGTTAGACTAGTAACTAATAAAGATAAATTATTAAAATTAGCTTCAAAACCTACTTATGTAAGTAGTAAAATCTTCAATGAGAACCTTGTGGCTGTGCATAAGATCAAAGAAACACTAACCCTTAATAGGCCAGCATATGTGGGAATGTGTATCTTAGATTTATCTAAAGTATTAATGTACGATTTTCATTACAATTATATCAAGAAGCGGTATGATGATAAAGCTAAACTTCTTTTCACAGACACAGATAGTTTAACATATGAAATTGAAACTAATGATGTCTATCAAGATTTTTGGAGTGATAAAGATAAATTTGATAACAGTGATTATGATAAATGCCATAAATATTATGATAATACTAATAAAAAAGTTATTGGTAAAATGAAAGATGAAGCTGCAGGAATAGTAGTTAAAGAATTTGTTGGTTTAAGAAGCAAGATGTATAGTTATATTAAAGATAATAATAAAGGAGATAAAAAATGTAAAGGTATTAAGAAAAATATTATTAAAAACAAAATAAAACATGAAGACTATAAACAAACACTATTTGAAAATAAACAAATACATCATACAATGAAAACTATTAGAAGTGTAAACCATAAACTTAGTAGTTATGAAATTAATAAAGTATCACTTAGCTGTTTTGATGATAAACGGTACATATTAGATGATGGTATAAATACTAGAGCTTATGGTCATTATTTAAATGATAATTAAAACTTATTTTAATATACAGTTATAATGTGTAGTAAGCATGTAGCGTGGGCCTCTGTTAGAGTAAAATCATACATACCTGCTCCTCATGTTTGACTACATATCACATAACTGTTTGTAATAAGTAATTAATACAAAAGCGATATACAAAAAGATTCAAAATCCTGAAACAATTATTAAAAACACTTTTACAAAATTATATAACACTCGCTTGACAGACAAATTAAAAAACATATAGATTCCATAGTTTTGTAAAACATTGTATTATACATGCGCTGATGAAATGTGCTATCTACATTAAACAACCATTGTTGAAAAACATACACTAAGACACGCGCCTGACAGACAGATTAAAAAACATATAGATTTCATAGTTTTGTAAAGAGCATCTATGACATTGTTGCGCTCAAAATTTCAGGCTTAGTTGCCTGAAATTCTTCGCCCGACACAACGATTTAAAAAGATGCTTTATTAACACTTGATTATTAACACTTGATTATTAAAGAATATTTCTACCACGCGCTGAGTTTTCAGACCATTGTTAAAGGCCACTAGTTAATCCAATATACCAGTCGACTATAAAGCTCGCTGCTACTGATATTTTAATAACGCTTGATTATTAACACTTGATTATTAACACTTGATTATTAACACTTGATTTTTGAAGAGCATTTTTTAAGCCTCTGTTATTCTCGAATTCTTCGAATTCTCGAATCCAATGGGAGGCGACCCCAATTTTTCACTTCGTGAAAAATTTTCCCATCGTCGCCTAGAATTTGATGAGGCTCCATCCCCTGCTCGAGCACGAAGTGCTCTGCGCTGCCGAGCCCCATCAAAACCAATGCTTTATTAACATTTGTTTGTAAAGACCGTTTTTAAAACATATAGATTCCATATTTTGAAATAATGACTTTTTTACATGGCCTTTTACTGAGGGACGCCTTTGAAACATGGCCTTTTTCACACTGCTTTGAAATAACGATTTTTTGCACAGCTTTTTTACATGACCTTTTACCATAGGGACGTCTTTATACCATGGTCCTAATTTACGCTTTTATACCTACGTGTGTAGTAGTAATATACATGGGGGATTCGAATACATAAAAAGTAAACTTTTTATGGCTTCGAACCCCCATGTATATTACTACTAACTTCATATGTCGTTCTTGCTGAACATCTTCAGGTGAAGTAGGATCACCAATAATCTATTAAGTATAAAAACATAATTTATCCATAGAATTATAGCAAAGTTACGATGGACAGATAAGAGTTATTAAAGCTATAAAACTTAAATTCAATATATCGTATAAAGTGCAACAAATCCCGAGCATTTCTCGTATCGAAAGGAATCTAAACTAAAGATGAAAATTAAGATGAGAAATTTTGAAGAATTGAAACTAGAGAGTTTTTCAACAAAAAAAAATGTTAAAAATACCTGTACTACCACTAGATTCTTCAATGTCTATGCTCTAAAATAATAGTCATTAAAACGACAATTTCAAAAAACATAAAAAAATAAGCATTTGTAACATTGGTGAAAGATACAGGATGAACATGAAACCTCCTCAGAAGACGATGTAACGAGACCATAAATATTTGATGTGAACTTCTTGCTAACAACGTTCGCGTAATCCGTTAGCATATCATGAAAACTAACTTCTGGTTTGCGCGACGCTTTACTAGCAACCTCCTCAACGTCTTCAGGACAACTAACGTCAACTGAACTGGTGTCACAAGGCTCAAATGACGAAGACCAACCACTAGCCATAAGAAAAAGTACAAAAAAACTACAAACAACACCAAAACTAAAACACTACACTCTAATATTATTAACACCAATCATATTAACAATACACCAAAACCCATGGCAACGCATTTCACCCCATTCAATCACATTAATCCACCCACTAATCTAATTAGACGCACGTGTAAATAAACATTCTCATTCTGATGAAGGCTCGAAGCAACGAGTCGAAAGCTAAATAAAAATCACTTAAAATCCGGAGAAACTTTTATCTTTTATATATTAAATGCCTGGATTACAAATTTTCAAACTTAATATATATTTAATAATAAATGAAAAATTTTTTTGTAACTCTTCAAATGAAAACTAAAATAACGTTGTTTACATTAATATCTTTTGTGCTTACATGAATATTTTTTGACTTATTTAAGTTTTTTTATTACAACTTGGAAATTCAAGTTTTTTAAAATTTTTATTGTATTGTTATAATAAAACAACAGACACTAAATTAAAGATATATGAAAGAATGTTATATGCAGTGCGGTGTTGAAATTAAATAAAGTATGAGCACTGCCTGCACCGGCACCGCAAAGGTCATGGGTTCGCATTCCGTTGAGTCGCCTGAATTTTTCAGGTTCATGAGACAATTGCTTAAATTGTCCAGCAAAAGTGCGAAGATCATATATTTATTTAATTTATTTAATTAAAGATATATATTCGATAATTTTGCAAATTTAAGGTTAAATTATTACTTTAAACAATATTACCTTGTTTAGTGCTTCTGTGTCTATTTTGTTTAAAAATTACGTTTTTACCAATGACTTTTACGTTCTCTTTTATTATAATATTTCTTGTATTAGTATGATGTATATTTCATTAAAACTAAAGAAATTGTCTTTTCAAATTTTGGCAAATGAAGAGTAAAATAATGTTATTCACATTAGTATTTTTAGTACTTATATAATTTTTTTCTGATTTATTTTGGTTTTATAAACAAAAATTGCATATTCAAGTTTTTTAAATTTTATTGCATTAGTATAATAAACATCACACACTAAATTAAATATAGTTATTCTATAGTTTTGCAGTTTTTAGGTTAAATTATTATTTTTAACAAAAATAACCTATTTGGTGTTTATATGTCTATTTTTTCTGAAAGTCAATTCTTTATAACGACTTTTAAATTCTGATTTCTGAAAATATATAATGTATTACTATGATATTTATTCTAAATGATATAAAGAAATTTTTTTAAATCTTTGCATATGAAAACTAAAATAACGTTATTCACATAAGTAATTTTTGTACTTTTATAAGTATTTTATAATTTGTTTTAGTTTTTAAGCAAAACTTTCAAAAATCAGGTTTTTTTAAATTTTGTATCATTTCTATAATTAACTCTACAGACTGAATTAAAAATAGTTGTTCTATAGTTTTGAAAATTCATAGTTAAAGTATCATTTTTAAGGACAATAACTTTTTTAGTGTTTATAGGTCTATTTTGTCTAAAAATTAAGTTCTTTCTAACAATTTCTAAATTCGGCTTTCTTGAAATACATATTGTAATTTATTACATATAGTCCAAATGAGATAAAGAAATTATTTTTTTAATATTTTTAAAAAACCCTAAAGTAACTTTCTTTACTTTAAAATCTTTTTTTGTTTCCAAATGAGTATTTCCTGATTTATTTTAGTTTTTTGATCACAATATGCAAAATAAATTTTTTTAAATTTTGATTGTATTACTATAATAAACAACGCACACTTAATCAGAAAAAGTTGTTCTATAGTTTTGCAAATTTAGGGTTAAGTTATTATTTTTAACGATATTATCTTATTGCGATTAACGATATTATATTATCTATAAAAATGCTTGACGCGTTTTTTCAAAGGACATTTCTCTGTTTCGAAGCATACTCAAGAATTCCAGTACATAACATTTAATGCTTGAGTCAGTCTGGGTACTTGCTGACCTATAACTGCCCTTCTCAATATTAAATTTTTCCCTCTGTTTTAAAGGTATACTTCTTGAAAAAATCAATGTAAATCAAAGAAGGCGTTCTCGGGTAGTTCGTCTATAGCCACAATGATGACGGATCTTCGCAAATCACCTTTTCATCTTAACCGTTTGGAGGACGGTACTTTGGTGTGCGAAAACGATGAAGAAAACCCGCGAGGGTCTGGAAACTGAGAATATACAACTGAGGGGAAGATGTTTTGGGAATACTGTTTGAGTACAGATTAAAACGAGGATTTTTCGAAGAATGTTCAAAGAAACAATGTCAACGGTTATTGTCTTAAATACAAAGAACGACTCTCCATTTGCAAAGTGGGTGGCCTAGGTTTGAGGGTTAGGGGAGGTTTGTCAAACCATCGCAGAGTTGCTAATAAACGAGTCGATCGTAAGATGCACCAGGGTCTGACGGGAAGGTATGGGGAAAATATGTTAAACTTTGGTCCCTTTAATGGTATTCACGTCCAATTACAGTCTTTCTCTTTCTCAAAACTTGAAAATTGAATGTGTGCTTTTTGTGACGGCACATAATGCATTAAACCATTTATAGGCGTACGTCAAACAACGTGTAAAATATGCTTTTGTTAAACAACTGTCAAAATCTCAACTCACGCAACACGCAAAAGTGATCATTATCACTTATAGTTGATTATTATCCCCAACTTAGAGGGATTATCATCTTTAATTTAGAGAGATTATTATCCTCAAGTTAGAGTGATTATTATCCTCAATTAAAACTATTGAAATTGTAGCAAAGAATCCGTTAACACATATGAAATAAGACGATTTGATATTCAATTAATGACATTCCCATATTAAAATCATTATCCTTACACTTTTCACAGGAGGAAATACGTGATTTGACTGCGAAACTTGCAGCATGCGAATAAAAACAACAACGAGAGCAGAGACGACAACAAGGAAGTCCACAAGAGAACAGCTACATTTCCACGAGTAGCGAGACTCGTCACTCTAAATTCAACAGCGAGACGGAGAGCGCTCGCGGTCGAGAGTCGGGATCTCCCGATAAAATTGGTCGAAAGGAGTCGAACGTTGCCGACAGCTTGACAAGCAATGGTAGCGTGTTCGCACCCGAGGAAAGAGGTGGAAGTTTAATAGAAGATATTAAAAACGCTGATCGGTTTATTGCTCTACCAAACGGTAGGAGCGTTTCCGATGAAGAAATTTTAACGGTCATGTCAAACGTTTCTATTGAATCCTCGTGATGTTGAAAAAAGATTGTTGGAGTACGATCACCATAAAGGATCTTGTTGAACAACTGTCAATAACTTACAGGGAAGAACAGGAGATCTTGCATTATAAATTTCAGGAGGAATAGCTGATAACCAAATACCCATAGAGACATCCTCCCCCTTTACACAAGAAAGAAAAAAAACATGTGTCAATATCTAGTACTCTGAGAACTACATCCTTACACATCAATAGGTCACTTTCAACATTGTAATCTCGTCGTGGTTTTTCTATCACATACCTGATAACGTTTTAGAGATTTCTCGTTTTTTGCCAGCCAGTGAACAATATCCGAAGAAATAATGCTGCCCGCACCGCAGGCAAATGTCGGATAAGTCACGCCCGGATATTCAGGCTCGGCTCATTTTCCCTGCCTCTCGATCAACCAATCAGTGCGAAAGCTGTAAATATGAAGAAGCAATTGCATTTAGAAGCAATAACTACAACTCATATTTTCATACCTTATTCATAGTTAGTCGCATGGAAAACGCTAATTCGTATGTTCGCAATCGCATTTCTGTTTTACTTGAAAAAAATTATCAAATTTGGCAAATACTAATGCCCAAAACATGATATCTCAAAAGGATTCGCACTACGTCAATAAAATCTTTAGAATGGACTCAGTATAAAGTAAATTGTTTGAGCCCGGGAGTATCGTTACATGTTTCTAGATGTAGATCGTCTAGGTTAGTAAAGTCCTGAGAAGGATTTTGATGTTGATGTTGACTGACCTTTTGACAATCTTAGCAGTAGTATTTTTGACTATAAAACGACTACCGCTAAGGTTGTCGAAACGTCAATCAACATCAACACCAACAGTCCTTCTATGGACTCTACTAACCTGGATGATCTACATCTACAAACATGTACTCAGTATATTGTGTATTGACGGAGTTGAGCTAAACTAACCTTCCCCACCACAATTTGGACGTGTTTTTTAAATTATGACTTTCCATTTCCTAAAATTATCAAACATTTCTTCAGTCGAGAAGTTCTTCGGTACAATGTTAAAGATAAAAAGCTTAATTAAAGACACCTTACCAATTGTTGATTGAGTAAAATCTTTAGATTGAGTTGAAAATCATCTGTACAGCTTGTATACTTCCGGAGGTAATTAATATTAAAATCGACTCTTTACTGAGCATGCGCAATTGTAGACACTCGGGACGAGGCTCATTCCAAAGCTCTCAATGAGAGGTCTGGAATGGTGTAAAAATCATCTCCACAGCGTGGTTTATGTGTAGCGTAAGGGTGTTTTAAGGGTGATTTGAGGGTACCTTTAGCGTGGTTTAAAGGTGGTCCAAGGCTTGAAGGCTACGCTTCGCTACCCTAGACTACGGTTAAACCACCCTTAAACTACCCTTAACCCTCCTCTAAAACCACCTCTAATCCACTTTTAAAACCACCCTTAAACCACCAGATTGATATACTCCAAAATCCCAAGATACCTCTACGTACTCCGAACTCCCAAGATACCAACACGCATTTTTCTATTATTTATTGAAGAGCTTTCACTAACCTGTAAGATGGTGATATCTTGGGCAAGTGTACCGTAACCGTTATTTCTTGTGAATATTCGAGTTTAGCCTCAATACAATGAAGTTAGTCAACACAGTTAAATTTATCATATGACAAAGAATGTAGTTTGCATGAGTTGTTCTTGTGTAGAACAAAACTGATAAACGAAACTAAAAACCTTGTTGTTGGTATACTCTATAGGCCATCATAGAAACGCACAACGCTACACTACTTAAAGAATGGCGGTCAGCTAAAAATGTCCAATTCGATTCTACGTAGATCTGACAATTGCTTAAACGTTGCTCATTATGGTAATCAGATTATTCTACCTAACATATCTCTGGTATTGAAGAAATACTTTGTAAACGTTCACTGGTATCGAAGAAACAATTTGTAAACGTTCACTGGTATTGAAGAAATACTTTGTAAACGTTCTCTGGTATAGAAGAAATACGTTGTAAATGTTCTCTGGTATTGAAGAAATACGATGTAAACGTTCTCTGGTATTGAAGAAATACGCTGTAAACGTTCTCTGGCATTGGAGAAATACGTTTTAAACGCTCTCTGGTATTGAAGAAATACGTTGTAAACGTTCTCTGGTATTGAAGAAATACGTTATAAACGTTCTCTGGTATTGAAGAAATACGTTGTAAACGTTCTCTGGTATTGAAGAAATACGTTGTAAACGTTCTCTGGTATTGAAGAAATACGTTGTAAACGTTCTCTGGTATTGAAGTGAAAAACACTGAATTTTCTTCACCAACTGAGCAAAGATTCTCTTTTTCCTTGAACTGCTTGTCAACAACCATTGAAAGATTATTCAAAAACTCTTCTAAGGTTATCGTTTGTGCCTATTACGTAGGTTCGAGGGGCAATATAAGTACATGCATGTACAACAAAGAACACAAGTGAAGGCTTTAATTCGTATTACTTACTTTCGAATACAGCGCATGTGCAAGAAATGGTAGTTTACGAAGAGTTCGACCACTTAGTTGATAACTTTTTCTAAACAAGAAAATGAGAGAAAGAATACTTCGTAGGTTTATCACTGTGAGACGCTTGACTGCTCATTGCAAGTTCGAAAGGAGAAGGGCCTCCCAAAGAAACCTAACCAAAAGTTAACCAATAAATGCAGTGGTCATTTCCATGACCATTTACTAGCACAATTGGTCAAGTGAGCTTTGCACATACTGCGCATGTCCACGCGTACTGCGCATGCTCAGATGATCTTTCTTACATTTATGTGACCAAGCGATTTAATTACTCAGAAAGCGATGAAAGTAACTTCACATTTCAAGTGATTTTACGACAGAAACGGTTGTTGGGAACTGGGGCCAAGAAAACCAAAGCAAAGAAAGTGATATTTTGGGCAAGTGTACTGTGAACCGTTATTTCTTGTAAATATTCGAGTTTAGCCTCAATACAATGACGTTAGTCAACACAGTTAAATTTATCATATGACAAAGAATGTAGTTTTCATGAGTTGTTCTTGTGTAGAACAAAACTGATAACGAAACTAAAGACCTTGTTGTTGGTATATTCTATAGGCCACTTCTTCACGCTTCTATAGGCGTACTGCACATGCTCAGATGATCTTCTTATATTTTTGTGACGAAGCGATTTAATTACTCAGAAAGCGATGAAAATAGATCCAGCTTGTTGTTGCCATCACTATGAAATTGAAAAATTTGTTAAATGACTAATGTTCTCATTATGATTGAAATTTATGATTTCCCAATATGTGACCAAGTGAACTACTGAAAGATGCAAGCTTGTTCAGTTGGTCATTGCCATGATTGTAAGCTCGAACAGTTTGTTGAGTTGTTTGTGCATGTTCATATGAGTTCTCAAATATTTTGGGACTGAAGTTTAAAATATACCGTCTTAGTACTTGCAACATAAATAAAATTTAACTTTGTATTACATCTACAATTAAGGCGTAAAGATGTTTTTTCTTTGTTATCGTAGTCATTAGTTATCAAGTAATGCACGACTCTCAAATAATCACGAATATTGGTTAACTTTTGGTTAGGTTTCTTTGGGAGGCCCTTCTCCTTTCGAACTTGCAATGAGCAGTCAAGCGTCTCACAGTGATAAACCTACGAAGTATTCTTTCTCTCATTTTCTTGTTTAGAAAAAGTTATCAACTAAGTGGTCGAACTCTTCGTAAACTGCGATTCCTTTCACATGCGCTGTATTCGAAAGTAAGTAATACGAATTAAAGCCTTCACTCGTGTTCTTTGTTGTACATGCATGTATATATATTGTCCCTCAAACCTACGTAATAGGCACAAACGATAACCTTAGAAGAGTTTTTGAATAATCTTTCAATGGTTGTCGACAAGCAGTTCAAGGAAAAAGAGAATCTTTGCTCAATTGGTGAAGAAAAAGCGTGCAAGCGTGATCTTTTTAACGATTGTATACTTTTTATACATTCATAGAAATCTTTTGGATATGCTTTGTTGAAGATTAAGATTTTTTATTGCTCAATTTAAGTCCATTTGGTAAGATAGATCACAAAGTTTGCTAATTTATATTGGTACTTTGAGACTGGTTACATGACGTTTCTGCAACACACCCGAGATCAAAGTTCGTATGTATTAAAATGCAGCAATGTGTATAGTTCGTTATTGAGGATAACGTGAAGATTATTTTAATTAGGGAAGGATATTTCTACGTTATAGTTAATTGTAACTGTTTAATTTCAACTTATGTTTACATTAAATGACATCCTTAAGTCAACTTTACTAATATTGATCGCTATTTTCGTGTTATACATCTATAATCATCTTGTTAAAGATTTGAAGCTTTGTTGCGATAATACAGGTTTGTACAGCTATCTCATCTTTGTTTGTTGCCTATCTGATAGCATGTAAACTCCGGGGACCAGATTTTTTATCGAGATTTATATGAAATTAGAGATTGTTGTACGTCTATCTAATAACTTGAGCATGAACGATATGTTGTTGAAAGATAAGTTTACATATACTCTAGCGTAGTTTCTTCATCAGGAGTGATCTAATGTTGAAACGTGAGTGTCACTATATGCTCCAGTCTTATGTCTTTGTCAGGATTGATCTATTATTGAAATTTTCGCTAGTATTATTTAACCATGTTATCTAAAAACTTTATCCTCCATAGTCCAATTTTGTATTTGTATTTCCACTTGTTTTCTTTAACGTTTTAAACTAATGTTCTTCTTGACAGCAGAGAATTATTCTCATGATTTGGTCATTGGAATACTTTCATCGCACGGCAACTTTGATTTGAGGCAAAGTTTACGTGAATCATGGGTTGGCTATGCAAGACGACATTCATCGCTCAATAAAAGGTAAGCACAGGGAAAACACTGAATTTTCTTATTGAGGGTAGCTGTAGTGTATTTTGTGTTCAATTAGAGCTACTTAGCGTGTGAAACGTTACAGCAAACACAATATTTGTGAAGATAAAGTGTAGAACAGTGTTTCAAATTGGCCTGTCACGTTTACAACGTATTTCTTCAATACCAGAGAACGTTTACAACGTATTTCTTCAATACCAGAGAACGTTTACAACGTATTTCTTCAATACCAGAGAACGTTTACAACGTATTTCTTCAATACCAGAGAACGTTTACAACGTATTTCTTCAATACCAGAGAACGTTTATAACGTATTTCTTCAATACCAGAGAACGTTTACAACGTATTTCTTCAATACCAGAGAGCGTTTAAAACGTATTTCTCCAATGCCAGAGAACGTTTACAGCGTATTTCTTCAATACCAGAGAACGTTTACATCGTATTTCTTCAATACCAGAGAACATTTACAACGTATTTCTTCTATACCAGAGAACGTTTACAAAGTATTTCTTCAATACCAGTCAAAGTTTACAAATTGTTTCTTCGATACCAGTGAACGTTTACAAAGTATTTCTTCAATACCAGAGATATGTTAGGTAGAATAATCTGATTACCATAATGAGCAACGTTTAAGCAATTGTCAGATCTACGTAGAATCGAATTGGACATTTTTAGCTGACCGCCATTCTTTAAGTAGTGTAGCGTTGTGCGTTTCTATGATGGCCTATAGAGTATACCAACAACAAGGTTTTTAGTTTCGTTTATCAGTTTTGTTCTACACAAGAACAACTCATGCAAACTACATTCTTTGTCATATGATAAATTTAACTGTGTTGACTAACTTCATTGTATTGAGGCTAAACTCGAATATTCACAAGAATTAACGGTTACGGTACACTTGCCCAAGATATCACCATCTTACAGGTTAGTGAAAGCTCTTCAATAAATAATAGAAAAATGCGTGTTGGTATCTTGGGAGTTCGGAGTACGTAGAGGTATCTTGGGATTTTGGAGTATATCAATCTGGTGGTTTAAGGGTGGTTTTAAAAGTGGATTAGAGGTGGTTTTAGAGGAGGGTTAAGGGTAGTTTAAGGGTGGTTTAACCGTAGTCTAGGGTAGCGAAGCGTAGCCTTAAAGCCTTGGACCACCTTTAAACCACGCTAAAGGTACCCTCAAATCACCCTTTAAACACCCTTACGCTACACTTAAACCACGCTGTGGAGATGATTTTTACACCATTCCAGACCTCTCATTGAGAGCTTTGGAATGAGCCTCGTCCCGAGTGTCTACAATTGCGCATGTTCAGTAAAAAGTCGATTTTAATATTAATTACCTCCGGAAGTATACAAGCTGTACAGATGATTTTCAACTCACTCTAAAGATTTTACTCAATCAACCATTGGTAAGGTATCTTTAATTAAGCTTTTTATCTTTAACATTGTACCGAAGAACTTCTCGACTGAAGAAATGTTTGATAATTTTAGGAAATGGAAAGTCATAATCTAAAAAACACGTCCAAATTGTGGTGGGGAAGGTTAGTTTAGCTCAACTCCGTCAATACACAATATACTGAGTACATGTTTGTAGATGTAGATCATCCAGGTTAGTAGAGTCCATAGAAGGACTGTTGGTGTTGATGTTGACTGACGTTTCGACAACCTTAGCGGTAGTCGTTTTATAGTCAAAAATACTACTGCTAAGATTGTCAAAAGGTCAGTCAACATCAACATCAAAATCCTTCTCAGGACTTTACTAACCTAGACGATCTACATCTAGAAACATGTAACGATACTCCCGGGCTCAAACAATTTACTTTATACTGAGTCCATTCTAAAGATTTTATTGACGTAGTGCGAATCCTTTTGAGATATCATGTTTTGGGCATTAATTTTTGCCAAATTTGATAATTTTTTTCAAGTAAAACAGAAATGAGATTGCGAACATACGAATTAACGTTTTCCATGCGACTAAACTATGAATAAGGTATGAAAATATGAGTTGTAGTTATTGCTTCTAAATGCAATTGCTTCTTCATATTTACAGCTTTCGTACTGATTGGTTGATCGAGAGGCAGGGAAAATGAGCCAAGCCTGAATATCCGGGCGTGACTTATCCGACATTTGCCTGCGGTGCGGGCAGCATTATTTCTTCGGATATTGTTCACTGGCTGGCAAAAAACGAGAAATCTCTAAAACGTTATCAGGTATGTGATAGAAAAACCACGACGAGATTACAATGTTGAAAGTGACCTATTGATGTGTAAGGATGTAGTTCTCAGAGTACTAGATATTGACACATGTTTTTTTTCTTTCTTGTGTAAAGGGGGAGGATGTCTCTATGGGTATTTGGTTATCAGCTATTCCTCCTGAAATTTATAATGCAAGATCTCCTGTTCTTCCCTGTAAGTTATTGACAGTTGTTCAACAAGATCCTTTATGGTGATCGTACTCCAACAATCTTTTTTCAACATCACGAGGATTCAATAGAAACGTTTGACATGACCGTTAAAATTTCTTCATCGGAAACGCTCCCACCGTTTGGTAGAGCAATAAACCGATCAGCGTTTTTAATATCTTCTATCAAACTTCCACCTCTTTCCTCGGGTGCGAACACGCTACCATTGCTTGTCAAGCTGTCGGCAACGTTCGACTCCTTTCGACCAATTTTATCGGGAGATCCCGACTCTCGACCACGAGCGCTCTCCGTCTCGCTGTTGAATCTAGAGTGACGAGTCTCGCTACTCGTGGAAATGTAGCTGTTCTCTTGCGGACTTCCTTGTTGTCGTCTCTGCTCTCGTTGTTGTTTTTATTCGCATGCTGCAAGTTTCGCAGTCAAATCACGTATTTCCTCCTGTGAAAAGTGTAAGGATAATGATTTTAATATGGGAATGTCATTAATTGAATATCAAATCGTCTTATTTCATATGTGTTAACGGGACATATATTGTTTAACAAAAGCATATTTTACACGTTGTTTGACGTACGCCTATAAATGGTTTAATGCATTATGTGCCGTCACAAAAAGCACACATTCAATTTTCAAGTTTTGAAAAAGAGAAAGACTGTAATTGGACGTGAATACCATTAAAGGGACCAAAGTTTAACATATTTTCCCCATACCTTCCCGTCAGACCCTGGTGCATCTTACGATCGACTCGTTTATTAGCAACTCTGCGATGGTTTGACAAATCTCCCCTAACCCTCAAACCTAGGCCACCCACTTTGCAAATGGATAGTCGTTCTTTGTATTTAAGACAATAACCGTTGACATTGTTTCTTTGAACATTCTTCGAAAAATCCTCGTTTTAATCTGTACTCAAACAGTATTCCCAAAATATCTTCCCCTCAGTTGTATATTCTCAGTTTCCAGACCCTCGCGGGTTTTCTCTTCATCGTTTTCGCACACCAAAGTACCGTCCTCCAAACGGTTAAGATGAAAAGGTGATTTGCGAAGATCCGTCATCATTGTGGCTATAGACGAACTACCCCGAGAACGCCTTCTTTGATTTACATTGATTTTTTCAAGAAGTATACCTTTAAAACAGACGGGAAAAATTTAATATTGAGAAGGGCAGTTATAGGTCAGCAAGTACCCAGACTGACTCAAGCATTAAATGTTATGTACTGGAATTCTTGAGTATGCTTCGAAACAGAGAAATGTCCTTTGAAAAAACGCGTCAAGCATTTTTATAGATAATATAATATCGTTAAGCGCAATAAGATAATATCGTTAAAAATAATAACTTAACCCTAAATTTGCAAAACTATAGAACAACTTTTTCTGATTAAGTGTGCGTTGTTTATTATAGTAATACAATCAAAATTTAAAAAAATTTAATTTGCATATTGTGATCAAAAAACTAAAATAAGTCAGGAAATACTCATATGAAAACAAAAAAAGATTTTAATGTAAAGAAAGTTACTTTAGGGTTTTTTAAAAATATTAAAAAAAATAATTTCTTCATCTCATTTGGACTATATGTAATAATTTACAATATGTATTTCAAGAAAGCCGAACTTAGAAATTGTTAGAAAGAACTTAATTTTTAGACAAAATAGACCTATAAACACTAAAAAAGTTATTGTCCTTAAAAATGATACTTTAACTATGAATTTTCAAAACTATAGAACAAATTTTTAATTCAGTCTGTAGAGTTAATTATAGAAATGATACAAAATTTAAAAAAACCTGATTTTTGAAAGTTTTGTTTAAAAACTAAAACAAATTATAAAATACTTATAAAAGTACAAAAATTACTTATGTGAATAACGTTATTTTAGTTTTCATATGCAAAGATTTAAAAAAATTTCTTTATATCATTTAGAATAAATATCGTAGTAATACATTATATATTTTCAGAAATCAGAATTTAAAAGTCGTTATAAAGAATTGACTTTCAGAAAAAATAGACATATAAACACCAAATAGGTTATTTTTGTTAAAAATAATAATTTAACCTAAAAATTGCAAAACTATAGAATAACTATATTTAATTTAGTGTGTGATGTTTATTATACTAATGCAATGAAATTTAAAAAACTTGAATATGCAATTTGTGTTTATAAAACCAAAATAAATCAGAAAAAAATTATATAAGTACTAAAAATACTAATGTGAATAACATTATTTTACTCTTCATTTGCCAAAATTTGAAAAGACAATTTCTTTAGTTTTAATGAAATATACATCATACTAATACAAGAAATATTATAATAAAAGAGAACGTAAAAGTCATTGGTAAAAACGTAATTTTTAAACAAAATAGACACAGAAGCACTAAACAAGGTAATATTGTTTAAAGTAATAATTTAACCTTAAATTTGCAAAATTATCGAACATATATCTTTAATTAAATAAATTAAATAAAGATATGATCTTCGCACTTTTGCTGGACAATTTAAGCAATTGTCTCATGAACCTGAAAAATTCAGGTGACTCAACGGGATGCGAACCCATGACCTTTGCGGTGCCGGTGCAGGCAGTGCTCATACTTTATTTAATTTTAACACCGCACTGCATATAACATTCTTTCATATATCTTTAATTTAGTGTCTGTCGTTTTATTATAACAATACAATAAAAATTTTAAAAAACTTGAATTTCCAAGTTGTAATAAAAAAACTTAAATAAGTCAAAAAATATTCATATAAGCACAAAAGATATTAATGTAAACAACGTTATTTTAGTTTTCATTTGAAGAATTAAAAAAAAATTTCTTCATTTATTATTAAATATATATTAAGTTTGAAAATTTGTAATCCAGGCATTTAATATATAAAAGATAAAAGTTTCTCCGGATTTTAAGTGATTTTTATTGAGCTTTCGACTCGTTGCTTCGAGCCTTCATCAGAATGAGAATGTTTATTTACACGTGCGTCTAATTAGATTAGTGGGCGGATTAATGTGATTGAATGGGGTGAAATGTGTTGCCATGGGTTTTGGTGTATTGTTAATATGATTGGTGTTAATTATATTAGAGTGTAGTGTTTTAGTTTTGGTGTTGTTTGTAGTTTTTTTGTACTTTTTCTTATGGCTAGTGGTTGGTCTTCGTCATTTGAGCCTTGTAACACCAGTTCGGTTGACGTTAGTTGTCCTGAAGACGTTGAGGAGGTTGCTAGTAAAGCGTCGCCCAAACCAGAAGTTAGTTTTCATGATATGCTAACGGATTACGCGAACGTTGTTAGCAAGAAGTTCACATCAAATATTTATGGTCTCGTTCCATCGTCTTCTGAGAAGGTTTCATGTTCATCCTGTATCTTTCACCAATGTTACAAATGCTTATTTTTTTATGTTTTTTGAAATTGTCGTTTTAATGACTATTATTTTAGAGCATAGACATTGAAGAATCTAGTGGTAGTACAGGTATTTTTAACATTTTTTTTTGTTGAAAAACTCTCTAGTTTCAATTCTTCAAAATTTCTCATCTTAATTTTCATCTTTAGTTTAGAATCCTTTCGATACGAGAAATGCTTGGGATTTGTGGTACTTTATACGATATATTGAATTTAAGTTTTATAGCTTTAATAACTCTTATCTGTCCATCGTAACTTTGCTATAATTCTATGGATAAATCATGTTTTTATACTTAATAGATTATTGGTGATCCTACTTCACCTGAAGATGTTCAGCAAGAACGACGTATGAAGTTACTGTCGTTAATTAACAATATAGCCCGGGAAAAAGGGTTAGATGGCCAAAATTATAAAGTAATGGTTGTTCCAGACCAATTGGAATGGGTATGATCAATCAATTCTCGACTTGTTATTTTCATAATAACTCAAATATATTTATTTTCAAATATCTTAGCTTATTAAATTTTATCTTTGTAGAAACTATTATAACAAAGCACACAATCCCTTTTTTCCATGAAGCCCATGGATGCTTTCGTTCATGATGAAAGATTCATATTGTATAAGGAGGCTCGCGTTCATCACGAGAGAGTTATGACAAAGTTACATTGTTAAAGGTAAAAAGTAAAAAACGTATAAACATGCATAGAGTTTGTTTAAATTATAATTCAAAAAGGCAGAAGTTGTTTGAACCTTTGAAGTATCCTTGGACGTTCTAGTTTCTTTTATGAGAAGAATTCTTGTAAAGAAAAAGACAAATTTTGAAAACAAAAAAATCCCGTTTTCGGTCCGTGCCTCCCGATACCCGTGATAGTTGAGCACTAGAGCGTCGCATGTTAACTAAGGGAACCACATAATCCTTGTTTGTTTGCCATGAAGCATATGGATGGTTTTCTCGTGATACATGAGAAACAGTAAATGGGAGAGTTAAATCAGAAAGATATAAAGCGATGAAAATGGTATAAAACATGTTTAAGGTTGTCTTTAATTATAAGTATCAGATAAAGACAGGGTCATAAGAAGTTAATTGAAACATTGCATGGTTTTTTTTATGAGAGGAAAACAAAAAGACAAAATTCGAAAGCAAAAAAACCCCGTTTTCGGTCCATGCTTCCCGATACCTCCTTAAGCTCAAGGCACTAGAACGCCGCATGTTAACGTTTCGGTAGGAGATTTCGGCCCCTCCACGCTATCCTACTCTGGAGATGCCAATAGCAAGCTTCCGCCCATCAGACCCTGAGATCACTTACGATAGGCTTTGCTCAGGGTACGCAGGGAGAGTGCGGTCGCCACCGAAGTATGGGCTCCTAAGCCACTGCATACTATATCGCACCCAGCTTCCACTGCTAGTTGGCATCTACTATATGAAGTTTTAGCTTTATATATATATACCAAAATTTAAAGGCGTACGAAAGTTGTGGGTTGATTGTTATCGTTACTGCGCATGCGCAGGTGATTTCTTTGATAATTTGCGACTAAGTGAGTTAATTGACACAAATGTAGTGCAAATACGTATAGTTGGTCGTTCTCATGACTATGAACAACTACTCGAGTGGACTGCGCATGCTCGAGCGCATGCGCAGATGATTTCTCTATTAAATTGTTACTAAGCATGCTATTTACTTCAAAATTGGTGCTAGTAGATGCAGGTTGTTGTTGCCATGACCATGAACTTGAGTAGCTGGTCAAGTTGACTGCGCATGCTCAAGCAGACTGCGCATGCGCAGACGATTTGTGTTAAAACTTGTGACTGAGCGAGCTAATTACTCCAAAGTCGGTACTAGTACATCCAGTTGCTCGTTACCATGAGCTTGGAGAGTTTGTGGTGTTGACAACACATGCTCAGATTCTCAATTAATTTGTGACAGAGCGAGCTCTGAAATTGGTGTTTGTAAATGCGCTGAGCAAGTTTTCAATCATATATTTTTGGAATGCTCTTTGTCTTCTTAAGCTTGTTTTGACAAATGCATATGAAACTCATCAACACTTTGTTACGGCACTCGTAATATCCGTGACAACGTAAAAATGTTTTTTTATTTTTCTGTATAACTTAATGCCTGTATATTGCATGTCATATTCAAGCTTTCCTTTGATTTGACGCGAAATGGTTTTTATTCATTCTTACACCTTTTGCCTTTATAATTATTCGATCTGTATTTCTAAAATAATATTTACAAATGCCCGAAGAGAATCTTTTTATTTTATTGGCTCTCTTCTACGAAAACAATACTATGTCCCACCATTTGAGTGCACGAATTTTGTAATTTGATCACGTTTTTTTGACACGTGTGTTTACCATCGGAAAGATGGATTGCTTAAATGTACTTAGTTGCTTAGACTAATTGGATCCATTGTTATCCTTTAATGTATACCCCTGTGAAACACCATTGACCATACGTATTGTGTCTACTATAACCTCTATTCTTGTTCTCCACTTCATCATGTATCCATATTTGTTCTATTTTAGGTCTCAGCTCAACACAACCCTTGTTTGAAGTTCCTAAAACCTTGTTCATTGCTTAATCGAGTATCGCTATGATTTAAAATCATCGAGCACATGACAATATATGTAAAATACAAAGAATACAATACAAAACTGTCCAAACCTGAAATCGGAAAAGGAAGTCTTCTCGTCATTTAGCCGCATATCGGTTAAATACGCAAAAGAAACTTTGTTATTCTCAATGGTTATTCTATATTTTAGTGGTTTTTCATAGCTTATTAAGGCGGTGTCTACATGAGTCCGGAATGACTTTCGATCGGAACGAACTCATTCCATTTAAAAAAAAAATTCGATTGTATGTTTACATTAATCCGGAATGAGTTACAACTCTATCGGGATCGAGTTCATTCCTAATTTTATTCCGCATCGAAATTTAGTTTTATTCCCATGTAAACGCGAATTGAGTTTCATTCTGGAATGAGATTGTGATTAATGACGAAGCGCGCATGCGCCATGCGGAGTGTCTTCTGAGAAATTGACGCTCGTAAGCAAATAAGGCGGCTTAATGGGCTAAAATGAGTGGGACAAAAAACAATTAGTTTCTTGCAAGTTTTAAGCTGTATTAACGCAGGAGCAACAGAAAAAAAAGGGTTGCTATAATGTTTATACTCGCCATCTTCAAATTTGAAAATTCCCGCGAATGTCAATCCTTGTGTTGATTTCCCATGTAAACACGGATTGACATCATGTTTCGATTGAATTACCAATGGTAATTACATATACATAAATATTCGTCGATTTTTACCTACCGCTGACATAATAAGAATAATATGTGGGCGCATACGTTAGTTGACCATGATCGAGTGCCGACCATCTTTCTCAAACCTCTAACATCTCATTATAATAATGCCTGTCATAAGCGGATGAGAAATCACCTTGACGAAGAATAAAACCGAGAACTTGGAAGAGCTTTTTAATGAAGCTTTTGTTAAGTCTGCTATAATGGAAAATGCCATCTCTGGTTTTCGCACAAGTGGAATTGATCTATTAAATCCAATTGTGATACACTAGAGTGATTATATTGAAGATATGTATTTTTATCAAAAACGTCCGCTGCCACAAGTGGAGAATTGATGAAGTGAGTGAAATTAGCATGCCAGGAACTAGAGATGATGAAAGCCATGATGAATGCCCTTCTTTAAATCATTGTGTTACTTCAACACATGTAGTACAAAGTCTTTCATCTGCTTCTTCTCTTGTCTCTGAATTTTCAACAGTCAGATAACACCAAATGCAAACTCTTCAACATTATTTGAGGATATTTTACCCCTACCTTCACTTTGTGCCCGAACAAGTAACCATTTGTCAGTCTCAGAAATTACAACCAGCTCCTCTTATAAAAGGAGACTACAAATTGAAGAAGAGGAAAAGGCAAAGAAGATCTTAAAAACAAAGAAGAAAAAGATAAAGGAAGAAAAAATCCAAAGATAAAGAGTAAAAGGAAACTAAAGAAAAAGAATACTGCAAGACCAATTCTGGTTGAAGATGATAAAAGTAGATCTGAGTGGATTTTTCCTGTCTCCAGAGCAAATTGGGAAGAAAGTAAAACAGACTGGATTGTTTGTTCAAACTGCACTGCTTAGGTTCACGAGGATTGTACATCCAACGAATTTTTTGTGCGTGTGATTAGATAGCTAATATGAATATGTTTTATTGACTTTTTAACGTTTTCAACTTTATGCTTTATTTAAACTTTTTGTAACTTAATAAGTAAAATTATTTTAGATTTATTGGAACAAATAAGATTCCAAACTTTTTATACATATTGTCTTAAAATTTACTCCTCCAGTCTACAATTACTTTTTGACAAAAACATCCCTATCTAAGTGTCGCACTTTGCCAAAGGAATTGGAGAAAGTGAGGAACATCGATTGTCTAATATTATGGATAAATAAAGCAGTACTTGTTATTTTTAAAAGATTTCTATCAATGGAACTTTGTATCAATGGAACTTTGAGATTCACTGTTCCAATTTTCGAACTAAGCACGTTAGATATTTCCCGCTTAGAAGTATCCGTAAAAGTGAAAAAGTATTGCACTTTGACTTGGCTTTAGCGTCCTAAGTGAAATTCTCCCTTCAGATCTATCTCAAAAAAATTTCGAAATGATAGTTTGTTTGCGAAAATGATTTTCGATTTTGTTGTTTGACGTACGAGGATTTAGTCGCTGTGACAGATGATTTACGCACGATATTAGTGCGGTAATGGTATTCTTCGACCATTAACAAGCACTCCAGAAGTTCGCAAAGACACGCATAGTGCTAGTTAATTGTTAACCCCTAAAGGTTGACAATCGTAATGGCTCGGCAAAGGATCAAACATTTAAAGTGATTATGAAAATTATGACAACTTTATGATTGTCATTACCAAAAGCAATTTTAAAACGAGATTTTACTAACACGCGTGACCTGACTAAAAAGGACTAAATGATGCGAATGTTTGGAGAAGATGACGAAAACAAAAAAATGTTTTGGGAGCTTTACACAAAAAGCAAATAGAACTCACGTAAGTAATTGATTCACTGGAACATAACAAAAATACGTGTCATACAACAAGCAAAAAGTACTAAGTTGATAATATTTTAATAGTTCAATCTAATTTATTTAAGGACTGTCGCTAGACGTCGACGATGAAGATGTACTCATCTGTTCCACGTCTCGCTCTTCTTCTATCAACCCATCAGAAAATTCAATTTTTATATCCGATTGGGCATTGGTGTCAACCTGCTTATAAAAGAAACAACATAAATTGTAGGCCTTTTTTATAATTGCAGAGACGGAAAAACTATTCAATCAAAAAGCGATGAACTAACTTCATAGCAGAAATAGATGAATGTGGGTAACAAACAACAAAGTTCAAGTGTTATCATTGCTACTTTTTTCAGTATTAATTCGTCCTCGACATTTAAATGTGAAAATTTAAACGTTGCACTTCTCGTGCCCCGAATTTAAGCATGAATTATTCTAATTTAATTTCGCCTTAAAATTCGAGCTGTGCAAGCGCAAACCACGATAATCGGCAGATGTGCTTTTGTAAATATGGTTTACAGCACAAAGATGCAGGCATGCTTATCATGTTATAAAGATACAAAATACAGCTGCATACATTGTCATATACCTGTGTGCAATACTTGCTCGTTAGCGGAAAGATACAAAGGTAGACGGGTGGATTGTCGGAAAGTGAGTTGGATACTGTGAAAATTGTTTTTTATTTCGGTGGCGCAAGCAAAAGGTAAAATGAATTTATAAATACGTTACTTTATGTTATTTATTATACCGAAAAATGAACGTTTTAAATTAAATCCAGAAATAGTTGATGTGAAATATTCACCGTCTTTAAAGTTTAAAGTTACCAACGAACGTGTGGTTGTATACTTGTATATTTTGGAAATTCTAGCAATCTGCATTGCAAGTGAAGTGCTGAAAATAACACTGATTTTTGTTACTCTGTTATAGGGCAGATGATTTTCCAAGAATGAACGAAAAAGGGGTGTGTAATGAGGTGTCTGATGAAGTGGAACGTTGTGATGACGAACATGAACATCCAGCACAAGCCATTACATAAAGAATGAAAAGAAGGAAAAGAAATCAGGTTGAAAAGCAAAATGGTCAGACATCCCTGTTGTTGATTTTGTTGACATTGTAGTAAACAATAAATACTATAAGAAACGACTGATTTTTGTGAGCTTGAAAAATCATTATGCTGAAATCAATGAAAACATTCTGAAAGAACTTAAACTGCGAGAATCCAAAGAGAAGAAAATGTGCTTTTTACAGTTGTACAATTACGTACAAAATTCAAAAAATTGGTTGGGGAGTGTGAAAAAATTGCACTCACTGTTTAAAGTGCGACAGGAATAAAAATGATACAAGATGAGAAGGGATATCGACTTTGCTAAACCAATTTTGTTTCCTAGAGAAAACATGTGATTCTTGTCAGCCTTAGCAAGCAATTGAACTACATATCAACTCTCAATCGAGCTGATCATCAGGTTTCAGGTATTTTAGCATAATCTTCAGCATTTAATGAAACCGAACATGAAAAAAGTAAAGCTTAGTTTATTCCACTAAAACTGCATGGCGGAAAAGAAGAACCGAAGAAAATATTAAAGAGATCTTAGGGGCTGTGAAAAAACTGCTGAAAATGATCCTATGAAAGTTTACTCAATTCTGTTGAAAACGTCATGTACTAAACTATTATGTAAATTTGGTTTTATATTAAGTTCGACGTTTGACTCAAAGCCACTTTTCGTCCAGCCATCGTCGAATCTAATGGTATTAGGTTCGGCTGATGAGAAAAGTGACGTTGACCTAGGCCTTATTCTCATTGCAGCGATGAAATATATTCATCTTAATTTAGCATTATAATGACATGTTAGAAATTATGTTAGTCATCAACCGGTTAAATCGAGCCTATGAAATCATAGAGATATCGAATTGGAAATTAACCCCTGGTGTTGAATATGGGCATCGTTTGAAGATTACAAACAGTCGATCAAGAGGACAAGGAGAACCAAATGATTTGATTTTACAAAACCACTATACTTCTACTGCAAATTTTATTATCAATATATCAATTACCACCTCAAAGAACAAAATTTATGATTATGTCTATAATAGAACAGATGGTTGAAAAAATCGTAGAAAGTAAACGTCGCGTGGCTCTTCACTGCATGTTTCAGTCGCTTATTTAAAATTAACAATTAACGATTTCTCCCAGCTATCAAATATAAATGATAAATAGGTTTTCCGAAATTTTTTGAGGCAATCGTTCGCTCCTATCTTAAGATGTGTTCCATGTTCCATATGTTTTCTAAATTTTAATTGCAGCGCGCTAAGGTTTATTTGCCTTGAAAGTAAAGCGTTTCCAAATTTTATGAATCTCAATAGTCAGACACTTCAAATCCAATGTGAACGAAGACATGCTGAGTTTGATTAGCAAGAAATAAAATGCTGCTTTGCTTACCTCGTGAAGAAACTCGCTGTTATTATTTGTAGGCTTAGAAAAAGCGTCTGGAAATGAGCCAGTCTGTTCGCAATCAAGCATACAATATTAAGACATTCAATCTTTCATACGAAATTAAGTTTTGAGATATTATGACGTCATTTACAGTGATTTTAGGGTATTATCGAAGTTCGCCATCAAATTTTACATTACTAACCATGAAAACAACACATTTTTTCAAAATAACCCTACTTTACAGCTTTGAATGCTGGTTCCATTTGGTATTTGTAAAAATTAGCGCCTTTACAAAGAGGACTGGTGAATAGCCCTCTCACATTGCCTGGTTACCAAGCCAAAATTCATAATAAGAATAGAAAGCCATCAAAGTAGTTTTTGCAGTGCTATTGTCAGTGAAAATGCCCGATAAATAAGGATTTTTTGATCGAAAATTAATAAGCAAAGAATTCACGGGAATTTCTATTTCAAATCCGACAAATTTGACTACTTATGTCGAATGAAGTGGCATCGTCAAGTGCATTGGAACACAGATCATTGCCTGCCTCAAAAACTTTACTCTGATATATCAGTGAAGATGATGATGATTGTAATAATAGGCTTTGACGTGCAGATGAATGTCTAGTTTGGTGCCCAATTTCGAACCATTTGTGCGCCAAAAATATAAGTAAGGTCACATTGCCATGAAAGATCGATTAAAATGGAATAGTTCATCAACTTTGTTTGAATTATTCAGCTTGAGAAGTGCGTTTTTTGTCTGTCAAATGGGGGGTAGTAACTAGTCTAAATACTTTGAAGCAAATAAAAGGGCCATTTTGGAAATGTAAGAAATATTGGAGATGGTCATACCACAACTTTTGCTCTATTGGAGAAACTAGTTGGTATGGGTATCAAAAATAAATGATGACCGCCTTAATCATTCGGCAATAAACAGCTCTGTTAAGCAAAATAATTAGAGAAAAGGGATAAAGCAGACAAAAAAGGGATTATACAGTTAAACTAACCTAAAAAGAGCTGTATCTGGAGCAGAAGCATTTTAAGCCCTAAACTTAAACTGGTTTGGTGAACCCAAACTTTGCGCTGATTTTCATAATTTACCATTTTCAGGCCTTGGCCAAATTGGTCCTTGTGATTTCTGAAGAACTATTAGACCTATTGACCTGAAATTTTCACTAAAGCTTTATGAGCATATAAGTTGTGCAAAGAGCTACGATCTTTAGGTTTGAACTAACCCAATCAAGGTAATAAGCATTTTAGTCAACAAACTTATGCCGTTTTTCATTACGTTATTTTAGTTTATTAATTTTATATGAAAGGATGGCCATATTAGCTGATTCAAGTTCCTTGCACAACCCACTGCTTCTTTATATGGTAAAGTTTTTGGAACCATACCTAATATGGAACTGCTAATATTAGATTTTTTGTAACCTCCTAATTTTCATTGCACGGCTGCTACATTTTTGCAATTCATTGGGTACACACTAAATATTGTTTGGTGGGAGCACTAAGTGTGTTCTTTCTCTCCCCAAAATATCCTGGTATATTAATCATTTTGTGGTAAAGAAATTGGCTATTGAAAACGGTCAATTTTTTCTATCGAGCCACTTAATTGATACGAAAACAATTTTATTTTTCACAGATAAAACAGGCTGCAGGCTTTTTCAGTTAAATACAAAAATAAAAAATAGAAACAATGAAAAAATACTTGTACGGCAAAAGTCCAATATAAAATAAATGCTTACTGGCACATTTGCCACATGCAAAACGTTTCCATAATCGGACAGGGATACATAAGTTGGACTAAAATAATGTGTTTTTCAATGGCAGTTAGGAGGACAGTGAGTGGAAGATTTACAGTTACTTTTTTATATGATATGCTTATTAAGTTGAGAAATGAAAAACATGATTAAGGTGTTTCACAACAAATATTACTCGCAATAAGCTTAGACAACTTATTATTACTATTATATTTCTGAATAGCGACTATGACATTATTAATAAATTAGAAACTCTGTCTTGTAAGCAAAAAACCTATAACAATGGACTTACTAGAGGTAGTATGGTCACTGAAAGTGATTGTGAAGGTAAAAGATCGTTGGAGATCATTGCAGAGGAACACTTGTTTACATAGTTCTCCACAACATCTGCATGAAAAGAAGTAATGCGAGCCTACGGTAATGGGGTTTTACATATGATGCAAAAGCTAATAAAAGACGCCTACGAGAAACGTTTGACTTAAATGAATATCCATTGTCATTTGGGAGATGAAGGAAAACTAAAAGAAATACTTAACTTAAATGAATGTCTAATGCTTTTGGTAAGAAAAGAAAACTTGACTGGAATGTCCAAACATCATTCTAAACAAGCTCATTTAATGATCTCTGAAAAATCACCTTGCGTTGCAGAAAAAAAGGACATAAATTTCCTATTTTATTTTTCCTTAACGTTTCAGTAGCATTTTCCAAAGGTATTTTTACAAATCATTTCATTCATTTCTGTTGCATTTGTAATTTTACTTTTCTTAAAAAGAACTAACATCTCCAATCTATATTAACACAGCTCTGTATTACAACGGAAAGAACAAACAACGTTTTAGATACAAGCGGGAGAATGGACAAGACGAAATCCAGTCGATCTAAGCCGGGAAAGGTCTCAAGCTGATCTTTCAACAAAATCCTTTCATCTCACACATCATATGTGTGTTTAATGTGATGATACAAGTCACGAGGCATCAACCTGCAGCAAGGTAGTCGATGTGGGGGAGAGAAAACAAATTCTAAAAAAGAAAAGATTGTGTTTTAATTGTGCCATCGGAAGTCATAGGGCGACAGACTGTCCGAGTAAATCAGCTTGTAAACATTGTGGAAGAAGGCACTACAGCTCAATTTGCGATTCGCAGAAAAAGAAAGAAAAAAGGGAGAATGCGTTGATAACTAATGATTCATCCGATGGAGTACTTCCAGTTCTAATCATTAAAGTCAATGAAGTGAAATCTTGGAGGTTAATCGACTCTGGATAAGTCAGTTCGTACATTTCAGCCAAGCTTGATAGCATGTTGAAAATGAAATCTGCATACACCCAGACAAAGGAAGTACAAACGTTAATGTGATCAAAGCGAGTTCCAATGGCAATCTACAAACTGAAGCAGAATTAGTATATGGAAGTTTCGAAATGTCTGAGGATTTCTACAAAATGGATAAACCTGAGGTGCTTCTGATTGAAAATCCTAATCATGCCAAACTGATCAGTGATAATGAACATCTAGTTAAAGTTGACATTATCGACAACGATGCAAAGAATCAGCTTCCAGTTCATGTCATCTTTGGAAGTGGGGAATATGCTCGAATCATGAGTCAATCTTAACCCTAAGTCAGCAAAGACGGCGAACCAGTAGCAAAGTTTACGAAGATGGGCTGGTTTATAATGAGCCCTGGCTCAAAGAAAGCTCGAGAAACAATGCTTCCAACTCAAACAACACAAAAAGATTACGAGGAATTATGCCGGATGGATGTATTGGGACTAGCAGATACGTCACAAAACGACCAAATTATCGTCCATGTGGAAATAAAGGAGCAACTAGTTGGTAATGCGGAAGGATGGTATGAAACAGATTTACCGTGGCGAGAAAACCATCCAGAGTTACCCAACAATAAACGACGAAGTCTGGATTCCTTGAGGTTCCATTGAAAATCAGCTGAAGAAAATGAAATTCTCACAAATCGGCTTACTCGTGGCCCTTTTTGGTTTGGCACCGTCTCCATTTCTATAGAATGGTGTATTGGAAGTTCACTTAGATACGGGGAAAAGGAACGCCCCGATGTTGTAGCTGAGTCAAGCAAAAGCCTGTATGTTGATGATATGGTTCGCGGAGGTTAAACCATTGAAAAGGCACTGCAGACCGAACAGGAATACAAGAAAATTTTACAGAGTGCCCCATTCCATACTTTGACTTAAGTGGGACAAGCATAGAGATACGTTCATCACAGTTTTTCAGTCGAGAAGGTTCCATCAACGAAACGTGGAATTCTCAGAAAACTAGGCAGGATATATGATTCTCTAGGAATTGTTGCGCCCTGACACTGACCGTAAAACAAACTAATCGAAAGGCTCCTGAGTCAAAATTATCATGGGATGTGCCACTACAAAGCAATCTTTAGCAAGTTTGGAGAAATGGGGAACAGCTATCGAAGATGTCGAACTACATGCCTTTGGGGATGCGTCTACAAAGGAAATTGGAGCGGTAGTTTATTCAGTGGTTAAACAGCATTCAGGTACCACCCAGCAGCTAGTAGTAGAAAAAGTCGTTTTGCAAAGAGGTTTGACAATACCTACGTCAGAGCTTACTGGAGCGCACATGGCTAAAATTTGCTGATGAACGTACATAACGCTCTAGACAACGGACCCATGCCACAACTTTATAGATGGAGGGACAGTACGGTTTCATTGCATTGGATTAAAGGGAACGGTAGTATAAGCAGTTCGTGCCAAATCGAGTAGGAAAAATTCGGATCAACAAATGGCGATATGCTCCATCTAACAAAAAACCAGCCGATATAGCCAATAGAGGAAGGTCGGTCGTGGATTAAACAAGTTGACAGAAAGGACCAGAATGGCTGCAAAATAAGCAAAGCATCATGCTTTTCTACAATCAGTAAACTGTTGAACCAAAGAGTAGGTCTACCAATTCTCTGAATAACACCCATTTTCCCAAGCTGTTGAAATTTTTCCTTTAGTGGGCCAAAAATACTGTCTGGAACCTTACAGTTTGGGTGAACAACTGGCTTCATTTTGTCATCAACGGTGATATAACAGTAGCCCTTCATCAAGGCCAACCTAGTGATTACCTCAGAATAATCATGGAGAATGTGGATGTGGATTGACATCATTAATTCTTTAAACTAAAATTAACTTTATACATGCTTCCAAGCCAAATATTGTGGTGGATTGCACAGAAACCACACAAAAAAGGAAATTTGTCACATGGATCATAACACTGCATCGCAAATAGACTTTATCTGCTGATTACTCGTGCTCTGGAGGGGAACGAGTAAAGGTTTCGGATTGGGGCGGTAGAGAAATCGATTTGGTGACCCTGAACGCACTGTGCTTTTACAATATGGCGACTGCTAGGAGTGATAAAATATTATTCTTCGACAGTACAAACAGCAGAGGCTTTGAAAGCTTTCAAGAGTTGTTGGTGTTCCATATTCGCTATGTCATAACGGAAGAAACATAGAATAATAATAAAATTGTTTCATATTAATTATTTTCAATCAGTTTTTTTTCAAGCAAACATTACAAAAATCCTCCAATATCCCTTTGTTGCGTTCTCTACATACTCAAATGATTTGCACATTTCGTCAACGTTTAAACCAATTAACATTTCCTGGTCGTCGGCACCCGTTCCAAACTCCTGCAAATGTTGCTTGACATAAACTCAATTTGTTCTCAAGTGTGAGCTTAGAGGATTCACGATTCACGAAGCAGGTGTTCTTTTAATCTAACGTACACTATCTCGAATCAAGCTCGATTGGTTCGATTGTTTTGATTGGTCAAACAACTGCAAATCATTGTCGATGTCTGTAATTAAGACGTCATATTTACGAATAATTGCTTCGCTTCGCCAGATAACATTGACCTCGGTCTGAATAATTCTTGACATCATGCTCAACCTCATCCAAATATTTACTGGCAATAAATTAAATAAGACACACTGGACAGCAGTATTATCTTGTGTTCCACAATTAAAAGTCCTTGGGCCTCTTATGACGACAAAACATAATTGCCTTTAAAATAATGTGAGTTGAAGCAAGTTGGAGTTGAACCAGAAACTAATAACCTTAATAAATTATCTCTGAATGGTTTCAATTTGGGCTTGTTAGTCAAATTGATTTAATTAAAAAGCTGTTGAACTGTTCCGCTTACGCGGCTATTTGCTTTACAAATTTAACTTTTGCAGAAAGGTAAATAAAATGTAAGTCTACACAGCCATACAGGAAAAAATTGCCACAAGAGAAATGGAATTATGGGTAAATGATAAATCATAAGTTTCTTTAGTAAGTTTCGTAAGTTTCTTTAAAATATTTTACTTTAGAAAAACTGGTAAATGTAAACTAATAGCAAGAACGAAGCCGCAGACTACTTGATTTTTACAATATGTGAGCAGGCAAAGTAAACGCGTAGCTACAGTACCGACCTCGAGTAACATAACTTGACTCGCGGGTATCGAATGGCGAGTGGGCGAGTGAGTCGCGAGTATCGAATGGCGAGTGACTCGCGATGCAGTTGCGGAGAAAGAAATTTTTCCGAGTTATTTCGATTTACTCGCAAACAGCGAAATATTTTATCCACTCGCAAACCTCTCACACGCAACTGCATCGCGAGTCACTCGCCCGCTCGCCATTCGATACTCGCGAGTCAAGTTATGTTACTCGAGGTCGGTACTGTATACCTTTACTGCGAAAACATTTATAAAGATTACAAAGTTGATCCACTTATATTCCATAAAAAGCTTCTTAACATTGATTGTCCAGTTTTCAATATATTCTTTATCTCTCAAAGTCCTTGCACTTTACGGAAGTATACGTCGCCCAATTAAAAGAGGAGGGAAAACAGCGTACAAAAATCACCATCTCCACCATGCGCAAATAGTTGTGCAATTATATACAGCTACTTGATTTAAAAAGTGAAGCATTTTTTCGAGTCGAATGTGCGCACTTCAGTGGAGTGTTTGCATTTAAGTCACCACCAGTGAACTCTAATACAAACTCGAAAGCTAACTCTATATGCACATGGCTAGACTTGTCTGAGCAGATTTGAAGGTGATTTAGCGCTTCTCTTTGTCTCGCGTGGACTGTTTTATTTGCGTGACAGAATGGTTTGAAAAAACAGCTTGCTTTAAAATTGAATTGTATATAATATTTTTTGCAAAATCGTTGGCAAAATTTGCTTATTATTGTGTTGAGATGCATTGTGTACCTACCAAGACATGTTTTGTATATGTAAGGCTATATTTCATAAAACATAAAAGTGAGAATTCCTTTGAAATATAAATTACTCATTTATTGTCGAAAGACCAAAAATATTATTAAAATAAAACTGATAATAGGTAGTCGATATCTTTAAATGTTGCGTAAAATACACACAACCCGCTTAATACAACAGGTTTCACATCAGTTTCATTGCTTTTAAAGTCAGACCTACAGTCACTCGTTTAGTAAGAATTTCACATGATCGTTTTGTAATGTGTGAAAGTGACAATTTGAAATTTAAACTGTGGACAAATGTTAGTTTCTGTCACTGGCCTCTCTTACTTCTGAAAAACTGGTATGTTTAACATGCATCTAAATTTGTGCATTGAGTTGCATTTTATAAAGTTCGTGCTAATTAATAAATAGCCAGGTGTACAACATACAACAGTAATGCCATATGATGACCTGCTCTACATAAACGCCTAAAAGCAGCACTTACCCTCAGTGGTTAGAACCAGGGTTTTAAAATGATTATAAAGCTAGCAAAGTTATATCTTACATCAAAATATTATAGTAAAGTATATCATATTGATTGCAAAATTAGTTTTTTCTTGCCATACAGATGGTGAATAATATATATGCAATATATTATATAATTTAGCATGTGTGTTTACAGTGTTGGGTCTTATTTGTGAAAATCTATAATGATTCTATAATATTAAACGAAAATAATCTTTTTCATACTTGTATTACATTATAACTTTTGCTTAAGTGTTTCAAAAGTAATCATTGTGAAGTGTTATTTGTGTTCTTGTGTTTTTTTTTAAGTGGGTATTGACCCTTTTTTAATATTGTCTTCTTCATAGTGCAACTAATAATCACACAATAATATGGCATAACAGTTTTTTTAACAACGAACTCAAAATATATTTTTCGCCAATTTTTCGAAAAATTTTGCGATGTGTTTTTCTTTTTGTTTACGCTCTAAACTTTCAAAAAGGACTGGGGAGAGCTAATTTTGCTTGGAAACACAAAACTTACCGAAAAACAGCGTTTTTCGCGCTGACAGCTTCATTTTCAAAGATTCAAACAATATTATAAGGGTAGACAAGTCTATTTCACATCCTTTTAATGAAAGAAACAAGGGGCACGTCAGTTTTGTATTCAAGTTACGAGGCATGTTTTGACGTGCAAAAACAAAGTTCGCTTTTCATCCTTCTAAAAAACAGCTTTTAAATGCACAAATATCTTTCAAACTTGTTTTATATTAAAGTCCAAATATTGTTTAAGGTTTTTAGCCATTGTGTTTGCTCAAAGTGAGCTGTTTTGTGCAGAAAATCCAGCAATTTCGAAGTGATATATTTCGCCACCATACCACAGAATAGATACATACAGAAGGGCCACTCTCGTCGGAACCTTTGAAGATTTTGTTGTCAACTTTTAGCCCGCAATCAGGCATCGCCGCCATGTTGGCAGCAAGATAACTCCAGCAAGTTTGTAATAGAAAATATAGTAATGAGAAACAGTTCGGCGCGTCCTCGACAATTATATGGCTATTCCATTTTTGTTTTGTGTATGCCATCACGAGCAATGTCAAAGAAGGTAATTTAGACAACTTAGGTCGAATCGCATCGTTAGAATACACGTTTTAGAGTCAAAATTTGTTATTGTGGTCTGATGCTTTTGCCAACTTGCCAACATTTAATCATGGTTATGCTTGTATTGCGAGTTACAATGAAAAGGATCATCAACTTTGTCTATGGAATTTTCCTTGTAGTAAGTTTGTAGAATGTTACAAATGCTTGACTTTAATGTACTTTCGCGATCTTTTATTAGAAGAGGAAAACTCGCGATTTGCAAATTTGATGCCGTAATAAATTCGCATTCTTAAAAAAAGTTTGACCAAATATTGCAGTGGAAACTGTGAACATGTACGGAATGGCACTGGTATCATGTTAAGACTCTTCAAGATGCTCTTTCCAACATTCAGATTTTTGGTTGTGACTAAGAAGCAATCCACGAAGGTGTCTTCAAGTTGCATAATGTAATTTAAATAGCACGATGAAGGAGCAGTCAGCCCACCAAAGTTGAGTTCTTTATATGCTTTGAAATAGCAAAGCAAATTACCATCATTGTTTATGTTATTTGAAGTCGAAACGTTCTTACATTGGAGACAGCTGTGGATTTTGAAAGCTTTGCTTAGCAAATATCCTGAAACATAGCAGCATTTTTGAGCAATAAATTGTTGCTAATATTTTGTTCTCGGTAGTCATTTCACCAATCAACAGTGAGTTACTTGGAGCTTTGTAAGTGCATGGGTAAGTGACATACTAAATGGTTTGGGCTTTTTTTTTTGAAAATTGTGTTAGCAGAGTGTCCATATCTTTAGAACAGTTTCCTTTGGAAGAGGTCAAAAGTGAAATGAAAAAAAACTTTCGAAAAGCTCTGATAAATTGTATTGGCGTGGGATTGTCAGAATTACCTCCTTGCTGGTGTAATGTTCCAAAAAAATTCTCTAGAGCATCTGTGTTTAATCTTCTGGTAAGCAAGAATGCAAAATTATGTGACGCATGAAGATAGGTCCAGAGACAGATAATGGCCTTTATAGATATAAGCCATCCCTTCAGTGATTTGATTCTGCCTGTGATGTTTTTACCATCTTTTACCACTTTGATACCCTGGATAAAGGACATTGCTTCTTTGAGAAAAGCAATGTGATTATTGCTGTTGCTTATTGCACTTCTTTGTTCTTTTGCTGATTTCAGTGTGGAACTACTGACGCAATCGAAAAGTGAATCAAATTTGAAAAGCAACTCAGCTGTACCCAAGGCTGATGGTGGTAGTGCTCCAATTGATGAATATGTGCAAATTGATGCAGCAATGGTGTGGCTGAATATTTGTGTAGCATATTTAACTTGAAAATTAATCTGAAAATTAATGCAGCGACAGCGATGTAACGAAAATAACAATATATATATATTAATTGAAGCAAGAGGACAATTTTATTTCCTTACAACGGAATCAATACTTTAAATTATCTAAAACATGACAAATATAAGGAACATATAGTTAAGAGCATCTGGAAGTTAGCTACAATCATACAATATAAGAATTTTCCCAACACAATATGGCATTGGCATTAAATACAATTGCACAAGTTTGCAATTTCTCAATGAACATTTATCGAATGTTCGGGATATGACTAAATTTGTCTGAATTCTAAAGCACCAAATCCAATGTCATACGAAATATCTTTTTTAGTGTAGCCCGTTCGTTGATATATTTCACATTGTTCCTTCTTGTTTCTGATTTAAAGACGTTCGTTAAGCGCTTTTCCGCTCCCGTTCTTTACAAATAAATAAATACGAATAACCGTGACCACACGGCCACGGCACAGCATTTCTCATACAGGTCTCGATAGAATTGTACACATTGGTTGTACATGAAAATGCATAAAAATATGTTGATTGTATGTTCCCATTTCAGCACAGCTTTCATTTGGTCGTCTCAGGATAAATATTTCAACTTTTCAAGTAATAACGCCAAGATTTTTGAGTTGTACATTGCTACCCTTATTTAGTGTAGCAAGTTTATCTTGCTGCCAACATGGCGGAAGTGGCGCATGCGCATTAAAATTTAGGACCGCATTTTTCGCGAAGTGGCCCTTCTGTATGTATCTATTCTGTGACCATACCTTTAACGGCGGCGATCATGCAGGCTTTAAAGATGGCAACTTAGTTAGCCTTCCAGTTATTATAGAGAGTGGCAGCGGAGCATTGATAATAGGCGGGATATATTCATATGCTATAATCCGTACACACAATTAATTTCAATAGAAAATAATTAAGTAAAACATGCATATATGAATAATAGCCTCCGCCAATTATCAATGTCCCCGCCCTTCATCATAGAGTTTACTGTTGGAGACAGTAAGGCTGTGACGTCACATGCAAACACACTATAGAAACTTATCGCTTCCGAAAGTCGAACGCATGATCAATTACTTTCGAAAAAACTTTAAAGGTAGGAAACAGCATTACGTCCAAAACATGATTTAGACTTAATGTATAATGCGAGATAGAAAAGAGCTTGATAGGAGGTAAAAGGCTGTTTAAGAAAAATTTGTGATTTAGGACACTCCAGTTGTCGACTTGTGATTTAGGAAGTCTATAACTGTGAGGTCTTAAGTTGAGGCACAAAGATGGAAGATAAAGTAGAGAAATATGAACACAGATAAAAAAACTGGAATAAAAACAAAACACATGCATGATACCTAATACAACCAAGCAACATTTACTTAATACGTGCTACAAACGTTCAAGCCAATCAGGATAATCTATATGAAGAACTTCAAAGGGCAATAGCGTATGAAACTTATAACATGTAAATGTAAAAAGTAGTAATAAAAAGAAAAGAAAGAAATAGAAAAACTATTTACTATAACGATAAACCCATTGACCTGACGCAAAAGAGACATGCTAGCTAAACATTTCAAATTTGTCCTAACATGACAGAACATTAACTTACCATGATTTCAGCAGAATTCAAGACGGAGCGCCAATTTAATGCCATAGATTCTAGAATTCAAGCAAAATTACAGATAAGAATATATTAACAAGTGCCTTACAAGGGTCACACAAATAAGAAATATTCACATAAAATAGTTTAAACACACTAATTAAACAGCATAAACACGTAAAAGAAAGTAAAACTGTGCGTGCGCGCGGAGGCATGGCACGTCGTTAACACTAAACAGCGGTTGTCATGAGCACGTGTTTCAATGGAATGCAGTAAAATAGTCAAAATTTAATCAAGTTTGTATAAATTTTCTATTCTCGTTGTCATTTTTCGATGTTCTTGCTCATAATTTGATAAAAAATGCACTGTTCAGGATGGCTTGTTTATATGACAAGGCGGAACAGTATGTTCGCCGAGATGGGATGATGAATGGAGTTTCGGCATATACCGGTCAACAAGGCACTTTTTGCTCATTTAAATGCCCATTCCGCTAGACTGGGATGATATTATGCTGACTTGCAGTATTTAGATACAAAACATGTCAATAACAACCGGATACGATATCATGCAGTAAAAGATGTTCGTATACATCAACGTAAGTATTAACATCACGCAATGGACGCTCAATGCACTGTTATGTACGATTACCCAGTAATAACAGGCTCGTTGGACGGACTATAACGATTCATCATTTGTCTGGAATCAGCACTATTTTCTGTTTTATAACAGTCCCAATTCTATGTGGACAATGAAGTTTAGTTATGGTCTCAAGAAAAAGGTGAAGAACGGTGGAAGGTTTATTATTGCATAAAGCCTAAAAAATATTTCGATATCCAAAAGCTTTATGAATGCTTTAAAAAAGTCTTGTTCCAGGAAGAACTTTCACTTACCATAAAAATATGGCGTTGTTACATTATACAAATAGAATGGAGGAATATATAAATACAACAGAGGAATATATAAATAAAAAAGAGGAATATTTAAATAGAATGGAGAACTCTATTTAGACGGAAGGTCATGGGCTTATTTCGTCGCTTGCCACAAAAATTTTAAGGAAGAATATTTTAAAAAGGAAAAAAGGAGCAAAATAATCCAATTTCAGTGGTTAAGGGGCCATCGAAGATATAGCTCTCCTTGCTTTTTTTGAGCTCATTTCTCATGCACACGACTGAATATTTTACTGTTTTCAGCGCCTTCAATTCTCTTTTAATTTCCATGAGCTCTGCTGCCAATGCATTGATTGACATGTAAATTATGAGAAATAACAAGAAGTTACCCACTGTAGTCAGGGAAAATTAACAAGCTCTTTCAAAAATCTCCTGGCAGCTTATGCCGTAGCTATGTGCTTTCTTGAAGCTATTTGATTGTATTTCATTCATGCCATTTTCTATCATGTATGAGTGTGACACTAGTTTAGATGTTAACTCTATCATGGTGAAAGCTCGAGGGTTTGAAAACAAGTAGTTTCGTATGTCATCAAACGCATCTCATAAGCATCTTCCTCGCCATAGGCAAAACTTTTGTCACCTTGTGTCATGCAAATTTCCTGAATTGTTACAAGGCTGGGCGCAGTACACACAAGATTTGCTGTTCGTTTTTTGCCTCAGTGAGGTAAGTCGCTTGTCATTGCAGCCATTATGTGACTCATTGGATGATTCGTAGTTATTTTAAGCTTGTAGACTGTTCAGTGCTTCGTTGCGTGTGTAAGAAATCCGACATTCGCGATGAAAACTTCAGGCACGAAATTATCAGTCGTTGATGATGTCAAATGTAATATGGGATTAAAGAGAAAAAATTCAGAAACTTTTCTAAAGGTATTCCAGGACGACGGGTCTGCTAGTTCTTTTCGATGAGCTTCTTTAGAGAATATAATGCATTGAATATGTCCACTTTTAGCACGTTGTTTTTTTACAAGTTGATCATACAAATACGATTTTTTTGATCTAATGTTTTGTTAATGTTTTAAGGGAGCAAGCATAATGCGAACAAAATGCTAACTAAGTATAAAAACTGATAAACTTTGGTAGTCAAAAAAATATTGCGGGCAATTAAAAAGTATGGAAAGTCTTTAGTTTGCCAACTATAGTGAATGTGTACCTTCAAAGAGCAGTTCATTTGCCGAGAAAGTTAAGGGCCTGTTCATATGAGGTGGGATAGCCCGCCTAGCCGGGATGGCTTTGCTTGCTGAGTTGAGTTTTTAATTCGTTTCATATGAAACTATCCCGCTTACTAACCCGCTCATAATCCCACCTACAAGCTCGCATTTACAGAGCAAGCACTCGTTGAAGTACTCAATTGATATCTCTCAATTGATATCTCTCACAGCTTTGCTTATTAAAGTGTACGGTTTGATTTTGCTTCACAAATTGAACGAAAAGCGTCAACATGAAGCAATTTGTCAAGCTAATCTTCAAAGGCAGAGCTATTTCCTTAAGAAACTGAAGGATGTAATGATTCAGTTTATGTTTCTATAATGCTACTATGTTTAGGGTGGTATAAATATATTGTCTATGCTTACTATTTCTGAGTTTCTTTTTTGAGATTGAGAAGTTTTTCCACTGAAGTAAATTCTACAGGCAGCAGTTCAGGACTATTTTGTCTCCAAACAAATTTAATATTGTCAACATCGTTATTTTGTTTTGATTTCTTGGTAAAAACTAGGCTCTGCTATAGTTGCTCTGAATAATACCAAACATTTCAGTCCAAAGACTTTTAGTTACAGTTTTCAATTCTTCTAAAAAACATCAAATTTGGAGATTGTTGACTAAAATGAGTGCAATTGTGCTTGCAATCATTGCTTTTACTTTTTGGCTTATTTAGTCACATGTGTGAGTCCCGTTTCTACTAAGTCAAACGGTAGTGAGAAATTCTTTATTGGCCATTTCTTATATTAAATATGATGTTTACCACATATACTGAATAATTTCTTGCCAGAAGCAATTAACAACTTATAATCATGAAAGGCTATACAACCTTTTTAGTTGAATGATTATATAATCATTTTAGAATACAATATATACTTGCAAAGGCATGATTGTGTATGGGACAAGAAACAGAAATTTTTTATTATAGCACATACAAAACACCAAAAACATCTAAGTGCTGAATGGACTTGCACTTACATGGCCCATCATAATCATTTAATGACTGGAGCGTTAGGTAAGAAAAAATTTACTTTATGTATCAGAACTCAGTTTTGAAATGTATCCAGCAAAGAAATTCCTCACTATCATTTGACCTAGTAGGAACAGGACTGACACATATGAGCAATTAGGCAAAAAAAAAACAAAAGAAATTAATGATCCGAAGAATGACTTATACTTAACCAAGTCAACATTTTGCTTAACTAAAAAAATTAAAATTTGCCAGAAGAACTAGAAAGTGAAACAAAAAGACTTTGGAGTTTCGACTAAGAGGTTTGATATGATAAAGCCAAATTATAACTACTTTAACCCTCAAGCAAAATGGCGTGACAATGCGGGCAATACCAAATTTGTTTAAATAGAAAATAGTTATCAAACTATAGGAATGCCAGTAGAATTTACTTAAGTGGAAAGATTACTGAATCTTCAAAAGAATTTCAGAAATTGTAAACTTAGATAATCTATATACCATCCTAAACATATCAACATTATAGAAATATAAACTGAACCATTACATCCTGGAAGTAGAAAATGTGATCAAGACTATTCTTAAAGGTTGTGGATGATAATCGGTACATCTTGAACGCCAATGCCAAACGTCAATTCATGTGTAATATTAATAAGCTAGTTCGCTATAAAAGCAAACCCCTTGGCGAAATTCTATACGAAAACTGTATTTCATTATGTATGATGTTCCTTTACCAAAAAATACAAAATCTTCTTATCTTTTATTTGTTTACAAGAAAAGTGATTGACCTACCAGATTTCTGATTTTTTTGAGCATGCCCTTCTTTATTACCATTGTGAAGTGGCGAATCTGTAATTAAAACATAACTCGGCTTCGCCTGTTGTGTGGGGTCCATCTGCCGCTCTTGCATTTTTCCCAGGAGCCCAGAGCGCATTTCAATGTCGAGTGGATAAGGTCGTCTGGCATCACCTGGAGGAAATATTCGTTTATCAAATTTATTTTTCCAAATAATCTCTCACTTGATGCTTACTTGTAATTCAGAACACTCTTTGTACATCTACAGACAAACTATGTACACCACATACGAGCGAAAAGGGAAAAAATATGATTGAACAATAAAACATGTAGCTATACATGTTCGTATTACAAAAATTACTTGAGTTTGGCACTATAGAAAACACTACATCTTTCATTTAAATTTGACAGCTTACCTGACCTCCACTTTGATGGGGCTTCGATGGCGCAACTACTGCTTATTCTGTGAGCATATTTTATCAAATCCTCAGAAATAATTTTGTCTACAAAAATTGGAAGAAAGTAAAAAATGCCCAAAGTTTTAAGGTTTTCAGTTTCAAGTTTTCAAAGTATTATGCATGTGTATATTGATAAGAGAGTATGCACAAAGAAAGTACACGACTTACTTTTTGCGGCAGTTTGCATAGCCGAGCATTTTTTTCTAGCTTGAAATAGGCCATTTGACTGCATAAGTATACAATACTATAAGTACACTAGTCTATTTAACGACTAAATACAAGACAGAAAGAAAAGCTGGGTGATTAACGTCAACAATTAGAAAAAAACTATAACGCCAACTGATACTGTTCATTCAATTACAACTGCCAATGAACAAAATACATTGAAACACAATGTATACATACAAAATCAAAACTTCACTGTATTACTTTATAACATATACGTATTTTGATCGAAAAATTCTTCCACAAAGCGTGGCAATCACTGACCAGTAATTGTTCCGTCTCAGTTAAAAGAGCATGAAGTTGCAAAATTTCCATATTTTTCATGCGCAATTCTTCCTTTGCTCTATCTATTTCGTGGTGTCTGCATTGTTGCTCTTGTGCTACAAGATTTACAGTAAAGAGAAAGTATGTATGACACCCTATAGATAATTCTTTAAAGTAGCAGTTCACGCAGTAATGATCATATTCTAAGCCCAATCCTGTTTAAGTTTCTTGAATGATATAAGTTAAAAGATGCTGTTTGAAATAACCTCTTCCCAAAAGTGCAAAATGAAAACTAAAGCTTTTTTTCAATGAACAATATAGTATAAAGTATATCATATCAGAAAAAAGAATATTAATTGGTGTATTTGCATAAAAATGTTGAATATGTTGTCGAAAATTTCTATTTCATGAGCCCGCGTCCTCTAAACTGAATTTGACCACAAACACCGCATGTTTTCGACCAATGCCCGCGCTAATAATTCATAATAATTTCGATGACATGCTCCCTCCAGTCTTAATATAACTCAGTGTTTGCTACAGCCGGCTACATGTACCTTGTATATACGTCAGTAATCTAAGTTTAATATATCTATGTGTGATAGGGTCTTACAGACATTTTTAACAATCCTAGTTAATTATGCGTAAATTTGAGCTAAAATAATGCAAACATAAATAATTGATGTAGGTTTGAGAAAAAACAGTGTTTAAAAACGAGCCATAGGTATTTTGACCTCAGCGACATTTTCTTATCTGTTAATTTCCTATACACCTGTATAGCACTGATAAATATGAAACATTATAATATTCTACATTTGGCACAGGTTTGTCTTCTAGACGCCACTGAACTGAACATTCAGAAACAAGTATTGTTAATACAGGGTGTGGTTATGACAGTACTTGCTTTGCTTTTGAAGTAGCTACATCAGCAAAAGTTAAAAAAAATAATGAGCTACCTCTTTGAGCAATATCCAAAAGCTGAGTGTTCTTTTCAGTTAATTTCTCGAGCACCTAAAAGCAGTTCAATTAAATAAACTAAAACGGTGAAATGTTAAAGCAAACATGACATTCATGATTGCATAACAACTGCGAGCGAAGGTAGCTATAAATTGGCAGAACCTTACGCAACAAATTTTTGTAAACGTTAATTTAAATCAATCGACATCGCTTAAAATAGGCGCTTCATAATTGAAAACTTTCAACAAATTTCAAACAACATATGATAATTTTTTTCAATAGTCTTAATATCTGAATGAAACAGTACAATAAATTAAACATAACTATCGTGCCTAAGCGTTTAGTCATAAGACTTGACTATTCTTTATTGTTCAAATACGCACTCGCCTAAATTGCATGTCAACCCATCGCTCTCTAAAATTTTCCATGTCGAATTCAGAAATATCCAGATGAATTTCAGATAGTACTAAAGGTTAATCGGAGTCACCACTCGCTCAGCCATTCGTAATTCAAATATAAAACGACTATCAGAAATGATAAGATAATTCAGAAATTTAGAACTGATAAACGGATTGGTCATGCAAATTTGCACCGAAGGTGATATAATCCAAGGCTAGGAGATAGTTTAAATCAACTGTCCAATGGATGAAACTTTTCGGGTTGCATAAGAGTCAAGTGTTTTAGTAAAAGATTAAACACATTATGCCATTATACAGGTTGTATCACGAACTGAACAGTTTAGAAAGCATCGCTTAAGTCATCAGCGAGCAAGTTCTGCAAAAACCTTTGGACTTGGTAGTTTTCCAACGGTTTATCTGACAGTAAACTTGCGGTAAATAAAAAGCATTTTTAGAGTGAAAATTGTACGATCGAGAAGCACATTTTAAATAGCTTGCGCACGAAAATGACTAGGCTAAAAAGCTTTTGGAACATGTAGGGTTAAAATATGGCACAAGCATTTCAAGCTTAAAAAGTTTCGGGAATTTTGGCAAAGCCGTACACGAACGCTGGGCATCAAAATCGTGAATTTTTTTGCAATTTCCCTTTTTAGGGGCCGATTACATGGAGCAATTTTAGCTGTCGTTATCATAAGCAATAAGTACGCAATTACGCATGCGTGGATATTTTCAGCTGTGATTTCAGCCCAGGCTGAAACGATTACATGACAGATTTTTTAGCCCGGGCTGAAATTTTATCCGGGATAGCTCAATTTCAGCCTGGGTTAGAATTGTTCTCATGCAATCGCGTAGCCTATTTTGATAGGATATTATAACAGGCCCGGAGAGAAATTGCTCCATGTAATCGACCCCTTAATTGCCATTTTTTTAAAACTTCTATCAATTATTAACATTTGCGTTGACTTTAACTTGCATTTATGCACAGTTGATGAGTACCATAATAAAATTGCATTTAACCCTATGTGTTCCAATTGTTTTTTAGCTGTGTCATTTTCGTGCGTGAGATATTTCAAAAGTGTTTCTCGTTAACAATTAAAACTGCTTCTTATTTGCGACTAATTTACTGTTAGATGAACTATTGGAAGTCCAACTGTTTTACCAAACAGTACAGTTTTTTTTATACAACCCTGTAATGTCAGAGTGATCTGATGGACAAGTTTATTTCTCGTGTTTGAAGATTGAACAATGTTTCATGATTATTTAATCTTTCTTTGAAGGTATTTGACATCACTATTTTGTATTCTTTGTATATACCGTGCATGGTCATTTCATGTGGCAAGTGAAAACTTTTGTATACATAATGTTATTGGCAAATAATTATTGCCGCGTTATAGTCGACAAAAACTCTTTTCAACTGCACTTAACACAAAGTTCGCAGCCTTTTTCTTTTATAATAGAGAGTTTCAGATTCGACTACGAGTACGACTACCGCTACGCGATTTGAACGTGAAGGATTGGGTTCTATAAACAAGTTGTCGTACTCGTGGTCAAGCAATTGTTAAGATGATGACTACGAGTACGAGCAAACACAACTTTATTGCTTTATTTCTTGTTAAAATGTTCAGCAATAAATACATTTTTGAAGCATTCATTACTCAGGAATGTGAAAGCGTAGAAAACCGTGTTGCTTTGCAAAGTAACAAGGCAAATGTCTCTGAGAAGTCTCCTTTTCGTATTGGCATTACGACAAACAATATGCAACTGAATAAATGCACGACGAAACTTTTCATATTCGTGGTGAATTTGTACGAAAAAAAGCTTTCAAGCAAGTAATGAAAACACCGAATGCACGGGGCTGAATTATCAACTTCATATTACACATTTAATATAAACGACAACTTTTTTAAAAAATAGACATGTTTCGACATCTCATGATGCCATCTTCAGTATGAGTGAAATAATAGGTGATACAGGGTTTTTATAAAAGTAATATGATACATAAATTACAACAATAAAAAGGAAATAAGATAAATTAATGAGGAGCGTCCGAGCGTATTATAAACTAAATATTGTATTGAATTTAAAAACTTGAACATTGAGGTCAGGGTTAGTTTTGTTAGTGTCGATGATTTTGAAACAAGAGGGTGAATAGTTGGTTTTGCTTGAGTGAGATTTAAGAAGGTGTCGGTAGGTATGAGAGTTTTTGTCTGTTGTGGTATGTTCCCTGATTCTGGTGGATAAATGGCGCGAAGTTTCGCCAATGTATCGGGAATTACATCCCGCGCAATTGAATTTATATATCATCATAGATTTAATTGAATCAGGGATTGGGCTTTAAATGAGAAAAGGTTTTTGATTTTGAATGATGTGAAAATTAGTCAAATGTCAATATCTGTACAGAAGCGTTTCATAATGTTTCTAAGTCTGCGTTGTGTGTGTCGTGAGTAATGTCCGATGTGTGGTAGTTTGAAGTATAGAGTTGTTATTTTGGAATTTTCATTTGTGTTCGTTGTGATCGTCGTGTCAGGAGTTTTGGTGTCTAGGTTGAGGTTGTTGCTATGTTTGTTGTCGAGATATCGTTTTACGGTTCTGTTAATAAAGTGAAGTGGGAAAGAGTTTCGTAAAAGAGTGGATGTGATGTTTTTTTATGTCTCGTTGAAAGCTATTTTTCGTATTGTTAAGTTTGTATGCTCTGTCGATTAGTGTGCGTATAAGTCCGGTTTTGTATGAAAGTGGTGTGAAACTAAAATAGTTCGTCAGAAGTCCTGTGTATGTTGGTTTGTGGTATGTAGATGTTGTACAGCTGTCGTGAGATTTTGTTAGTAAAATGTCAAGAAATGGTAGTTGATCTTGTTGTTCAGTTTCAAAAGAAAATCTAATGTTTGCGTGCTGTGTGTTAATGTAATTATAAAACTTCATGGCCTCAGTTTCGTTAGTAAAAACACAAAAAATATCGTCAACGTATCTGCGGTAAAATAGTGGTTTAGTGTCGTTGTAGTTGTTTAGCCAGTTTCGTTCATGTGAGCCCATGAAAATGTTAGCAAGTATAGGTGCTAAGGGAGAGCCCATCGCAACACCGTCCGTCTGGTCATAAAATTTTCCATTAAATAAAAAATGCGTCTGTGCTGTTGCTATTAAAAACAGTTGGGTGAGGTCTGTCCTGTTTATACTGAACCTGCGGTTGTGAGTGAATATTAAGTCGATTGCTATGTTGATGGTTTCAGTAAGTGGTATGTTAGTAAATAGGCTTTCAACGTCGTAGGAGATGAAGAATTTGTGACAAGAAGTTGATGAGTTGAAAGATGAGAAGTCGTCGAGGAAAGTGAAAGAATCTTTAGTGGAGTGGTCATCTGGTATGAGTGGTGTTAGTAGAGAACTAAGATACTTAGTTAAATTATAATTGTATGCGTTGATTGATGAAGCTATCGGTCGTAGTGGAGGCGATTGTTCTGGTTCTCGTTTCTTGTGAAGTTTCGGTAAGCCGTAGAAGCGTGAGGGTTGAGAACCTCTGTGGAAGATATCATTATAAACTTTGTTGCTAATGGAGTCTTTCTTTAGAAGCCTCCTTAACAGTCGTAGTAGTTTGGCTTCACGTGGTAGTGTGACGTCTTCTTTGAGTGGGGTAAACTTTGCTGTATTGTTAATACGATTCATGATTACAACGCCGTTGCCTTTGTCCGGTTTGAGAATGATAATGTTTGGATTGTTGCGAATGTTTTTAAGGATGTGATGTTTTTTTGAAGTCAGCTGGTGTCGGGTGATAAGATGAGATGTACGAATGAGCGATGTGTGCCGGCTCTGTTTTTAGATGCGTGAGATCTTCTTGATTGCGAATGTTGTGTTTTATGGTTTGGTGGATTTTTTCGAATGTTGCCAGAATGTCGGTTAGGTTGAGTCGCAGTGGTTTAATGCTGAACCCAAGGCCATTTTTCAGGAGTTCTAGTTCTTCGTCTTTTAATTGGTGTGATGATAGATTGGTTATCGTCTCGTTGTGTGTGAATGGTAGGGTTCTGTTCCTTGTGAGATTACTTCACTAAAGATTCTTTCACTTTCCTCGACGACTTCTCATCTTTCAACTCATCAACTTCTTTTCACAAATTCTTCATCTCCTACGACGTTGAAAGCCTATTTACTAACATACCACTTACTGAAACCATCAACATAGCAATCGACTTAATATTCACTCACAACCGCAGGTTCAGTATAAACAGGACAGACCTCACCCAACTGTTTTTAATAGCAACAGCACAGACGCATTTTTTTATTTAATGGAAAATTTTATGACCAGACGGACGGTGTTGCGATGGGCTCTCCCTTAGCACCTATACTTGCTAACATTTTCATGGGCTCACATGAACGAAACTGGCTAAACAACTACAACGACACTAAACCACTATTTTACCGCAGATACGTTGACGATATTTTTTGTGTTTTTACTAACGAAACTGAGGCCATGAAGTTTTATAATTACATTAACACACAGCACGCAAACATTAGATTTTCTTTTGAAACTGAACAACAAGATCAACTACCATTTCTTGACATTTTACTAACAAAATCTCACGACAGCTGTACAACATCTACATACCACAAACCAACATACACAGGACTTCTGACGAACTATTTTAGTTTCACACCACTTTCATACAAAACCGGACTTATACGCACACTAATCGACAGAGCATACAAACTTAACAATACGAAAAATAGCTTTCAACGAGACATAAAAAAACATCACATCCACTCTTTTACGAAACTCTTTCCCACTTCACTTTATTAACAGAACCGTAAAACGATATCTCGACAACCAGGGGCGGATCTAGGGGTAGGCACCATAGGCAAGTGCCTATGGTGAAATTACCAAAATATACTTCGACTTAGATTCGATACGAATTTATCGAATTATGAAACTATAAATAGCACTTTATCGCAGTCAAATCATCTGACTTTTGTTTAGAAATGTTGTGCAATTAAATGACGTAATTTTGATATGAATCGTAGTCCAGATGCGTATGATTATCTATAAAGCTCCGTGTCGTTAGGCAAAGCAGCCATTTTGCCTAAGTCAAGAAGGCGATCTAGCCATTTGATTGGTTGTTAGCAATTTGCCTAAACAAGATGAATTTGCCTAACTTGACATCGTGTATAGGTATTCTGATTGGGCAATTTTTTGCAACCGTATGCTTTCATTGGTCAATTTTTTTTGCCTAACTTGAGCAATTCCAACCAATCATTGCTGTTGATAAGCATAGTTGAGCTAGGCAAATTAGGCAATTGAAAATTAACATACACTCGTATTGTTTCTGAACAGCCTCTGTGCTCAGTTTACGGTTTTGTAACATTTTATAATGTCTTCATTGTGTTGTGGTAATTTATACGAGACTGCTCAGTCTGCGTTGGCCAAAAACGATTTAAAATGCCTTAATGAGCTTTATTCTCGTTTATTGGTCGACGTTCGACCTATGTTTACTAACGAGCAGCTGTTAGATAGAATTTATGACCCCGACCATACTCTGTGTCGAAATTTTGGAGCTGAAATATATGTGCCAAAGCACGCTCATGACGGAAAGACTTGTACTGCAATAAGGTAAATATATTATAATTATATATATCGTATTGTAGTATTTATATATACGTGTAAAATGGTTAAATCTCAATTTCGCTAGGCTATATCTTTGTCTACAGTCAGCAATTCATTCATACAATGCAATCAATCTACCAAACAAAATATTAATTTCTTTTCTTGAATATTTTTTAAGATCTGAAGCTTCTGGCAATTGCCTCTACAGTTCAGCTTCCCTAGTTCTGGTAGGTAACAATGCATTGGTCCCTACTTTGCGAATTTTAACATCGCTTGAGCTATTTATTCATGCTGCTTTTATGCTCAACACCCATGCTTTTTGTCTGTTATAAGTGAGCACAGTGATTACTTTGCCCAAAGCTTAAACAATCTTTTGCCTTTGTCAGTGTCTAAAGAATGTTTAGACACTGGATATACAACAGATGAACTGGTAAAACAGGAGGCTATTTTAAATTGTAATGACCAGAAATGGTCATCTTTTCTTTGTATTTTGGGCCTATCTTCTGTTTTAGGTAGAAAAATTCATACTTTTATCCTGATTCTGGTGAAAGTAGATATAAATTGTTATTTAATCGTATTGTTCAGCCCCGGTTATTAAGCCAAAGAGGTTTGGATGCTATTAATATTTTGTTTTGTCATGAAGGATCTGTACAACCAGGTGAGACTTTTCAGTCTAATCATTTTGTGCCTCTCATTTTCCATGCCCACAGGTTGAAGCGAAAATTGTCTAATTCCTGTACACAGTCTAATTCTAGCAGCTCAACAACAGAGAAACGAAAATTTGTCAAAATTTTTCCAAATATTGCACCAAAAACAGTTGACATTTCAAATTTTTTTACTTCAACTAATAGGCCTGCTGCCCAACCAACTTTTAAAAGGATGCCCAATGAGAGTTTTTCTTCTGCTGCAGCTCTTGCTCAGACATTAAATAAAGCCAATAGTCTTTTGCTTCACACATCATTCCAGGAACTATTGCCTGGTATTCCAACTTCTGGTGATATGCAACCTGCTGTTTTAACCCATAATTTTGATGTTTCCTTGTATAGGGAGAAAGTTAAGGGTATGGATAATTCTGAAATATGTCATTTGATAAAAAATGTATATAAACCAGATAAAAAGTATCATTTTCCTAAATCTAATGGCAGATCATTTAGGCATGATTGGCTAGACCAGCATGAATGGCTTTGCTATTCACCTTCACAAAATGGTGCGTATTGTCTATCGTGTGTTGTTTGGCAATAGATTCCCAGGCAAGGCCAGTAAAGTAAAAAGTTGTTTACTGAACCTCTTCAAGATTGGAAGAATGCTAAATGCTCTTTCACTCAACATGCTGGAAAAAGTAAAGGGAGGGAAGTCGGTTTGCATGCATCCACATCACCAATTTTGATGCTTTGCGTTCCCAAATATCAGGTACTCTGCAGCCTATCGAGATGATCATGGATGCTGGTATCAAGAAAGAAATAGAACAGAATAGGGAAATACTATCTCCAATTATTGATTCTGTCATTTTTTGTGGACGTCTAGGTTTACCTCTTCGTGGGCATCGTGATGATTCCAAGTATCACCCTACTGTTGGTTGTTATTCATCTGGAGGGTTGGTAATTTCATTGAAACACTCAATTATGGAGTTAGGAGAGGGGATAAAGTTTTAGAAAATCATTTAAAGAATTGTGGTAAGAATAGAAGTTATATTTCTAAAACAAGTCAAAATAAAATCATTAAATGTTGTGGCCAGGTAATCAGTAATCAGATTATTTCTGATATCAAAAAGTAAGTTTTTTCTGTTATTGCTGATGAAGCATCTGATTCTTCACATAAAGAACAAATGTCTCTTGTTTTGCGCTTTGTTGATACCGATATGAATATCAGGGAAGAATTCATTTCATTTCTTTTTGTAAGTGGGGACTAAGTGGTGCTCAACTTGCCAAGCTACTTTAGAGGCTCTAAAGGAACTGACTTTATCAATAGATGATTGTAGGGGCAAGGTTATGATGGGGCTGGTTCAGTTGCTGGTTGCACTAATGGTCTAGCAGCTCAAATTTTAAAGCTTAACCCAAAGGCTCTTTATACACACTGCTATAGTCATAGGTTAAACTTATCCATTTGCGATTCTTTGAGTATACGTGTTGTCAATGATATGTTGAAACATGTTAACAATGCCACTAATTTTATTAAAATTTCCCAAACTCGCAATATTCCCTTTGAAAAACATATACGTAATTCAGAAACAAACTCGAAAAGACTAGATTAACAGACGTTTGCAAAACTAGATGGGTAGAACGTATCGAAGGTTTAGATACATTCCAAGAGCTTTTGTACCTGTATACACCACCCTTAACGATATGTCTGAAAATCTAGATGGTGAGTTCAAACCGTCGCTTCAGTCTGATGCCTCATCTTTGTTTCAACTTATTGACAGGTTTGATTTCGTCGTTGCTTTAGTTATCACGAGAAATATTCTTGATTCAACTCTTCCAGTAACACAGTTATTACAGGGTAAGAGTATCGATATAATGGATGGTATTCATTTAATTTCAACTTTGAAAACTGAGGTGGTGAACATGAGGAATTCCTCTGATTTTTATCATGACACCTGGTATGACGAAGCGCTTGAACTGGCAGCAAAAGTTGGCATTGAAGAATGGAAACCAAGAACAGTGCGCAAACAAACGACCAGGAAAATATTCCCCACACAACCATTTCTGAGTATTATAAACGTGCAATTACTCTTCCTCTACTAGATCATTTGCAATCTTCTTTAGAATCACGATTCGACCTTGAGAGTGTGAATGTCTATAAAGGCCTTAGCATTGTACCGACGAAAATGATGTCCATGACAAGAGATGGGGTGGATTGGAAAGAGCCATTCAAAACTGTGGCTAACTTTTATTATGATGATTTGCCAAATCTTTTGGCCTTAGATGCTGAACTTAGGTTGTGGTACACTTATTGGGAGACCCACTGCGGCCTCCTTCCTGATAACATTGCCCAGACTTTAAAATCTGTTCATTTCGCCGGATTTAAAAACATTAAAATTTTACTACGTATTTTAGGAACGCTCCCCATTACCTCTTGTGAATGTGAACGATCTATTTCTTCCCTTAGGACACTTAAAAACTATCAGCGAAGTACCATGGTTGGGGAACGCTTAAATGGTTTGGCCTTGATGCAAATTCATCAGGAAATTGTACCAGATATTGGTGAGGTTATTAATACTTTTGCTGTTGGAAATACAAGGCTAAAATTTGCATGAATTTATTCATATCCTAGTTTTTTATTTTGTTGAAATGTCCATATGTTAACCATTTATTGTGCGTTGTACACAATAGTAACGTCAATAGAATTTGCATCAAACTAATAGCTCGCCCGATAAAGGTTTTTTTCCCTATATACATTCCAATCTTAAAACTGCTGAGTACGTGTATGGTACTCGGCCGTTGTCGACATAAATTTACTTTCACAAAATTGTTAAGCATAAATAGAATAATTTTTCCTTACACCAAATTTTAGTCTTCACAAAGACTCTTTATACAAAGCTCTATTTTGACTATTACATTACATTTACATTCTGCTCATTTGTTGGCAAATGAGAGTGCACATTTTAGGTGGGGGGGTAAAGGGTTGGAATTGACTGGGATGGTGTAAGAAACTGAGCAATCTTACATCCATGAAATGTCCCACATAGTCACCCATTTCTAACCAAACTCCTTTTGCTATTTGCTAAAGGTGTGAAAGGCGAGTTTCTGGCACCTTCAAAAACCAGAGTGCTCATTTTTAGGTGGGGGGTAAAGGGTTGGAATTGACTGGGATGGTGTGAAAAATTGAGCAATATCACATCCATGAAATATCCCATATAGTCACCCATTTCTAACCAAACTTCTTTTTCAAAGGTGTGTAGGCGAACTTCTGGCGCCATAACCAGTCTGCTTAATTCGGCTCTCACAGGGCTGTCCATGCCGGATCACGATTTTTTGTTTTGCGTTAAAGTGTTCCTAGGCATGCTGATGAGCCCTGATATGGGGCGAAACAGTCTTGTGTGCATTCAATATTCTGAATAGTGAAAATCAACGACCTTGTGATATGTAAGTATAAATATACAATGTTTTTATGTATTTATACGATTGAGATCTACAAGATTCTGCATAGCTGAATGATTAGACTGTTTGATTTAAACAATTTATCGAAAGCATAAATAGTGTAGTATGTTTTGCAAAGTATGACGTCATAGGTTTAGCACTGAATGACGTCATAATGTTTTGCCTATGGTATCCAAAATCCTAGATCCGCCCCTGTCGACAACAAACATAGCAACAACCTCAACCTAGACACCAAAACTCCTGACACGACGATCACAACGAACACAAATGAAAATTCCAAAATAACAACTCTATACTTCAAACTACCATACATCGGACATTACTCACGACACAGACAACGCAGACTTAGAAACATTATGAAACGCTTCTGTACAGATATAGACATTCGACTAATTTTCACATCATTCAAAATCAAAAACCTTTTCTCATTTAAAGACCCAATCCCTGATTCAATTAAATCTATGGTGATATATAAATTCAATTGCGCGGGATGTAATTCCCGATACATTGGCGAAACTTCGCGCCATTTATCCACCAGAATCAGGGAACATACCACAACAGACAAAAACTCTCATATCTACCGACACCTTCTTAAATCTCACTCAAGCAAAACCAACTATTCACCCTCTTGTTTCAAAATCATCGACACTAACAAAACTAACCCTGACCTCAATGTTCAAGTTTTTAAATTCAATACAATATTTAGTTTATAATACGCTCGGACGCTCCTCATTAATTTATCTTATTTCCTTTTAATTGTTGTAATTTATGTATCATATTACTTTTATATAAACCCTGTATCACCTATTATTTCACTCATACTGAAGATGGAATAAAGAGATGTCGAAACATGTCTATTTTCAAAAAAGTTGTCGTTTATATTAAATGTGTATTGGCAATAGTGCTTTTACGAAATTATGGCAACTTCATATTCAATGAAATATTTTGTTTGTACATCATTTTGTTTTGTTTTTTGCCAGACTCTGTACGGTCAATAAATTTTATGGAATAAATAGAGAAGTATTATTTTTCTCTGACAAACGAGGAACAGAATGAGTAGCAATACAAAAACAAACAAAAGCAGTGATTGGCAATAAGATACAAAATGCTTCTCTCATAATTATGTAAACAAAAACAACTTCGCGAAATGCCAATACAGTTTTCAAAGCCATACAAAAATTATCACGGTTTTATTATGAAACAGATTTAGATTTGAGGACGCGAATTTTAAGACGACGTGAGTATGGCGTAATCTGTCGTAAGCATCCGGTTGCTTTACTTCCGCTGCCTTTGCGACGTCGTCTTAGTGTTTTTCACAACGTGAACTTGCTGTTTTTATGTCTTCTTGAAGACGTCTGTGTTTTCTACCTTTTTTACCTCTTTGAAATGTAAGTCTATGGAAATTTATGACTTGTGTGTATTGATAGTTTAATATTGAAGCAATTCAGCTAAAACTTGTGTGTTTTTGCATTCAACTTTACCGAAATAATAAGATGCATAATATACACGCATGTTTTGTTGTTCATGTAAACAATCCACAAGATAAATAATTTCGTTTTTATTTTGTTTTAGATAAATTTTTCTTTATATTATTTCTATTATATTATTTTCTCTATAAAATTAGAATCCAAACTAGAGAAAACAGCTTTTAAAAAGAAGAACTAAATTTTATTGAAATTTTGGGTGTTTTGTACGCTAATTATATGACGTCTTGTCAATATGCGCCATATTTCATACAATCAATATAAACTAATCTACAATTCAAATTGTTCTATTGAAAATCTTATTGAAATGCCATGAAATAGCAGTACTATGATAAAAAAATTGAATGTAAGCTTAAATTTTGTTTTTCTATTAGTGCAAACCAACTATAATTCTGAACTAAAGTGTTCTTTTTTTCTCCATAATCTCTTTAATAATCATCAAATATAGGAACAAATGCCATATAACTCAGTAAATTCGCATAAAAGATGAAATTCGTTTTTCGTAAAAACTCGTCGTCTTCTCACATAATCTAAATCACTCTTCACATGAAAGACGACGGCGTCGTCGACCCAGATCGCCTCGGTCAGCTCACGATGTCTTAGATGTCGCGTCCTCAAATCTAGATTTATCTAAAATGAGACGCGCGCGCGGAATTACAAAAGCTTTTGGCGACTTTAAGTACCTACTTTACCGTTTTCTGGTGCAGTTGGACTGAAATTTTTTGAAAACGCAAGATTTTTTTTATCAGAGAATGATTTTTTTTTAAAAGTTCTTTAAAACAGGTCTTGCACAAAAATATTAATCGCCAAAAATACAAGTTAACTACCCTGTACTAGTCACCAAAAATTCAAGCCTATTGGTGAACGTGCAGGAAACACAAAATCTTTAAAACTTTGCGTTTTTGCAGTTCAAATTTTTGCATCATTTGGACCTTGGTAAAATGGCTTGCAAATTTCATATTGTAAGTAATCAAAATTTTTGACAATACAAAAAAGTTGAACTTGAATTAATGTAGTAGTAGCAAAAACATGGTATGAAGAGTGAGAAATAACAAGTTTGAACGATTTCACTGCGCGTTCACCACAGTATATATATTCCAATATACAACACAGTCTATATATTCACTCAGCGTATATAAGTTGTTTTTTTCAAAGACTAATATTAGCAAGGTATGTTTCAAATTACTTTAACGGCCGTTCTCTCAACAGTTAGAATTTAACGTTTTTCAAATAGAGCCAGCTGTTTCAGAGAATGTCAAAATGTTGCAATCAACAAGAGATTTTGAATATGCGCACAAACGTCCTATTTTAAAGAAGTTTTTCCAATAAATAAACTTGTTTATACAAGAATATACATTTAGCGATACTAAAACAATCGAGCGTTTAACATGAACAAAGAAAGAGCTAGAAATCACCAGAAATATGAAATAATATTAAATATATTCTATTTATGGGGGATCTAAGTTTTTATCTAATCACTGCTGTACAATCCTGTTGTATAATCAATCTTTTTAAAAATTAAAAGTTATTTACCTTCATATTAGAGGGCATGGTTGTTTGCTCGAGAAAGACATGCTGAACAGCGACGTTTGATACATCTTCAAAAAACTCCCTATATCATAGCAAGAAAATGCATATTTTAGACATTGAACTAAATATAACTGGAATGCTACCTTCAGATACATCGGTAACACACGAAATGAAGCCAGATTTTTCGTGATGCCATTCCCAGATAAGAGCCTCTGGGAGTCAAATCACGCGAGTTCAGCCTCGCAATGCGTAATTGTAAACAAAGCGAAAATTATCTGATTTTTCCAGTTTCATAGCCTTTTCTGTTGTTATTAATAATGTAAATTTAAGTTTTCTGCAGAACAAATATTTTTTACACAGGAAACTTACGAATGGCAAAGGTTTGTGCTCCGATTCGTTCTGGCCCGAATAACAAGAAACTACGATGTTTTTTGTAAATAGCACTTTAAAACAAAGATTTGTTTACGTTCAGGTGCTCTTCCATTTCTTCCATTGTGTTTTTACGTCAGTCTCATTAGTGGATAAACATTTTTTAAAAATGTCAACATAACAATGCAGCTTTGCGAAAGGTCGAAAACGCCCGCATTTGTCACAGTTTGTTAAGTTCTTTTTTTTCACAAAAACGGTTGCTGTAATGTAATAACCTAAAATATTGCAATAAATGAATTAGATAATTCTACATCTTTCTGAAACAATTTTTTGCGATTTATTGCCCCTTTTTTTACAGTTTCTTCAAAAACTCTGAAATATTTTGTTCTGGCCGTAATTATCACAAGCGTGGAAAAACAGGGAACGATACTGCCGACTTTGGCGTCAAATGTCAGGGCGAAGTTAGCCTTGCAATTATATTTAGTTCAATGAATTTAGATGCCATGCATGCAAACATTATACAACAATGTATATAAGACAAACATGAGTTTACTATTAAAGTGCTTTTATGCAACCCATTTTGACCCTTACGATTTCACCTTAAATTGTTTATGACACGAAATTTTATCACAATTTTTTTATTTTATTGAATAAAGCATATAAAATAACTTGATAACCTCTTTAGTAGAACTGGATTATTGTAATTTGTTCAAGATATATTTCTTTTTCCTTTATGTAAACGACATGGTTATGACATAACAAAGCATAATGACATTTTTTACATCCTTAAAACTTTTTATAAACAAAGAAAATAGTTTAATGAACACATAATTAATTGTAAAGGTGCCAAAAATACATATTTTAATGCTAACTGTCGAGAAAATTAGTTTTTCCTAATGCTAATTATGCAATGTGATGTCATAACGATGTCATTTACATATTGCAGAAAAGTTATATATCTTTAAAAAGAAATAAAATTATAAAATTCCTTTAAAAAAGATATTAAGTCATTTTAAATTTCCTTTACAATCCAATCAGAAAACATAATGGTAAAATTTGGTGTCATAACAACTTTAAGTAAAATCCCAAAGTTTCACAATAAATTTAATGTATAAATACACCCTCCGAAAAGATGCATTTCTGTTGCACCCATCGTGAAACATATATTTCGTGAGCCTGAATAGTTAAAAACATAATTCATTATAATCCATTGTTTTTCAAGCAAAGCAGTTGCAAGGACCCAAGTCATTAGTAATTAGTTATTAATAATAACTTTTCTTCAGCTATTGAAGCCTTTTATCACCCCTATCTTGGTAGTTTGCCCAATAAAACATTTACAGCCAACAGCTCTCGGGTGGGGAATCCAAATTACAAATTGTAGGAAATATATTGCACAGTAATGAGCAAACATTTTATAGCTTATATGAAACAAACTTTTTGAATGACTGCTACCCACAGGAACAACATATGTCATACTATTTGGCCAAAATCTCTGAATAAGTTGAAGTTGGTGATGCATTTAATGCATTCAATACTGACAAGATCTGTTTCTGCATTATACCTTCCAACAATTATGTCTGGCAATAATGAATTTGCACTTCATAATTTAGAAATCATCAATCTATTTAATTTGTTTTATTTATCACTTACTTTTAAACTTCGATTTACATCAATAGATATATTATTCACTGTTGGTATAGGATCTTACTGTTATTTCTAACTATCGTTGCGCATCATTGTCTATGTCAGTTTATCAATGCTTGTTTCGACTTTTAATACTTTCTTGCACAAAAGGTTGATCGTCTTTCACAAAAAAAATTCCATCTTAAATGCTACACTGTCGCTAATGTACTTATATGAATTGCAGCAGAAGTAGTATTATACATACTTGAAATTCATGTAATTAAATACTATTTGAGAAATCTTCACCCGATATCCGTGAATAATATGTATAAAAAAACTCTGATTTGATTTTAAACAAAATTGTTTGGTTTTTAAACTTAAAAAAGCTTATAACATCACGGCCTGTACCTCGCTGGCTGTAATAAATACTAGAAAGTATTTTGGGGGCGGTATTTGTTTCTACGTCACAACGAACAAACATGGCGGCAGCAATAGAGTTCGAACGAAATGACAAAGATTGCAGTTAAATTTTGTTAACTTCTACTCAACACACGAAAGTCATTATACATCAAACAGCTTCTAAAAAGCCAAATATTTCAATACGCTAATAAAAATACAAGAACTAGTGTAATGTACCATGATCGTTCACCTTGATATTTTTGCCACGTACCTAATCCTTTGAATCAGGGGCGAACAAACTAAAAAAAGTTCCAAGTTCTAGGACATGGGCCCACATTTTTGAGCCTATATTTCATGGGAAATAGCCACAATCTTAACAAAACCAATATTTTTGACAACTTAGTTAATGAGCCGTATTTACATGTTTGTAAATGTAAATCGTCCAGGTTGGTATAGTCCTGAGAAGGACTGTTTTTGTTGTTGTTGGTACCTTTGAAGGTATCGTTGCTGTTGTCACTGAGTTGTTCGTTTCGTTGGGTTCGTTGGGTTTGTAAGTGTTGCGTTTGATAAAGTCAGAGTTATAGTTGTTTTTGTCAAAAAAACGTCTGAGATAGTTGTTTTGGTCAATAATTGTTTCAAAGGTACGTCTGAGACTATCTCGCGTATCTTACGACCATACAACATACGTGTCGCACATAAACCAATCACAACGTTACGACAAGTACTAACGAACATAAAGGACAAAGAACAACCCAACGAACGACAAGGTGCAGTTTACAAAATAAACTGCTCCGACTGCCACGCTTCCTATATCGGGGAAACTGGCAGGAACTTAAACATAAGACTTACTGAACACAAACGAGCTACTAAGAAACCAGACAAAACTAATCACATTGCCGAACATCACCGAATCACAAAGCACAACATTGACTGGGACTCGGCAAAATGCATTACTTACAGTACTGACTATAGACAACGGCTTACATTAGAAAGTTGGTACACCAACTTGGAACAAGCCCATCTGAACAGATCACAGCAATTACCGGCACCTTACAAACGACTTATTCACAATACAAACAAACGATCAACTAAAAACATTACACTTCAAACTAATTCACAATGACAATACCCAATTTACACCCACACACTACAACTAAAAACGTCACACCTAAATCACACATCACAACTAAAAATAATATATTTCACTTCACACTAATCCACAATGACAATACACATTTCCTGCACATTTCCTGTACACACAATACAATGACGTAAGAACCAGACAACAAATACGGCTAACCTGACGTTTACTCCTCATTTGACTCTGAAGATGACTACCGCTAAGGTTGTCGAAACGTCAGTCAACAACATCAAAAACAGTCCTTCTCAGGACTTTATTAACCTGGACCATTTACATTCACGAACATATAACGATACTAAAGTAAATGGTTTGAACCCGGGAGTATGTCGTTCACTCAACCGATAAATCAACAGTCACAATTGTCACGATATGATATGTATTTATTGGCATTTACGCGACACCTGTTATGTTCGGTATGAGCCGAGCTCTTTTGTCTTTTCCCATTGCATTATTAAAAATACTCTGTACTGATTACAAATAATGTTGAAGGTTTTAACAAGCGAATTCTCATTGAAAGTAACCAGAGCAAACATTTCGGATTTAATTGTATTTTATAGTTTGACTCGGTTTGACGTGTATTTTGAGTTAATGTTCATGGTAATTTTGGTATATTTTAAATCCACATAGATAATGTCAGATATTATTTGTTATTATGCATCATAAGAAAGATGAATAGATTTTTCTCTTTAATTTAGAACAAAAACACAAAGACCAGTGACCAGAGTGAACCAAGAAATTGATAAACAATGCGTCGCACTTTTAATTGATTTACTTCATGTGAAACTACAACTTTAAGACTAGTTAGTGCATTTAAGACTCGTTGGACACATTTATTTGCTTTCTCCTTTACGTTATATTCACGAAAAAAGTAAAAGCACTGTGACCAGAGTCCCATAGAGTACATACGGATAACCAGACACACAGAATAGATACGTAACAAAAGCGCCGCTCAGCGAAAAATCTGCCCCCCACTTGCACCCAGTTCTCAAATGCGCATCCATTGCGTCCGCCATTACTCCAGCCGGATAAACTGGCCAGAATGCATATATGTTAATATTATGGAGAGTTGTTTTTCGAAAATTTGATGAATGTAAATTCACTTATGGACAAAATTTTTGATGCTATCGGACAGGATATCAAGGATATGAGGTGAGAAACAGTTTTGTTGTAAAATACGTTCGTCAACTATAATTTTATGGGTTTTATACGTAGTCTCTTGCTTTAAATTGTATGCGAGATCCATAATTAGAACGTCTCTTACATTCCACGGCAATTGCCCTAAGAATTTAAAATTTAGGACTAATACAAAGGTAATAAATATACTTAGTGTGATCCATTTCTGTATTTTCTAGAAAAGATTTTCCTATTAGAATGGTCAATGGATTGGTTGGAAGCGATAAAACCTACTGTGCGTAAAGAACGTTCTTCAGATAAAGACGTTAATAGTGTAGAATTTGGACTAAACTGCTTTTATATTTGATGCTTGAATGAGGGCTTTTTATTTGCAACGTAGCTTGTCTGCATAATTGTAATTGAAAGTTTATATTTGTAATTGTACATTGAGTTCCTATGGCTATCATGTCTGTCAAATTTGTATTAACTTACAAATAAAGATGTTTTTTGTTGTCTTATTTTTAATAAACAATATATGAAATTACAATTATTTAAAGAATAAAGTCATTGATAAATTGTTTCCATTAAATTAACAACTTTGTCATTATTTCAAACATATTGTCAAACTCCTACAGCTTAGCTCTTTGGTTAAGCTTTACTTGTGAGTTGTGACCAACAATTGTCTGTGAAAAATGATTAGAATTATGTTTGATTTACCACATTGATCAACCAGCAGAGAGAATTATTGCAACAAAGGGCTCGAAAATTTAATTTTTGCTAAAATCCATAAACTTCATTCAAGAAATTAAAATTTTTTATTGTAAATAATCATGTCACAAACAGAACTTATTCTGACAAAAATTAGTTACTCTTAATACCATTATTTAAATCTTAATACTTTACACAGTAAAATGTTTACCAAAAGGTGAAACACAGATACACCAGAAAACGTTTTTAAAACATTTGACAACTGAGGGAAACTGTGCCAAGCCAATACCAATCCAATTCACAAAAGCATTCAGGAAGCTTTTTTATGTTCACTTCTCACATCATCAATAAGCATCTATGTCAAATATATAAATAATCTCCTCATTGAATTTAAAAGGGCAGAAATAACAAAGTTAAGTCATGTGGACCATGTGACAGTATATGTTTTAGAAATTGCTATTCAAGCACTCTATTGGTGGACCAACATGCTGCTGCTTACGTTCCAACTTGCTCAAAAAGTCATTCAAGCTTCACAAGTCACAACTCTGATGAATACAAAATAGTTTGGCATCAGATGACCTTCATAGTGGCCATGGAGCAGCGCTTCTGATATTTTAAAACACCTGGGTAGATAATTTTGGTGATTCGAATGTTCTGCACATAAGTGAGCACATAAGTTGTATCACGCAAGACGGCGATTTTGGTCCAATGACACATCAAGCAAGAGAAAATGTTGGATCACAGTCATTAAATCAGTAAGACCATATACCATAAATTGTATATCTCACACTGCAGTTTGCACATGTAATAATGAAATTAATTTTCATTTTAGATACTTGAGAGCTGTTGGTTATAGATGGCTTATTAGGAGGATGTGTCTACTAGGGTGGGAGAACACCAGGCCTTTACCACTTTGTGTGCACATTTTTTAAGGAAAAAGTACCCAACATGTGAATCCAAAGGTTACACTCCATCTGAACAACGCTAAGTTTAGTGTGCAATACATAATAATACATATGCTGAGCAAGCCTCAGCCAAAATTCCGATAATATTTTTATATAATTGTAAGTTAGCTAATTAACTATATCACACACGATCATGTATTTGCTGTGCAAGCCTAAGTCAAAAATCACTTAATATTTTAATGTAATTGTAAGTTAGCTAATTAACTACATCACATACGTACGATCTTGTATATGGTTTGCAAGCCTAAGTAAAAAATCAGTTATTATTTCATTGTATTATAAGTTAGCAATTATATTACACCACAATATATAAAACACTCGAATGTACATTTGTTGCTACCTGTCTAACAACTTTCCATTGTCCCTGATTGGCTGATTCATGACATCTCCATTCTCCAAACCCATTCTCCAAATTCTCTTGCTCTGCTTCTCCACTTGATTCATCCATGTATCCTTTGGTCGTCCTTTGTTCCTCTTCTTTGGTCGCCCGTTATAACATCACCTTAATTGTTGAATAAGCCATAATTATGATATCCAGAGCAAACACCAAACCATACAGCAATCTGAAAACAGTAACAACTAGAAACTTATAATCTATTTACTTTAAAAACAAAATAGCAAAATGTCAGTATCACCTACTATCCCAATACAATCTTTAGAATGTTGAATAATTGGATAAGACATGAATAGTTCCAACAATTAAGCCTGTTCCCAAGGCTTGCGAGGCTAAGAGGGTACTATCACTTGCCCAAGGTGACCCCCAGACTAGTGGAGGGAAGGAGGTGTCTTATCTCTGCAATTCAGACAGGCTGCAAGCAAGATCTGACCACTGCCGAATAAAAGCTTTCAAGAAGCAGGATCTAGGCATATGTCCCGTGGATGTCCTTTACGCGGAGCTTTACATTTTCTACATCTGCGTACAACCTAATTTTCCTGAGATGCAGCATTTTCTTCCTGTGTTGCTGCCAAATTTAGTTGTTGCTGCATCTGCTCATATAAATATAATAAATAAGCAGCAGCTATAACCTTACCAGTTGAGGAGAGAATACCTAACGATGTACTAGTAGAAAAAGCAGCTACTAAAGACAAAAATTCTCCAACAAAGTTACAACTAAGAGGAATAGCAATATCAGCTAAAGTAAACACTATAACTATAATAGAAAATAGGGGCATAGTAATAACTACTCCCCTATAATGTTTAATTAATCTTGTATGATGTCTCTCATAGAGCAGTGTTACTGCTATAAATAAAAGCACAAAAATGTGCTTTGATAATGGTGGTATGACCTTACAGATATAGTTGCAAAGTTCATGTGTTTGAACATCAACATAGCTTGGGTAATGTTGTTTCAAGACGTCAGAGTCTAAAGATGAGTAATCCATTCACGAAACATAAGCACAGAGCTCTTCATCACTGTCTCCATCGCTATTTATATTTTTATCAGATGGTGCACTACGTAGAAAACTAAATCTTGTCTCTGTTTTTGTCGCTCTTTTTGCTTCTAGTTTTCGTATTCTTTTGTTCAAAGTTGCTGTCTTATTTTTGTACCAGCTGACTCTTTCTTGAAGCCCTTTTATTTGTTTTTTGAAGCGATGACACGATGTGCACGAACTATGAGAAGCAACTGCATGGCCAATGTCAGTATGAAAGTCGTACGATAAATCGTGTGTTGTATGATCAACAGCATGGCTGGTTGTGGAAGTCTGTTCTTCAACTGTCCCCAGTGAATTGGAGATAGAGTTTTGGTGCTACGAGTTATCTAAAATAAATAAGATAAAGTATTTTAGGTGGTATGTAACTTCCGCTTGGCCATGTGCATTGTCGCTGTGACTGTATACTTTGCTGACCTGCCTTCATTTTCTTTCTGTTAGATGTTCTTCAGCCGCAGCTACGATTCCTACCACATCTATCGTTGGTACTGCGTTTGTTTAAGAATCGTTTCAAATTTAAAGATTTTGCGATATCACGATTCATATTATAGCATGAATCCTCGAAGTGTGCCGAACATAAACACGAGGTTGACGTAGCTAGAAAAATTGGTCTATGTTTACGGACAAAGTTCACCCATTTCCTTCGCCTTTGAAGATCAGTTCTCACATTAGGAAACAGATGGATAGCTATATTCCTTCAGTATATTGATTACCGCAACTGATTAACTTTCTGCCGCCAGCAATACAACGTCTGCCTCCGTGATGCTGCTCACTTCTATTAGTTACATACGCCATGTTGAAGGGCGGTACTCGTTTCTACGTTACAGCTTACATCAAAAATTCGCACAAAAATTGGAAAAAATCGTAACTTTGAGCAACTGTAGAATAAGTTTGAAAAGGCAAAATTTAATTCTGTTTTCAGGTATATAATCAGAAAAACAGAGTTCTACAAGTTAAGCTCATAAAAAAGAAAGTGAAAAATTCGTTGCATAACCACTTTAAATTTATCGATTAGACTGTTTGCTCGGTATTTTACTTTATACATCCACTTTCCTGGCAAAATTAACTTGCATGTCATCTGGTTCATTCACAGCTGTCCATGGGTTTTTGACCATTATTGTATGCTCCATTATCATAGCTTTTCTCCGATTTTCTGTTTGCACTGTACTACCTAATTGCTAATACGACTTTGGTTCTTGTGCACTTTCTTCATTCGTTGGATTAAATGTGTCGTGTTAATCCGTATCTTTCTGACCAAGTTCTGCAGAAAATGAGATTTCTTGATCTGGATTTGTTACATGTTCTTGCTGATGTTGAACAACAGGTATCATATTCATTACATTGTCCCCTCTCCCTTTATTTAGGATCGGCTCTTTTCTCTTATCACCTTCAAGCGATCATCGTCGAAATCTGTGATGGGAGATGGGAGAAAAGTTGTAGCATCAGATTATGGTACCGGTCTAATCAGTATTCCCAAAGTCCGAGGATCTCGTTATACTGGCAATACTATTGCAATGTGAGAGGCATTGAAACATTACGTAAATAGCAATGAAGCCTTGGCAGCAACAATATGTAAGAAACACTGGAAGAATTTATAATTAAGAAAACAAAACATTCTGTCAACAATTTCGTTTATACAATATGGCTTCTACATAACATTCATACTTTAAAGTTTGAGCATTTTTTTAACAAAGTTCTTCAATGGAATTTGTCAACAATTCAGTATTTAGATAACTTGTTGGTTTTTGCATCATTGAGCTTCCGAGAAAAGGGAGAGCCTGAGTACTATGCAAAAATTGGTTACACAGTGTTGGGTTCTGATTCATTTGTATATTGAAAACAACATTTTGAATCTGATGCTTAGCAATGGCCTGTTCATTTGCATTTAATTTCTTTAACTGGGAGGCAACACACATTCCAAATAAATCATTTTCAACTTTTTCCACGTGTTTGTTTTCATTTTGATGCCTAATTGCTTTTTGCATTGTACGAAGAAACTGTATTTCTTGCTCAACATCAACTTTTGTCTTTGACCACTTTTTATGTCCAGTTGTATCAGATATATCAGTAATCTTATCATCAAATACTTTATCTGGCTCAATTTGTTAACAGTCATTGTTTTCATTTAGTAAGCTCGCATGCTAAATTTCATCATCTGTTAATAAACTACAATTACTTGTCGAGCTGCTGCTGGTAGTTGATACTGACAAATTAGTTTTTGTTGCTCTAGCTTTTATTTATGGTACTAACCACTGTAGAAAATCATAGTCCTCCAATTTTGTTTTAGAGGAAACAACAGCTGACAGAGATGTTCCAGATTTTACTTTTTTGAAGACATTTCTTCGCTTGCCGAATCTTTTTTTTAAACTTTCAAACAATTTTTTGGCTCGCTCACCTATACGTAAAAAGTATATCCCATACAGTATTAACATTTTTTGACATGAAAAAACATTAAATCTACTTAGTGTTAGTTTTACAGTAGACGTAAATAGAAAAATTTTTTGAAAAACTGAAAGCTGTACATTTTATAGCAGACTGCAGTCTCTACACCTTCGAAATCTGCCACTCAAGCACACCTATATTTTGTTTACATTGTTTTACCTTCCGATAGATTCAGATTTTCTGCCACTTTTGCCCAAGCATTTGCCACGCCAAACTTGTCTTTATAATCCTTACATGTTTTGTCATATTAGCATGGAAACTTACGCACTTCCTCGGCCAACTTTTCATCAAATTTAATAGTTTCTGGAATAAGTGATTAAACACATACTGAATCCGCCATTTTAAATTTCTAAATTTTCATTCAAGATGACGTCATTTTGGCAATTAACGCGAATAAATATCAAAAATTTTTTATATTTTATCGCGTTTGTCGCGATTGTTAGTCGCCTTTTTTTATTGCGATTATTACCACGTTCACATATGGGATTATCGCGATTTAAGTTAATCGCTGTCGCGTTTGTCGCGTTAAACCAATAGCGGAAACCAGGCTTAACGGTAACATTTCTGATACGAGATTATTCTGATCTATTTGATGACAAACAAGTCTACAGTCGATTAGCCTTGACGTGTTCTAGCAGCCATGACAGTGAAAATTAAAAAAGAATTGGATGGAGTGCAGTGCAAATGGGTATCATTGACCTTGTAAAATGACCCTCTATGGTAGGTGTGGAAAGGCCACACAAGCTACGAATATGTATTAATCCTAGATATCTCAACGAAGCCATTCAGCGAGAATATTACCCTCTCTTGACAGTACAAATATTTCTCAGTGTTCGATACAGCCTTTCAATTTTGGCACAAACCTCTAGATGAGGATTCGAGCTATCTTACGACATATAGCACGCTTTTTGGTCAATACAAATTTAATTTTGCTTTGGATGGTACCAATCAAGTACATGCCAACTGTATTCAAGTATGCCAAATACATCAATAAACTTGGTTTGTTTTCCGTTTTAACTAACAGGTTGAACGACCTGTTACGTGCACGAAAGATTTTATTCATAAATGACTGCTTAAAATAACATTATTTTTAAATAAATGTATGAAAAAAGAGGATTATCTCTTTACGTAAATGCATTAAAGAATGAGTCTCGCAGTATGCTTTGCGCGCTTAGCCATGCAAAGGCAGCCATTTGGTGGCACCCTAAAATGGCACTACATTAGGTTGTCAATACAGCAATATGTCTACTTTGACTGCTAAGTCTGGCAAATCGACGGTTGGCAAAGAAATGAAAAAGAAGTAGCAAGAACTGAATTAAGTAAAGATGCTAAATTAAGTAAAGAATAGAATTAAGTAAATTATTGAATTCGTTTTTCGCATGATATCAAGAATTATTCAGAATTATGCTCAACCTCATCCAACAATTGCTCAATATCTGCAATCATGACGTCATACCTACATATAATGGTTTCTACAAATATGCACGCCATTAAAAGCCGGTTTTGAAAAAAATTCAAAAAAACGATGTTCACCACAGTTTCTAAGAAAGATAAGCAAAAGCTTTTGAGCAAAAAAGAAGTTGAAAACAATTAAAAAACAGACGAAGCTTGTTTTGAACATATTTACAGCATATTTAAGCGAAAAGAACTTGAAAAAACCGTTTTGTTTCAGCGACAAATAATATACATGAAAAAATCTCTCAATTCTGATTGGTTAAGAGCAGTGCAATTTATTGTAAATACCAGTGCAAACAAGCGAAACACCAGTTCTGATTTCTCTTCAAAACTGCTCCTGATTAGTTAGTCTAACAAAAAGTAATATAAGAGCCAATCAAAATAAAACATTTCAAAGGCGGGAAAGTTACATTATTGTAAACAAAGCAATTACAATGGCATTACTGTGAGAATCACTCTTTAAATTGCATGAAGTCATTTGTACATGGAAATGTTTACTTGACCTTTGAGAAAAAACAGAAAATCGACCAAGTTCATTTACGCATTGTGATGAAAATATACTCTTAATCAAATTTTCTGAAATTTTCATACCTTATAAACCAATAACCAATTCATTCCGTAAATGACTAAAATCGACACTGATTTCGACACCCAATTTACGATTGCGTATTCCCTTCTTTTCTGGATGCCGTTTTTTAAAAACAACTCTCCGTTCTTCGAGGACAAATTTATCTTTATTTTTTATGTTAAATTATACTGAGCAAAACTGCTGATGTACCCATACTACCACAAATTTATGAGAAGTTTGGCTCAATTTGTAGTACAATACAAATTTATTTCACAATAATACAAATTTAAGATGGTAATTATGCCCCAAAATACGCAAAAGTTTAAAAACTTTTCCAATTCAAACAACTTAACTTGAATTTTTTATTAAATCCTTCATAATTAAAAAATTGAAACCTGGTTGCATATATGTATGGTAAAACATGTATTTGAAATTGCCAATAAATCCATTATGGAATAGGCTTATGCCGTGAGATGTCATGATAACAAACAGAAGTAGCAATAAAAGAACATACTAAATTTTGGCGAATAAATATTAAAAATGTCATCATTTGAGAATAACACTGTGCCAAGACAACCTACTACAATAAATACAAGCCAAAAGCTGCCTTTCATCATCAAATGAAAAATTTAACACTTTTAGAGGGTAGAAAGTACAATCATACTAAACAAATTTTTAAAAAGGCAAAAGTACATAAGAATTATATAACTAACAGAGCACAAACTTTAAAAATTTGTAAGTAGTTTCATCAGATGTAACTTAAACTTTGGATTAAACATAGTTTCCAGTTTCACACAGCTGAACTAATTATTGAAAGGTCAGTTTTTTAGCCAGAGTGCAGTTTAGCACACACCAGTAGCCGTTTATGGTGATCATGGGAAAATACTAATCAACACACTTACAGCAAAATGCTCTTTCACTCTTTAATGAGAATATGAGTTATGGTTATGGTTATAGTTATGGTTAGGTTTATGGCTATTGTTAGGTTTATGGTTATGGTTAGGGTTATGGTTAGGCACATGGTTATGTTAGGTTTATGGTGAAGGTTAGGGTTATTGTTAGGTTTTTGGTTATGGTTAGAGTTATGTTTAGGTTTCTGGTTTCTGTTAGGATTATGGTTAGGGTTATGCATATTGTTGGATTTATGGTTGGTAGGTTTATGGTTATGGTTAGGTTTATGGTTATTGCTATGGTTATGGTAGGTTTATTGTAAGAATCAGGCTTTGGAAATGTGAAATTTTATCAGTCACTAACTTATTGTTAAAATTGCATGCCTTTTTTGATTCTCTGAGCATGCAGTATGTTTCTGCTTATCAGCGACTAAAGATGTCCACTAAAAATCACTTCATCCATTTTTTTTTTTGTAAGACTTTTGCAGATATCGCCTTGGTTTGCGAAGCTTAGCATGAGAAGATGAAAACATTCTATGCACAAGGCTGTCACAATATTTTTGATGGCCCTTTTGAGTGGATGAACCAGCAAGCAAATCTAAAAGCATTCTTCTATCCGATAAAAAAGCCTAAATACTATCATCCGTATACTATTCAAGAGCTTCTGCTTACCTTGAACAACATTTCAACTCATCAATTAGATCAAGCATTATTTCTTTTGTGCTTCTTTTCTCGATGTCAACAAGTTTCTTTTCACAATCTGAAAAATCTTGCCTGGTATAAGCGTCCATTGCCTTGAAGTTTTATTCACAACTTACACAACAAATACAAAAATCAGCAATGAGATGTTGCTGTTTGCTTCTCAATATCCATACTTATTACCGCTTAATTACGCACTACTGTGAAGGTACCACAGGATTCACCCCAACAGTCAAAATTAGCATAAAGTGTGAAGTTGACACCGAAATCACTTTGACACGATCACTTAAAGAACATCAGTTTCAGAACTAAAATAAAAAAGAGCAATTCTACAGCTTAGAAAATACTTGAGAGTTTTGCGTCAATATTCGCGGTACTTAACTGACATGTATATATATACCTGATTTTGAAGACGTTACCACGATGCAATATACTTGTGCCTAGTATCATCTTAAGGATCTTGTTCTGAGGATTACAAGTATGTTTTTATTATCCTGGCCCAAATTCGTGGAGCAATTCTACAGCTTATGAAAGAGTTTGCTTTCTTGGTTTAATTGATTTGTGCGTTATTTAAATGACATGTAAATATGTCTGATTTTGAAGTAGTGGTAAGCACGCTGCAATCATTTTTCATTGGGTATCTACGGTGGCCCACAAGTACAAGCACACTTACACATTAACAGCATACGCGCACAAATTCGAGGATGCACACTTACACATAACAGCATACGCGCACAAATTCGAGAGTGGCCCACAAGTACAAGCACACTTACAAATAACAGCATACGCGCACAAATTCGAGGATGCACACTTACACATAACAGCATACGCGCACAAAAATTCGAATACTAACAAACGAAAGTTCAAAATTAAAAAGGAAAAGCCGGCAGTCTATTACTTGACATTTCTTTCCGCTGCTAAACACTACTTTAATGACTTATGGAAGATATCATTCGCAACTATTTTACTAAAAACTACACGTATGATACAATCCTACAGCTATTACAAAAATATCATGGAATTCGCATCTCCAGAAGTACTTTGCTGAATAAGCTTAAGCTTTATGGATTGCACCGACGTGGAAATACCGTTGATAAAGACCACGTAAGAAGATGCATTGCTCGAGAACTAGATGGAAGTGGTAAATTGTTGGGCTATAGAGCCATGTGGAGACGATTGCAGTCAAAATATGGCTTGCAAGTTCCTCGTTTGGTTGCTCAAACCACCCTTCAAGAAGTGGATCCAGAGGGATCGAAATGGAGACGGGCTAACCGTCTTCGTAGAAGAGCTTACATGAATCCGGGGCCAAATTATTGCTGGCATGCCGATGGTTACGACAAACTTAAACCGTATGGTTTCCCCATCCATGGGTGTATAGATGGATTTAGCAGGAAAATACTGTGGTTAAATATAGTTCCTTTAAATAATGATCCCCGCGTAGTGGGCAGGCTATTTTACGACTGCATATCTAATATGCAACTCTGTCCTAAAATTCTTAGAACAGATAGGGGAACAGAAAATGGGATTATGGCATCAGCCCAGTGTTTCTTACGCCGAGATGATACGGACACACATTCTGACGTCAATGCTCATCAATATGGATCATCACACAGCAATCAGCGAATAGAAGCATGGTGGGCCATGTTACGTCGCTCGTGGGCCTCGTGGTGGATGAATTTTTTTAAGGATTTGATACCTAAAGGGGTTTTAGACACAAGCAACGTACTTCAACTTGAATGTCTATGGTTTTGCTTTAGTCCTGTCTTAAAAAAAGGACTTGACCAAATCAAGGAATCGTGGAACAGTCACTATGTACGCAAATCCAGGTTTTACACTCATGCGGGGATCCCTGATCAGCTTTACCTTCCACCTGAAGCAGTTGGAGCTGAAGATTTTCAGAAACAATATGACGACGAAGATCTTATAGAGATTTACAATTCAGTTAGGGTGTCGACAGAAAAGGTCTCTACATATCAAAAATACTTCTCGTATAGTGCTGGTGTGTTACGAATAGGACAGATCCAGACATGGAGAGAAGCTTTAATGGCATATGAAAGACTTCTAGAAGCAGTTTAAAGCAAATAGCAATGAACAAAACATATTTAACATTAATAACTCAAAACGATAACGTATATGGTAATCTTATAAAGAAATAAGATAATTTCATATTCAGGGAAGGTCCATAACCTCCATCTTCATATGACACCACATCATTGTCCATAAAATCTTTTTTAACAAAAGTGAACTAAAAAAAGTGTTTCTACAATGTAAAACACAAATAATATGTCATAATAGTGTGCTAAAACATGTGATAGAACTTTCATACAATGTCAAACGACCAGGCACTTTTTTCTCTTAGGATCGACGAAAACTCCTCTACAAGTTCATTATAAAATTGATAAGTGCTGGGAATCTCTAGCAATAGTCCACATGTGTGTGCTACAGGACGACGTTGTAAACCATTAAGTTCTGTAAATGACACTTTTAACTTTTGACCTTCTAAAATGATGTCAGAACCTGTGGTAAATTGAAGGAACGCGGTTACGTTGCCACCTAGAGACTTTATTTTAAGAAGATCTTCTTATTTTAAGTCTTTTACCATCGAGTTCAATTATTCCAATCTTTATCAACAACACAAAATTGAGTTTTATTAACCAAATTTGTATAATTGGCATAATCATAACATTGAATACACATACCTTCACTACTTCATCTTTCTTCTCCTTTTTTTTATTTGACTTAATCGTTCATTTGACTTCCTTTTTCTAATAGTTTGAAAGGTAGACGAACTACCAGCGCGGTGAGAATTTTCTAGTTGATCGCCACGATCAGTGCAAGGATTGGCGACTGCGTTCTTCTTTATGTACTCTTCGAAAGTTAACGGTTGTTGACTAGAGGCCGAAGGTTTAATTTCTGATACACTTGCACCACAGTTCTCGCAAAAATTTGCATTTTCATCCTTTTCTTTTCCACAATGTGGACAAAACATCGTTGGGTTATTGACTTATTGCTATTGTGAACATGTGAATCATGAAATATTTCTCACCGGCAATCTTTTCGGTTTTTGCAGCCCGATTTTACGAAACGTCATGTAATAAGCCATGAATGTGAATATTTATTTGTGCGCGTATGCTGTTATGTGTAAGTGTGCATCCTTAAATTTGTGGGCGTATGCTGTTATGTGTAAGTGTGCTTGTACTTGTGGGCCACTCTCGAATTTGTGCGCGTATGCTGTTATGTGTAAGTGTGCATCCTCGAATTTGTGCGCGTATGCTGTTAATGTGTAAGTGTGCATCCTCGAATTTGTGCGCGTATGCTGTTATGTGTAAGTGTGCTTGTACTTGTGGGCCACCGTAGGTACCATTTTAAAGATGTTGTTCTGAAGATTGGAAAGATGTCCTGATTATCGTGGCACAAGTTCGAGGAGAGAATCTACGACTTATGAAAAACACGGCACTTTTGTGTTACTTAATTTGTTGCAATATAATTAGAACGTATGTTCTTATTTATTTTGTCGAATTGCTGTTCAGTTTTAGCTAATTTATGCAAACGTATTTTAAGAATTTGAGCGCTTAAAACTTATGTCACATCTTATGTTTGCGTCTCTCTTGACTGACCGTTGAATCGTTGATGTCGACAGTTTTCGATTGTTATCTAAGCAATTATTACTTTTGTGATAAAAGTTAGTTCAGAATTATATTTAAATCTTTGGTGCTCTTCTCGTTTTCGTGTAACAATAAATGACGAAGTTACGTTATCGCTACTTTTTGTCTTGCGGTCGTTCATGTCTTTTATCATTCCCTACATTGTTTGTGCCTTTCAGCGCACTGCTGGTCGTCGATCGATATACACGTTTCACGTGAACGCAATTGTGTAGTAAATACTTTACTACACAATTTCATGGATTCTCTGATGCATCTGAAGGTGCAAATGTTGCTGTTGTATATGTAAGAACAGTCTATGAGAATGGTACCATCGACGGGAAATTAATCGCTTTAAAGACAAAGGTTGCTCCAGTGAAAAAGCAAACAATTCCCCGTTTAGAGCTGGTGGCAGCGACTGTACTGGCGAAGTTAGTAGAGTCTTTGTTAGAGGCACTCAAGTGGAGTCTGGAAGTTTTTTATTGGGTTCACTCGATGACAGCACTTCACTGGATACGAAACAATCGAGCATGGAAACCATTCGTGCAGCATCGAAGTATTTCGAAGTATTTCGCTGACGGAATCTTGGAACGTTTGTCCTGGATCGCTTAATCCTGCAGATTTAACCTCACGAGGCATTTCTGGGCAACAACTTTCGAATTCTTCCTTATGGTTCAAATTCTTGGCAAGGGGCAAAGAAGAGTGGCCAAAACGTCCAGTTGGCAACCTCTCACAAAGTGACGAAGTTCTGAGAGAAATTGTGAAAGAGCATCCGAATGTCGTGACATCACTAGTTTCGAATGAAATCGAACAACGAGCCATGCCAGATCTTAACAAAGCAATCGACATTACTCGTTATAGCTCCATGAAGAAACTTCTTCGAATAACTGCTTATGTAATGAGATTCATCAACATGTTAAAAAAAGATGCCACGGTGCGTGCGAACAACAAACAAACTCACAACCTCAGAAGGACTAAGCTCAGACGAAATAAGGAAGGCGCAGCTGCTATCAGCTATCCTTTGAAAAAGAAATATTATTCCTTCTATCAAAGAATGCGAATTCTTCGATACCTAATTATGTTAAGCAATTTGGGCTATTTCTCGACGGTGATCACGTGCTGCGGTGCCATGGAAGACTGAAAAATTCACCACAATGTGAAGTACAGCGGGATTCGTGATATACTAACAACCATTAGAGTGGTCGAGAAGCAGTAAAGAAAATCGTCAGGAAATGTGTTGTTTGTTGTAAAGCTGAATGTCTTCCTTATGGGAGAAAGCCTCCTCCAGATCTTCCTGTTAGCAGAGTGTAGGATGATCCCCTTTCACAAACGAAAGTTTGGACTTTGCCGGACCGTTGTTCGTACGAGAGAGTTGCGACAGGAATAATTTGTCGGATAATCCAACGAAGGTGTATATTCTATTGTTTACGAGTCTACTAGAGCCATTCATCTGGAGGTCACTCCTTCCTTAAGCGTTCCAACCTTTCTCCGCGAGTTCCGCAGATACGCTAGTCGACGAGCAGTGCCAGCTCTTCTTATACCCGATAATGCTAAGACTTTTCGAGCTGCATGCTTAGAAATTTGCAAGTTATGTCGTTCTGAGGAAGTGTTACGTTATTTTGCAAACCATCAGATTACATGTCAGTTTACCGCCCCTTGGTGGGGAGGCTTCTGGGAACGTTTGATTCGAAGCCTGAAACGTCCGTTGTCAAAGGTAGTTGGTAGAACCAATCTAACCTACGACGAGTTGCATACTATTTTGGTTGAAGTCGAGGGGCGTGATAAATGCACGACCCCTAACCTACGTGTACGACGATGAAGAAGTTGTATCTCTTCCGCTAAGCCCCTCGCACTTGGTGTATGGAAGACGAATAACGACCATGCCATACAGTGAGCACTTTGAAATTTAGAGCACCTATCAATGTTTGACGAGAAAGGCGAAACATCACCAAAATTTGCTGCAACGTTTTGCTCTTCAATGGAGAAACGAGTATAGTTTAGCTTTACGAGAGCAGCACACCTCAAAGTCAAGAGGTAATCAAAATCCCGAAATAGCAGTTGGAGATATCGTCATTATTCGCAACGATCAAACAAAACGTATCTTTTGGAAGGTGGCGAAAGTTGAACAATTGTTACAAGGTGACGATGGAGTTACACGAGCTGCACAAGTCAAAGTCCTTCGTAGAGACTCTTATCATTCATACTTGTTGCGACGTTCTATCAGGCAACTTATTCCAATTGAGGTTCATCAGGAAGAAGACAGTAACGAAAGAGTAGAGAGCGATAAGAACTGCGAAGAACAACAAGTGCTTCGTCCAACTGATCGACCACAGCGCAGCGCGGGAATAGCAGGACAGTTGCGAAGATTGCAGAATACAAACAAGCTCTAAACAACTGTACATTCTTACCTAAAAATAGTTTTGTTTTTTGTTTTGTTTGTTGAAAACATTTTATTATGGAGAGTGTAAGAAAGAAAAACATGTCAATGATACGTTAGTAAAATATACATATAGAAAGCAAATACATCTTGTCTATTCCGTACAAAGATTTGTTCCGAAATATACTCATATTTCGAACGATCATAAAAATGGCAACAGAGTTACTTTAATTCGAATATTTTGATGATGTACATCCCGTAGAGTTTGATAATACCGTTTTCAACTTACTATTGTTCTTCAAAATGTCTTTCTGATTATTTTTCTATGTCTATTTGTTTTGTTTCTTCAATGATATAATAAAGACGTAATTTGAAATCATTATGATATTAGCGATGTGAATAACAAAGTGTTGTTAAATAAGTAAATTTGTAGCAATCTTCCATAAACGTCATTGCAGATGAAATTTTGGTAGCAGTAGTAGGATTCTGTAATATTTCTACATTTTCTAAGAAGTAGCATCATCATATAATATCCAGTTTGTGTCAAAACTATGCAGGTCGACCTTGTACCATCTCAATTTTCTGCCATTATAAAGCCAAGAAGACAAACTTTTTTGGATTAAATATCTTTGCCGGTTGTTCTGACCCTTTCACAAAAATTTTGCTCGAATCAAATGTTGGTTGAACGAATAAAAACGCAAAAACTGTAATTTTGTAATACAAAAGTATTGTAAAGTGGGACCGATGCCCCACGAAGGTCATAATCAGATGAGAAAACTTCCGGCTTCAACTATTTTACTATATTTTATACATGGTGCGTTATCCAGCGTAATATACATATCAGTGGTTTGAATATTGTGATAGCTTCTGCGCATGCGTTGTAAAATAATCCGATGTTTGTTCTTGAGAATTATTCAAAGCGAAAGCTAGGCCAAAATGTTTCTGTGATATTAAATTAAAATGCAATTTTGTCTTTTAAGTTATTAAGATTGTTATATTTTGGCCGTATTTGGTACGTCGCTCGCTCAGTGCATAGCGATCGAAAATTTATAGCATTTTGTACTTCGTGATATTATTAATATAACAAAGTATAATTCATCCATATATAGTTGCATTATATGAAGCGTTCATTACGGTGGCCCACAGCGGCAATGCGGATATATAAGTTAGGAATAGAAATCAAAGTATTTTGCATGAAATGTTTTTATTATTCATGATATATATTAGTGGAGCAGTAAATATATATTCATTGAGCAGATATATTTATAAAGTACGCAGATATATATTTTCAGTACGCAGATATATATTTTCAGTACGCAAATATATATTTTCAGTACGCAGATATATATTTTCAGTACGCAGATATATAATTTCAGTGCACAGATATATAATTTCAGTACACAGCGCAGATATATATTATCAGTGCGCAGATATATATTTGTAGTGCGCAGATATATATTTGTAGTGCGCAGATATATATCAGATTTTATGTGCGGATATATATTTAGTACGCAGATATACATTTATGGATAAATTGATATTGTTTTAAAATGAAAACATTAAACAAAATGGCGCGAAAGGAGGGATTAAGGAACAATTGGGAACAAATGGGAACAATAACAACGAAATTTAAAATGGCGTCTACTTCGTATTCGGGAATGCACACTCGGACATCTAGCAAAAGTAGGCGCATTCGGAAACTTCTTACGAAGATGATTTCCGACACCCGAGGCTTATTTTTCGTATTGCGTGGATTCTGCGTAATAATTTTGCGTGTAAAGCCTTAATTCGTGGCAATTTAAAACTTATCGCGGGAAAATGGAAATAATTTAAAATAGTAAACAGTCTCCGCATATTGTACATCACCACACAAAACAAACGAAGTTAAATTTCTGTTTATGTTTCCGCTGGTAAACTGTTCTTATAACAACAAGCACATATTTTTATACATATGAAAATTATTGACATTTCAGCAGCGACTTTATTTAAAATCAAACTATCTGAACGCTCTGGACTTGTGCAAAATGTAGAGGAAGCAGAAAGTCTCCTTAGAGAGTACGAGTTGGCAAGCACAACTGATTTATGTGGAAATAAAGCAAAAAAAGGATTTGGGAACACAGGTTTGTATTTTTTTCTCAAAATATAACTAATCTATATCGATCTATATGCTTTCCTTATTTCTGTTGTCCAGATCAAATTGTTATATGAAACCTGAATGTTGTCATATTCTTTAATATAAGAAGTACTATAATAATGTCCATGCACATTTGAGTCTTACTATCCTCAGTCTGTCGTTGTGTGTCGAACGAGCAAGGAATAGGGAAACTACACTTATCGCAAAAAAGGTGAAAACCAACTCATAGGTAGTACTTTAGTCTAAAAAAGAGCAAGAGGCAAAGCATAGTTTTTCGTTAAAAAGGTTTCGTTTAATGTGTACAGAATACAACCACGTAAATCACACAGTAAAGTTGAATATAATGGTTCAATTTGAACTAAATGAAATCACTTATTCTATTTTTAATCGAAAAAATGTTAGATCTCACAAGTGCCAATCACAAGGTTTGGTGGGAAGATGGCCAGCTTCCATTTGACCATATACCGTTCGTTCAAGTGAACCATAGGGTCTACGATTGTCGTCATGGGGTAGATAGGCATTCAAGCCAAAAGAAGAAAAACAGAACAATAATAGATATATTATTCATCTGCTAATGCAATACTACAGATTTAATAAAAGTAAAATGAAAGTGAAACGACGTTGCTAACCTTATAGTACGTTGCAATTAAACTTCCAGTGTGAAGAACTTTGAGGGAAACTTTGAGTTTTATTGTATTTTTAGCATTCTCATGTAATCTTGGTTTCTTTCTTCTTCATGAATTTCTTCAGCTGCCTTTCCTTTTAGGTGTAATTATTTACCAACATGTTTATATCTTTTAGTCAAATTCTAGCGACCACTCGTTTAAGAAGCACAGAAACATGGTTCAAGGAACAAGAAAATTGAACTGTTCAGCACAAGTTCACATGAGAGAATAGATCAGATTTCCAGATTTAGGGTAATTTTAAATAAAGGTGTTTATTCGTATGCATTGCTCGATCTGTCAGGTGTAAACAACAAAAATGTCTGGAGGTGTCCAAATCAATTTGCCTTGAAACTTTACTCACACAGGTTTTTTGATAAATTTACGCGCCTTTAGATTAAAGAGCAAACGGTTTGGCGACAAAAAACGATGTCGAAAAAACTTAGGGAATGCTTACAAAAAGGTGGAAATGCCAATGGAGAAAGGTGGATCCATATCCAGTTGCCTTGCCTATCTGAGCACAAAACTCACCCTATAGGAAGCGTAAGGATATATTTAGTCCTAGTTTTTGTACGGTGCAAGTCAATGTCTTGCTATATTGTTTTTAAACCTTACGTTTTATAATCGGCTCCTCTATATGTAGGTTGGAGGTCTTCATCAAGGAATTGATAAGATGCTTGTTTCCAAGATCCAAGAATTGGTTGTTGCTGGGGCTTGCTCAGTTAAAGAAGTTAGGAGGCATCTTAAAATCTATGTGGAGCAAGACCTGTACAAAGCAACAAAGGCACCCGCTAAAACCAATCGGAGATTTTATCCTTCCAAACAAACCATACGCAGCCACATTTACAAGGCAGTCATCAAAGAACGATTTTCAAAATTTGACCAAGAAAATCTTCAAAAGAAAATCGAAGACTGGAAACTGAGGTGTCCCGACGAGTCTTTCTTCTTTCGCCCGCTTGCTACATATTCAGCATAGTCTTTGATTACTCAAGAAAATAGTGATGATAACGAAGAAGACGACGATGACGATGATGATGACAACACAGTTTTGCTTGAGTCAAAAAATGGATTGTTATTCATTCACCAGACTGTTAATCAGAAACGTCTATTTTACAGAATGTCAGACGTACATTTGCGATTTCCATCGAGAGCAAGCGTGGGAGCGATGGCTTTCAAAAAGCAGCAACGGACTGCTCCCGTTAAAAAATATGATTCTTGCAAAACTACGATTAATTGCCAGAGTGAGGACGGAGGCTGATTACGAGGAAAATGTTAAAAATTTTAAGTCATCAGAAGCAGTGGCGTGGTGGCATAGTTTTTACTGCGGTGGCCAACACAAATTTTGCGCCCCTTTCACCTTTTCTTATAGCTATTTTCAAGTATTTTATTTATTTTTATTTTATAAAACACAAACATGAATCTTCATAAAAAAGAAAGTAATTAAAAAACCAAGTATCATCAAGCAATTATATGTCTGTTACGTTATTTGTTTTTCATAGTAAAATATATTTATATTAATGCCTTTGCAAGCGCTGGGGAGGTTTTCCCGAGTAAAGTTATGATTCTATCTTTGTCGATAAAAGGGAGAGTTTCCCTTTCAACTTCCATTAAAAGCAATGATTCCAGGTGTTCTTGTACCATCGTAGATTGAATCCTCGTTTTTACTCTCTTCAACGAAGAAAAAGAACGTTCAGCAGTTGCTGAGCTAATGGGTATGGCCACTGCAATTGAATAAACTTTGCATAATGTTGGGTATGCGTCGACTAAATGGTACTTTGGAAAACAAAGCAGCTTCAAGGCATCTAGGAATGACGGATTTTTAGCCTTCTCGGTAATTGACGCATTATTCGAATGCTTACTTATGTCAGTATCAGAATGATTTTCATCATCATCATCACCATCACCATCATCGATAGTTTCAAAGTTCTGCTCATTATGATCATGGTCATTTTGAGTTGAAAACTGAGAACAGTGAAATTTTTTAAATGTTTCTGCAAAGCTTAACAGTTTAGTAGCGCATCTTTGGGAATCCATCTTATACACATCACAAAAGGCTTTCACTGCAGATTGAAGACCGTGAGGTGTCTTGTACTTGCTCGAGAGCTCGTCAAATTGATTAGGTGCGAATAAAGCCAATGATTTCATTAGTGGTCGATTCTTTTCAAAACGATTCTTCATTGAAGATTGAATGGAATCTAGCACTTTATAAAATGTGTCTCATCTCCATTGTGCTTTTGGGGAATCTGCCAAATCATCTCTGGCTTGTTCTCCGTCCATTGGTCGTCGACGACGAGGTCGTGTAGACCTCCATTCGACATCTAACGCAAAAGCATCGGACATTTCAATGATTTTTTCTGGTTTGTTACGTATGATTTGAATTCTAGAAATTGAGCTATCAACCATATCCACTGCTTTTCCAAAGTCAGCATTTACGCTCAGTAGATATCGCCTAAAGGTCCAGTAATTCCAAAAATTTCTTGGAAAAGACAGGCAGTCGCAAGAAATTGCTTTGTCTGAAAAGCTGCTTGCAATCCATTTGCTGTTGCTCGCTGACTTTCAGTGAACGACCTTTCCTCAGCCACTTTTTGGAGCACTCGCATGATGCACTTGAACCTTAAAAGAAATACGTTTAGAGAAAATTCTCTTGCATTCCATCGAACTGTATTAAGACGTTAAATCGAAAAAAATTTGAGGTTTTCATTCTTTTGAACCAATTGAAACAATTCGTGTTATTTATGAGAATTATTAAAGAGAACGTGCCGTTTTTCGAAAGAGTCAAAAAGAGTAATGACATCAATAGCAACACAAGCTGAATCGGACAAGACGAGATTTAGCGTATGCGCATAGCAGTGAACATAGATGATGTGGTTTCCGATTTTCTCTTTTACAATTGCCTGCAAACCATTATAACATCCGCTCATACTGGATGCTCCGTCATACGTTTGGGCAACAAGCTTTCAAATGAAACTCCATGCAATTGTAATATTGTTGTAATAGCAGTGTATAGGTCATGTGCAGTTGTTCCAATTGCTTTTGGGCATGACAAAACGTGTTCAGAACACTCGCCAGTTTCATTAACAAGCCTTACGCATATACTCAATTGCTCGGTATGAGTTATATCAGCAATCAATGCCCATGCTTTGCAGTTTCGTATTTTTTGTACAATTATAGAAGATATTTCTTTACCAATGATATTGATTAACTTATTTTGAATATCATTGCTCAAAAACGTTAGCCATGAGCCACGTCCTTTGATTCCTTTTACATCAGTTTTACCACCATCCTTTGTCGATTGCTTCACTTGGTGATCACGAACTTTCTCAAGATGCTCATTGAAGGGTTCATCGTACTCTGACAATAATTTAAGCGTTTCCAAAAAGTTTCCTGTATTAAGATAGAAATTTGTCAGTGATTCACAGTGACCCCTAAAGGAAAGCCCTTGTCTTCCAAGAAACATAATAACATCTATCACACATTTCAAAACTGTTTTGTTTAAAACAACTTCCTTTTTACGTCTTTCAGACTCGATTTTCCCCTGGTGATGAAACTGATCCGATATTGAGTTTTCTTGAAGGAAAAGAGCTTCTGCAACTTTTGCGTTTAGATGAGAATTGCATTTTTCTTGCTCCAGAATTCTAATATACTGCTTTTTCCATTTGGAGAAACTAATGCTTGCAAAAGATTTTCCTTGATTTGACCGAATATTTTCTCCCCTAGACGTTAAATCTGTAAACAGAATGCACGGCATGCAAAACAAGCTGTCTTCACTTAGAGAGTAGGAAATCCATTGTCCATTTGATGAATAAACATGTTTCTTGAAACAGCAAATGCCAAGAGAGCTCGAATAGACGTGAATCTGACAACAGGTGAAAATGTTTCTTCGAAGTCAATTCCATACCTCTGTAGGAAGCCTTTTGCAACCAAACGCCCTTTGAATCTATCAATTTTGCCGTTTTCGTCATGTTTCACTTTGAAAACCCATTTACACGAAATCGTTTTTCTACATGGTGGTAGAGGTACCAGTTCCCAGGTATCGTTTTCCATTAGTGATTCATACTCTGAGTCAGCAGCTTCCTTCCACTTTTGACCATGTTTGCTTTCAAGAGCTATTTTCAAGGATGTAGGCTCTTCAACCTGTGTTACATAGAGTGCTGTATGGGTTGTTGTCGACACATTGGCATATTCATCATGATAATGAATTGGCGGTTTCTTCTCTCTTGCTGAACGTCTCAGCATAGTAGACTTCTCTGTTTCCTCTTTCTTCAGGTACAACTCGTTCTCTTGGTCCAACTCTAACTTCACTTCATTGGAATGCCCAAAGTCTGTTTCCCTAAAAATTATGTCTCGACGAATGAAGACTTTCCGTTTGTTTTCGTCATACAATCTGTATCCCTTTTGTTTCAAACTGTAGCCAACAAATCGCATTTTTTCAGCTTTTGGCTCCAGTTTCGGACGTAGTGAATCTGTAACATGAGCATATGCAATGCAACCAAAGACGCGAAGGTTAGAGACATCTGGTTTCTCACCATACCATCGTTCATATGGTGTAACTCCTGTTGCAGTTGTGACAATTCGATTTCTGATGTATGCTGCAGCTGAAATTGCTTCCCCCCAGAAACTCTTCGCAATTCCCGCATGTAAGATCATCGAAAGAGCAGCTTCCTGGAGCGTCCTGTTCATTCGTTCAGCAACACCATTTTGTTGCGGTGAATGAGGAACGGTTGTTTCGTGTCTGATTCCCTTTTTCTTGAGATAATCTTCAAATTCGTTGGACAAGTATTCACCTCCATTATCAGCGCTAACACTTGGAAGAACAGGAGGCGCGGGCGCCTCTGATGGCGTCGGGACAACTGACCAGGGGAATAACAGCCAAAGATCCATTTCGGAAAGATATGCACCGCTCTAAATGTTGAACGACTGGCCGATGTGGGCGCTCGTCGGGGTCGAAGACGCGGCCCACAAGGCCTGGTAGATGCTGTTGCTGATGGGCTGATGGAAACGTGAAGCCACCGCGGGCGCCGAAGCAAGGACATTGGGCGCCAAACTTGTGGCTGACGATTTCAACCTAGAAATGGCGCTCGATTTTGCGTGATTCGCTGTTCTCTCTTGCCCGTGCTCTTTGCAGCATCCAGGAGCATGCTCTTTAATTCATCCAAACCGCTATTCTTTGCTCGCCCCGTGGTTTTCCGTCGTGTCTTTGCCGTTCTTCTTGGCACTGCGCGCTTCGACGATCCCGTCTTCCGTCTTGTTGTCGTCCTTGGCGCTGCGCGTGTTCTTCGAACCGTTCCCGTCGTCTTGCGAGTCTTTCCAGCCCTCGATCTTTTTGCAACACCGCCCGTCGTCTGCTCACGGGATGGCACATATTCCACGCGGTAGTCCTCGGAGGGGTGAGACATGTTGCCGTTAAGAATACCCGCGCCGAAGATACTGTCAACGACGTTGTCCCCCAGCGAGCCGAGCGCACCGAGGGCGAAGGGGATAGCGGCATTCTTTGCGTAAGGGGCCATCATGGTAACGGCTCCCACCAGCCTTGGGGGGAAAGCCAATCCCCCGTGGATCATGATTGCGGTTTGCCGTTCAGGCGGGGGCGTCTTCATTTGGTTGGCGATCCGGTCTCCCGCCCCCTTTCCCATCAGCATGGGGAGCAGGCTCAACCCCACCAACGCCAAAGGCCCAACGCCCAAGGAAAGCCTCCCCGGAGGGGAGCGCATTAGGACTGTTCGCCACTGCCGTGAACTTATAATGGATTGTGAGATTGCCTCGCGTTTTTGCGTTGTCTGTGACAGGGTCCATATTGAGATTGATCGGGATCATGAACCAGTTGTTGCAGTAGTCCTCGGTCGTGATGGGCACTTCCGTGCCGTACGTCTTTTCGAAGAACTCTTGGACCAAGTTGTAGCTTCTCAAGTAGGAACTTTTATTGGGGTCGTAGAAGTAAGTGGCTCCTGTTTGGTTAGCTTCGCCTGCGCTGCACTGCCACGAGAACTTCAGGGGGTGATCAAAGAGGTTTTGCTCATTCACGATGATGCGGAGCTGGCTTAAGTTGGCGGAGTCGGCGGTGGCATTTGGGGTAAGTCCTGGTGCGTCTCCGAGCCTCGAGTTGGTGAAGAAGAGAATCATCTTCCAGGGGATCGGGGCATTCTTCAGGAGCTCGAGAGCGCCAGCGTTATCGTTCAACGACTTCTGAACTACCCTTGGGCACCAGGTGTGGAAATACAGCTCCTTAGCGATCGAGACCTGGTGACTGTAGTCTTTTTTCATGTGATAGGTGGGGTAGACAAAGTCGACCTCCAGCAGCTCTATACGTACGCTGCTGATAGCGTCTGCGTTATCCGCACCGCCCCCTTTGTTAGAAATGATCATGTAGCGGCTGAGATCGCCCTGTGGGAGGTCCACGCGAATCTTCACCTGTGTGCCCGGAGGCAGCCAACTATCCCCACTGGAGAAAAGGGGGAGGAATGGGCGAAACGTATACTGAAATTTCCCGCTGAGGACACGGACGATATTTTCTTGCACCGTATTCGAGAAGGCTTTCGTTGAAGAGAGCTGTACACCAGGCGCCCTTTTGAGGGTATTATCGATATTAAAGTCAGGGCCGGCTCCGCCTGCTGTGTTTGTCGCAAATGCATAGCCAACCCGACGGTGTACTCCATAGGAGTAGGTCTGCAAGGGGAGAGCTTTCAAAGCCTTCTTGGGATCCAGCTTCTGTAAGCCGAATAAGTCACTATCCGCGTATTGCAACTTCCCGATCGAGCTCTTCATAAGACTCAGGATGTGCTGAACCAGCTGCATATCAGCCACGACACCACTCTGCGTGACCTCTTGCTGGTTGAGCTCCACACGGATGTTTTTTACCCAACTAAAGGCTGGACTCGTGGGTGTGATCCAATTGCGATAATCGCCGTTGTTTGCGTGGTTGCGATTGTCTTTTACCTCGTACCGCATCTTGACGATGAAATACGATTCCGAAAGCGCCATAAAGTTGTGTGTCGAGCTGATGTCTATCCCAGTCGAGAGACTTGGATTGTCCGGATAGAGAGTGACCCTAGATCGCCCCTCAAGCAGGGAGACCATATTTTCGGTCCTCTCCTCGATAGCATCTTGGACTGCCTTCACAGGTGACAGCAGACCACGGATGGGCTCGGGGATTTGGGATGTGTCAAGAGTCGTCGCCATGGTTCACCTTCGGTAAATGCGTCAGTTGCTTGTATCACCAATTGGATGTAAGGGGGTTGTTTGGTCATGTTTAAACATGGCAGCAGCAACAAGCGTAGTCCTATCCGCCATGAATAACTCGCCGGCGGTCAGCCGCGGCCTACTCGAGCCCAACTTTACGATGCGGGTTAAGGACCTGAACACTGCGGGAACGACGATTTTCGTCGAAAGTGCCCAGTTTGAGCTCCATTATCTGAATGTCGGGCCTGAAAGCAACAAGCTGTACGTTGTTATTGGTGACAGCGAGACCGCGCTCAGCATCCTCACGGGGACATACACAGAGGTCGGGCACCTCATCAAAGTTATAAAGCAGACTCTGGCCAACGCCGGTCAAGACGGTATAGTCGTTAGCTAAGTGCGGGCTCAGAGCCGAGTTTAGGTCAGGGTGCCGGCTGGTAAGACCTTGAAGATGAAAAAAGATAGCCCATCCCTCATCTTCGGTTTAGGCGAGATTGCGGCAGGCAAATCGTGGGATGCCGCAGGTGGCTCCTCCGGAATCGTGAAAACCCTCCCATATGCAGTAGGCCTGAGCGCGGGTCGGCGGGCAGTCCTCCTTTACACTGATCTGATCTACCCCGCTGTGGAGTATGAGAACAACTCTGACAGCCGGGTCCTCAAGACCTTTCTCGTGCAGACACTCGACGGCATTAACAATTATGTGTTTTCTAAACCCGACTTGCGGCGTCTACGCCCCTACCAACAAGTTATTGAGGTGTCCTTTTGGTTGAAATTCAACACTGGAGAGTACATTTCCAAAGGGTATCCGATCTTTCTGGATCTAAGAACCGTTGATATTAATTCATTTTAATCAGAAAGATATGAGCAACGTATCAAGCTAATGATGGGTCTTCCGGAGGAGCTTTGGGTTGCCTGCCATGGTGTTGCTGCAGTGGCTCACCACGATCTCAGGGGTCAAGGACTGGGAAAATTCCCACTTCTGGAGTTCGGCGACATTGCCGATGTCTCGCTGGAAGGATGGAGAGCAATGTCTTGTGAAGCGTTTGTCGACATGGGGAAAAAGAACCTACCGTGCGCGGGGCGGGCAAAAGGCGGCATTGCTCATTGCGGTCGCTGCCCACTTACTGTAGAAGCGCTCCATCACCTCGAGAATGCTTACAGGCGCATCATCGAGAACTGATTAACCCTGGCAAGCAGCACCCTTGTGCCTTTTTTTGACTACCGCTGTGCTTCTTGTAATTATGCTGGCATAATTAGTTCTGATGTGATAATTATAGTATAAGGATTGGAAGATGGATTACCCGCTCTCGACCGTTGACATCGAACGACTCCTGAAGGCCGAACGAGCCCGAGGACGGTTCGTAGGGGTCTGTAGCTACGACAGCCTACCACATCTCCACGATGGGCAGCTCTTCTACTGTAATTATCACAGCATAATTACGCATATATTTCTTTACCTGCACACCGGCTTCCCTATGCCCGTATGCTAGGATAGAGATCTTATCGGCCGCGATCCAGCGCTTCGTGTCCAGCGGGCTCAACGATGTCTTGTTGACGTGCTCGCCGAAGATCTGATGCTCGCGACTGCGCAGCATATCCATACCATGGCGGAAGCACTTTGCTTCGAAGAGCACCTCTTTGTATTGGGCATGACTGATATGCTTTTTCACGACGGCCTTTTTAACACCTTTGGCTTTGCGCTCCTCCTGATCATCGGCTTTCAGGATAGAGTACATCTTGGGCTAGAGCCCCACAAACTCAGCGATAGGCGCCCCGGCGCACTCGTCCTTCATTTTCCCCAGCACCTTCTTGTTGGCTGTGCTGAACAGCGGATGTTCTTTGTGATAGTTGCTGATGTCGTACTGACCGCCGTTGCGTCTCATGTCGACGTACACGTCCTCAGTCTGGATCTCCAGCACAAGGCTGTTGGTGTCGGTGTAGAGGAGCTCTGCTGACAACCCGTACTGCGCCTTGAGATGGTTGTAGTACCAGTCGAACATCAGATGCTTTGAGATGTCGAGAACGCTCATGCCCACGGAGACCGGCCGGTTGAGCAGCAGACTGCTTTTATTCATGTGAACGGCTGCAAGGTCTCCTGCATCGCCAAAGATGAGATGCCGATTGAATGTCGGCTTGGCAATAAGTTTGCGGAGTCTCTCGGTCTCGTTTGGCCGGATGAGCTTCACATCGACACGCTTTCGAAGGTTCTCCATCGTCTTGCCGAAGACGCTGTTGTTCAGCAGCTTATAGAGGTTGACTTCAAAGTCACTCTTTGCCTTCTTCCGGAGTTCGGTGTTTTTCCGGATGTAGGGCTCCATCCATGGGCTTTGATCGAAGCGGAGTGCCCTGTGGATCTTTTTCAGGCGCATGCCAAGCTGCAGATAGAGCTGCAGATTCCGATAGTGCAGGACATATCAGGTCTTGTCGCGTAGATTGGGGACCAGCTTTTCGACCTCGTGAGACGCACTCCCATACATCTGTTTGAGAAGATTTTGCTGGTAATCCGACATCCACGCGTTCTCGACCTTCAGGCGTTCTTTCGCTAACGGATATGCATTGTGCTCGTCGTGCAGCTCTTCTGGGTACTCCAGATCAATTTCGAGAATGTAGCCCTTCTCTGCATCTACAGGCTAGTTCTGGGCCGCCTTCACATCCTCTTGGGCGACCCACTCGAACGCGCCGGTCGGCAGCGGCTGCGACATCGCCCAGCCGTACAGGTTGTTGGCGTCGTAGTACTGGATCCAGCTTTGTGGCTTCCCCGGATCGTAGTCTGGCACCTTGGGGTTTTTAGCCTTAGCGAAGCGCCTGCTGGCCATACTGATGCCGCTGCGCAGGCCCTTCTCGATGAAGAGATGCATGTCGATGTCGGTGAGCAACTCGAGCTCCACCCCAGTGTGCTTAAGAAGAGCGTCCAAGCTTAGGCCCGGGCTCGTGTAATAGTGGGCCGGGTCTAGCCGGTATCGCTTGAGGAACAGCTTTCGGAAGTTCTCGAAGACGTCGGCGAGGAGGAGGACATCGGTCCGGAGGTAGAGGTCGTGGTATTCGCCGAGGCTTGTGCATCCGAAGGCGTCCCAGACCCTTTTCCCGTGGGCGTATTCGCCGTCGGTAATGCCTTCGTCCGAGAGCTTGCTGTAGAAAGCCTCCTTCGACGGGAGGGTCTCCTCGTCGAATCGGGGCCAGCCGTCCATGTACTCGTAGGAGTAGATCCCCTTGCGGAGCAGGAGGGTACGCTTCTGAGGCTCGGCTCGTAGTCCGCTGTGATGCGCATGTCTCGCGGATCGCTGGCTTTCACCAGGCCATTCAGGCTTGAGAGCATGAACTGGGCGCTGTCGATGAATCGGAGCTGGCCGATGCTGAACGAGATGTACTTCTCGGCGTTGTTGGGGATGCAGGTGACTTTAACTTCAGTCTCTGCGATAGTCTGCATGATGAGCTGGCTGTCGTAGCCCCGCAGGTTGTGGAAGACAACCGGTATGGTTGTCGTCTTCGGGCTTGCCAGTAATGTGGCAGTGGTCTTGAACGGAATCGCCTTCGAGGGGTTTGCCACAGACGTGGCAGTTTGTGGCTTTCTTGTGGCTTCCCCAGTCCTTTCCTGTCATGTGCTTAGGCTCGGGGTTAGCCAACACCGTCTTGATCTTACGCACTTCTTGGAGCGCTTCCAGGAAATGCTTGGCTGCGTCGGGCCCTAAGTAGAGCTGCGGCGGCTGCGTTTCCCCGTCGGAACGGACGACTATGTACGAGTAGCCGCATGCCTCGTGCCTGTAAGTTTGCTGGATGCCGCTCTTTTCAGGGTTAAGCGCGGGGCCCTCGATTTTGCAGACCAGACTCTCGAAGTCAGCGTAGATTATGAAGGGCGCTTTGAGCTGCTTGTGGTAGTTCTCAAAGCGGATTTTGTCGTTTTTTTCCGGGGGTTGGCATTCTGATGGCAACCGCAGCCTGGTTTATACCTCGACATTCAGGCTTATGCTCTTACAGCAAATCCTACCTGGTGAAGCCGTGAAGGCAACGCGACCCGGTGGAGAAGGCGGTTGAAGTCCTTGATCCAAGTGTAGTGGTATTTCTCGGGGTTTTTCGAATCCGAGACGAGGAAGAGATTCACAGTCTTGCGGGCCCCTCTACTTTGCTCAGACGGCCAGGAACGACGCTGCCTTCCCAACCGTACACATTGATAGCAAGGTCATTCTGACGCTCTACTCGTTCGAGCTGGGAGAGCGGTGTGGGTGCGCTCACCCCCACAAAGTCAAGGCCGTCTTCAGTGGGATACTTGCTCGGCCGTTGCGGGTCTTTAGCTGCAGGAAACAGCGCAGCCATTAGAGACCAGCGGAGGCAGTCGTCGTCCTTGTTTTTCACGTTGACGATCGCCTTCTTATTCTTGACCGTGGTGGGGAGAGGAAGGTATGAGCCTCCGCGTAAAGGCTGGTAGTGAGCGATGTCAAGCCAGAGTGTTTTAACACGATCCACTATCCACCCAGACCCTTCCCGAGTGAACTTTTCCAATCTCTCCAGGATTGTTGGGCTTGCGGAATCTCAAGCGCCTGTAGCAGCGTGATCTGCTTTGTCCGGAACACTAGTGCTTTAAGCACTTCAGTATCATTTGCTTCATCCTTCCGAAGCTCAACCTCTACAGCCAACTGGAACTTAACTCCTCGTAGAGCTAGTAGCTCCTCGACGAGTTTGCATTTGATGTAGGGCTGGGCATTTTTGAGGAAAGACAGCAAGTCGCGTTCGGAGGGGTATCCCTTCGGCACCTGCATTTTCCAGGCTCTCAGATGATAGCTGAAGGCCTTCGTTTCATCCCACTTAAGTTCCGTTGGTGGTAGGGGAGGAGCCCTTGTGGGGTGTCGTGGTTTAAATTCAGCCAGAAGTTTATCATCGGTAGGCTCGGCGGGCTTGCACTTGCGCGGTTTTGGGATAGGCCTGCGCTTGCGTGGTTTGGGGATAGGCGGAGTGGCGTCCATCTCATCATCAGTAGGCTCGGCGGGCCTGCGCTTGCGCGGTTTGGGGATAGGCGGAGTGACATTTCTTGGCGTGGGCGTTTGAAGAGCCTAAAGAGAGTCGTGCAGCGCGTCTCCGCTGATCACACCTTGTTTATATAATTGTATAAGATCCTTAACAATAACATCCATCTCGACTGTCACAATTTTAGTGGTATACCCTATGTGAGATAAATTTCTAAATCGAAATTAATTCGGCAAGTACTCTAGCAAATCTCTTTCTTGCTTGTTTCTCTGCATAAACGAGCTTATGGTGCACCCTATTCGCACCGCAGGCTTGACAAAGGATAGTTTCTGCCTGTGGTCCGACCCCACACTTACGACATGATTGTGGAAGTCGCCCGCCTTCCTTTAACCGCCTCATATGAAGTCCGCAGTATTCACCTATGGAGCTTCACCCACATGTGGTGAACTATCCGGGTAATAACCACGCACACTTGTTTTTTCCCTGCCTCATGATAATGTGTCAAGATATATATTCTATGTGAGAATTTCTCTCTAAATAATAGACCCCGACGGCCGGCCGTCTTTGGCTCCTGCCGTTGTCCAATGTTTGGCCTTCGCTGTCTTGTGATTTTTTTGTGCCGATATATGTGCTTACTATGTGCTTAGATTTGCGTATACTAGGTCTTAAGGTGTGAGGTGCGCCAGAACCGGTGCGATTTTTGTCGGGACCTATGTATACACAGTTTTTTCGTACTGTGTAAACGAACTATGCCTGGGGCGCTCAGATTTATTTACGCAGCCTCCCATACCGGGGTTGCGCCAGAACCGGCAGTCTCTATACTACTGAAAAGGTTTATAAGTTTTACGTTAAAAGTTTTTACTCCTTTCAATGAGTCAAAATTATTTCACGCCTCGCTGAATCCCGGTTACCGGGCTCATGTAAAAAGCCTTTTAAGGCTTCCATATAATCGTTGTATCGTCAATCATGGGAAAAAAACTCATTTTTTCCCCAGTGGGAAAAAAACCCACTTGATAAACTGTCAAAAATTTTCGTTGGCGATCATATGGAAATCACGGGTATTTCAAAAGGCTGTTCAATAGGCGGTTCGGATATTTTTGAACTTTTTTCTGCTTCCTCTGCTGCAATACTAAATTTCTCCGCTATTTTATTCCAACTGTTTTGTTTCAATTGCTTGTTCTTATAATCAACGCTGAATATGTTATATAAACCTTCGTATTTTTGAACTTCTTCCATAAAAACTGCAGTGAAATACCCGCTGTATTCGACATGTCTGACTATAGTAGAATTAGTTGAGGTCGTACGCCACAGTTACACAATTCTATGTGATTCAGCTAGGTATTGAGATGTATATAACTGAGTCAAATGTCAATATTCATGCATCCGCTATGAAAATTCCCCTTTAAAATGAATGTTCATTGCACGAAACCTTACAAGCGAATAGGAACGGTAGCGAAAGTCTTCTTATTGGGGGGTGTAATAGAGCAATTTACCTGATTTTATAACTCACAAAAAATATTTGAAACATTATTCGTTGTTATTCAAAGCTGGTTACTCCCATTTTTTATTTTAAATAAAGGTCTTGATATAGCTAGAACTATGTTTCCTTACTTTCCTTATTAGGGAGCCTTAGCAAAGACTACGAGTACGACTACGAGTACGATTTACGTCATTTTGGCGCGAAAACATTGTTGCGACAACACAAACACGTAGCCGTCATCAATTTGAGTCATTGAGTTCTATAATAACTAGAGCGGCTATCTCAAGCGCGGCCTTAGATATCTGATGACGCCAAAAAAATGGCGGATTTCGTCCTTTGCCGCTGAGATTTACCGAAATTGACCGCTTTTCCGAAAATTTCACAATTTCCCACTCCCTCCTGAGGAAAGAGTGAGGAAAATGTATGTGTGTATTTGGGATTCGGCAAGCAATTTTTTGATGAAAATGAAGGTAAAAACCTTAAATTCATAACAGCGAGTGAACTGTGGTTGTCAGTTATCTGCTCCTACGAGGATGCATTTATAAGTATCGACGAAAGACCGATATGTCGGCTACACATGTATGAATGCAGATGTGCGTCGTTTTCTTACCAGCGTCAAACTTGTTTGATCGATTAAACTCTTTAGTCTATACAAAAAAAGTATATCATAGTTCATCTCCACGGTTCACGAGAGAGAAGTTAGCTTATTTGTTATCATTGCTATTTTGCTTCTTTTCATGTAATGGGCAATGGCTTTTTTCGCCAAAATTGTAGGATTTTTACTTGTTTCTTTAAAAAAGTACATATTAAATCTCTGGATATTTACGGATTTTCTGTTATTGAGTTTCATATGAAATTTCAAAAAGACTCAAGTCTGCATAGGTTTGGTAAATGAAAACAAACAATATTGTATAGAAATTACTTTAAGTAACCTTTTTGTGATGTTCTGAAGTGCAACTGCATCAAATACTTGTAAAGTTGTAGCACATTTTGATTTTGTTGTATTGATATATGAATTGGGCAAAATGCAAATAATCATCAAAACACTTATGCTTCCAATGGTGTTTATAATTCATTTGTAGTTTTAATACTTCTACCTTTCTTTTCACTTTGTTTTGTTTTTCCTATATTTGCAATAAAAGTGCACTATAATTTGAATGATTAACACAGTTTTCACCTCAATAATAAATTTCATAAGCAGTTGGTAGTGCATTTTGTTCTCTGAGTATCCACATCTGGTGTTTTGTTCATACAAGTATGATGAAGTGCAAGTAGATATGTCATAGCAAGGCAATAAAACCAAATGAATTACATACCTATAGTGTACTTTTATGCTAGAAGCTTAAAAGCTTTTTAGAAATTAGAAAGTTATTGGATTATATTACCTCTATATCATCAATCTCATGATAAGAAATAAGAAGCAAAAAATTTGTAGAAAAGCTTTGAAAAGTGAAAAACTTTTCTTTAAAAAAGCAGCAATAATGCATATGATAAATCTCCACTCTGTACTCTAATAGGTAAATAAGATCAAATTTTTCTTAAAGAAATATATAAGAAATATCAGTACAGTAACTTTAAAGGTTTCATCACTGAATCTTTAATGCTTCAGCATAGTGCATTAGATATTAGTAACATTCAAACAACACTCAACTAAAATATTTTGATAAAGATATGACATGATTTAAACATTAAGTTACATAAAACCCAATGGCTTATACAGTTTAAAGCTTCACATCTGCATTAAGTCATCATCAATCTCAGTACAAATGTTTACATAGACACAAACGTTATGGCCTTCCATTTTACATGTTTGTGAATTGACATTTCATTAAGCATCAAAACACACACAACCTTCTTGCCATCTTTCTTTGGATCATGAACTTTAACTTCAAAGCATTCAAGGCATCATTAGTGAATCCATTGTCTCCATCCATAGAATTTGACCACGATCAAATTAAGTAACTCTGGATAGGGTAGACAACAAATCAATTATCTTTACAGCATTATCATTTTTTAAGACTCTGCCTGGTCAATAACATCTTCCAGTCATCTTTACTCCTTGATCTTCCCTGCATGTTGTCAGCAAATAGAACATAACAAGCTCTGCTCCAAATCATGGGTACCGTTGGGGCTGATCATTTCCTTTTGATACTTACTCACAGAGCAAAATGTGTGCAGGGTCTTTTTTGCTTTAGGGAAACTATTTTGCAAATAAATGGGTAAATTTATGATTTCATGCATTAACAAATGACAGAAAAGTATACAGAATTTTATAAACAAAAACAGGAAAACATCAGTATATTTGGCGTTCAAGTCAGTCTTAAAAAATACGATCTTTAATATGTATTTTATGGCTTTTCAAGTGCATGTATAATTGCTTTTCAATCGTTGACGGACTAACAAAACAAACAACTACCTCACCTGTGAGAAGCGATATGTTCCTTTTTGTGGAAACTAAGACATTAACAAATGAACGATATTGAAGTGTAGGCATTATAAAAGAAATGCCAAAAAAGAATCGCCACAGAATATGGAACTAACGATATCCATATTCTGTGATATCGTGTTTGTTTTTGAAAAATTCTTTATAATTTACTATAGACACCAGGGGGAGGTCGAGAATATTATTTTTCTGCAAAGCGATCATTTCAGCGGAAATACGTCCTTTGGCCGCCATTTTTTTGGCGTCCTCGCCCCAGTAAAGTTAGCCGCTCCAGTTATTATAGAACTCAATGATTTGAGTACGATGTTTTGAAAAAATTCGTAGTCACGACTAGGATGCCTTTTTAAGCAAGAAAGTAGGTATATTTCTTCATTTTGTAAGAAATTAGTTTACCGTACTATTTTCGAGCAACCAGGCTTTAATTTAGAACACTTTTTGAGCGCAAATGTACATTAAAAAGGAAAATATGACCTGCAAAACTTTCATGTATTTCGTACGCAAAGTGAAAGGTAAACAAACAATACAATAGTACAAATATATCGTACATAAAACTTAAAATAGTGAAGATTTTTCAGTCTAAAGAGTCCTATATTCTCTCAAAACCAGTATTACCGATCCATTGATATCATTATCGAAAAATAGAGCCGTAGCTGCTTCGCAAACGTTGGTGTTTTACACAATAAAAAGGCTCGTTCTGTTGTTTACAGCTAAAGCAAAATTTTGACGAAGCGATAACGACAACAAACATTCTCGTGCCATTCTCTTACACGGTCAAACTTTGTACTCGTTGTCGTAGTCGTAGTCTAGCTAAAGCTCCCTATTGTAACAAGAACTGCGGACTTTCTTTAGTTCAGTTTGTAAATTAAACCAGTAACTTGCTAACAGAACTTAATTTAATCTTTTAACGTTTAATTTTTTAATTTTACCATTGTTTCCAAGCAATTGCCAATCGGTGGTTTTTTAAGATCGACTATCAACGGCATCAGTGATATCTTTTTCAGATAAGAACCATACAGTCATTTAAACGTACTCCCGATATTTCATTGCGTGCATAACTTTTAACCATCTTCATTAAACTAAATGATCTTTCATTTTTTACGACGGCTGGAGCGGTTGTCAAAAACAATTTATAGAGCTTTGAAGAAAACTTGAAAAGACCATGGTTTCTAGCCATCTTAAGAGCCATGGTCGCATCAATGGTGCATGTCATTAGTTTTGGAACTCTTTTTTTTCGTTCTTTTAGTGCATATTCGAAGAAAATAGACAATTCGCTGTGTAATACCGAACTCGATTCTTTTGAGAATACCGACGGGAATAGATCTAGAATTTCTTGCACGTTCTGGATTGTTCCAGGTGTTTCTGGATGTTATACTTTTAGCAATGGATTAAAAGTATTTTTAAGGCCAGTTTTCTCCATTAAAGTCGAGCATCAATTCATCCATCATCTTCACTTCGGACAGAATCACAGATGACATCATTAGAAGTTGACTCACTTGACTGTGTTGGAGGCTGTTGTTGAGTTACTTGGCACTCCGTTGGCTGTTGACAGGAGCCAATAAGCAATGCAAAATATTGTATCCACAACTACATCGTTTTCGTTCGGGCTAATGTATTGAAATTATATTTCGCTCAATTTTTTAATTTTCTCTCTTACCTCACTCAAGGGTTTGACAGGTCTGGTAGATTCAAAGTTCTAGATTCGTTGGGATTTTTCTACTATTTTTCGAAACTTTGGCGTCAGGTCTTTGTGTTTTGATTGCTGGTAATATTTTGTATTATCAGCGTTCAATACTTTGTCGCATCTAAGGCAGTAAACCCACAGCACACGATTTCGATTCGTACGTTCAATATCATCAATCTCATGATAAGAAATATTAAGCAAATTATTGTAGAAAAGCTTTGAAAAATGAAAAAACTTTTCTTTAAAAAAAGCAGCAATAATGCATATGATAAATCTCCACTCTGTACTCTAATAGGTAAATAAGCTCAAACTGTTTCTTAAAGCAAAAACTGTAATAATGAAGAAATATACAGTACAGTAACTTTATAGGTTTCATTACTGAATCTTTAATGCTTCAGTGTAGTGCAATCGATATTAGTAACATTCAAACAACACTCAACTAAAATATTTTGATAAAGATATGACATGATTTAAACATTAAATTATATAAAACCCAATGGCTTATAAAGTTTGAAGCTTCACATCTTCATCAAGTCATCATCAATCTCAGTACAAATGTTTACATAGACACAAACTTTATGGTCTTCCTATTGTACATGTTTGTGAATTGACATTTCATTAAGCATCAAAACACACACAACCTTCTTGCCATCTTTCTTTGGTTCATGAACTTTAACTTCAAAGCATTCAAGGCATCATTAGTGAATCCATTGTCTCCATCCATAGAATTTGACCATGATCGAATTAAATAACTCTGGATAGGGAAGACAATAAATCAATTACCTTCTAGCATTATCATTTTTTTAAGACTATGCCTGGTCAATAACATCTTCCAGTCATCTTTACTCCTTGATCTTCCCTGCATGTTGTCAGCAAATAGAACATAACAAGCTCTGCTCCAAATCATGGTTACTGTTTGGGCTGATCGTTTCTTTTTGATACTTACTCGCAGAGCAAAATGTGTGCAGGGTCTTTTTTGCTTTAGGGAAACTATTTTGCAAATAGATGGGTAAATTTACGATTTCATGCATTAACAAATGGCAGAAAAGCTGATGTGTTAACTGTATCCAAACAAAAAATATTAAAAAAATCACCAATCTATAGAAATATTTGGGTTTATTTGCCAAAACCCTTCCCTAAAACTATATATTATATTACGATCTGGCTGCACTTATCTGTCTGGAAACATGGACGCCATTTAAAATACCCGGATTGTAGAACTCAAAACAGGGGACACGAACATCAAAGGTTGCTACACCGAGTGGCGCTTCTGTTATGTATCTATTCTGTGGTATTACTCCTAAACACACGTGTGCCAAAAACCGGAAACGCATAAACGGAAGTTATTAAAGATCGATTATTTTCTTTTAAAAGTAGAGATAGTTAGAAAATATATTGAAGTCTTTAAAAGTCTTAAACAATACAAAGGCATTTAGTCGTGAAGTATAAAAGAGGTAGTCTCATAAGAAATATTTTGTTATGTAACAGAGGAACTCCTAATCAATTTTCCTACTTTCTATTTCCTTTTACTCGATTCCCGACTATTTTTACCTGACCTTATAAATAAATTTTCATTACTTTACCTGAAATTTCCAAATAGTCTATATTGTGGGGGAGGTCACACCCCCAAGCGCTCCCCCCTTCTACAGCACTGTAACTCCTTACTTTTTATTGAAGACGTACAGAAATACGAATGTCTTTACAAAAAATTTAGCAAAGATTATAAAAGCAAGTTTGTTCCCCTCAACTGCTCGGGAAAAATCCAGAACAGTTCAACATTGATCCAACGTTGAAGCTTAGAGGAAATAAAAAAATATCCACACTGCGAATGGTAGATAGAATGGTAAAAAAAGTCAATAGCTTCTGCTTCAGGAGGAAATGCTGTATCTGTTACTTGCAAGGAATTTGCAAATTTAGATTTGTTGATGATAAATTCTTACGTTAGTGCGATGCAGCTATTGGTTTAAAGGCGATAATATGGAAACGTTAAATCGTTCCAATCGCCTGAAATTTTATGAAACGATTTGGACGATTTATGGAAACTAGACTTTACAGCACTGACTATAGACAACGCTTCCGTTAGAAAGTTGGTATACCAGCTTGGAACAAACCCCCCCGAACAGATCACAGCAATTACCGGAACCTTACAAACGACTTTGGCCCGTTTCAAACGTCGCTAAAATTCCTCATTATCTTTTGCTTTAAATGCATTCGGCTCATGTAAAATGCGAGGTTTGAAACAGGCCTTATTCACAATACAAACAAACCAGCAGCTAAACACATTACACTAATCCACGATGACAATACGCAATTGACACCCACACATTTCCTGTATACACAATACAATGACGTAAGAACCAGATAACAAAAGTAATAAACCTGACGTTTACTCCTCATTAGACCTTGAAGATGGCATGGACTCTACTAACGTGGACGATCGACATCTACAAACAGTTCATGATACCAATTTCTACAGCATAGTATGCTGTTCAATTATTTTTGTCTGGTTTATACAGTATAATGAGTCATCCACCACCCCCTATGAAGATTATAAGGTTTTACAACTTTTTGCTAAATGTTTGTCGCATCATGTGTACAATACACACCAAAGCTTAAGCATGTTGCATGTTTTAACAATTTTTTTTTGTTTTTTAGCTTGATTACAATTGAAACATGCACAAATGAAGATGTACATACATATACCTCTTACTGGTATAAAAGATTTCTCACTAATGTAAAACCTATTTCACAACAATGGTATCCATTAGGAAACGTATTGACATTGAATTTTGTTTCACATTTTACTTGAAGATTAATGTATGGCTGAATGTTTGGGTTATTTTGTTGAAAAAATCATAGGTTTCCATCTATTGTGGCATGCAACAAAGTAGTCTTCAATTTATAAAAGAATACAGCATTGCTGTAATGTTGATGTTTGAGGTGCCCCAAGATATTTTTTACCAATAAATTTCTGTATTTTGAGGGTAGGTTAAAAATTATTCCACTTCTACAGCATTAGACCATTTTCACAGTTAGAAGTATCAATATTGTTATGATCATTGCATTTGTTTCTGTAGTAATAGAAATACCTACATAAAAACAATCCCCTAGCACGTATAATATATCAGCTTTATGATTTAATTTTATTCTCATAGTCATCATTGGTTTTTATGTGGATTAATGATCAATGTTATTAATTTATTGGGCTGTGTGGCGGGAAACTGTGATAAATTCATGCAATATAACAAAAAATGCAATATCAAGTAATATCTTCTTCATGAGTACCGTTATTAGGAGTTTGGCCCATGATCCTTCTCCTCCACATTCTTCTATCCAATGCATCCTGTTCCCTCAACCCCATTCCCTTCAGCTTTACACCTCACTTGCCTTTTATCTTCTTAACTGTCAAGCTTCACTTATCTTCACCGTTTTACCACAGGTGGTTTATATTATTCCCTAACTGTCATTCAATTGACCCGGCTTCTGTTTTTTTCTCATTTACTCGTTTTATATTATATTCTAAAAGATGTTTACTGTGTTTCCACAGGCTTATGCAAACCGAGGAGTGCTTGGGAAGTACTCGAGAGCAGATCAGTGCAACCCAAGACAGACGGTTGAGGGTTGCACATGCTCTAGAGTTCTTACGTCTCCCAGGTTTGCATAAGCCAGTGCAAACACAAAAAACGTCTTTTATTTTTTTTACAAGATAAAATAATGCTAAAAGACAAACATTTTAATTTTTCCTCTAAAATGTTTTGCACAGGCAAACACGGCTCTAGATCAATCACACTGCACGTGTTTTATTGTTTTTATTTTATAAAATGCAGTGACATTCCTAACATCTTTTCATTGCTTGCTCGTCACTGTTTCCATATAGAGATTTCCTTTTATCTCTTTTCTCAAGCAGTAAGCTCCACCCTTCATACATCCTGACCCATATAGCAAGCAAGCTGCAACACCGGCCTGATTACAGCTGTATAGTCCAATAAGTCCATTGCCTTCAATCTTGTTATCATTTTGCCCGATATTATCGGCTTAACATCCTCCATTTCAACAAGCGGGAATTCAATTAACATTGACTCAGTTGACCGCACTTCAATGTGTAATATATGGTATGCTAACTGTTAACTGTTAAATAAAATACTACAGTTAAACCAGAAAATTTTGCCAAACAAAACACAGCTTTTCCACATTTTTATTCGATAATTCAACATTCGGATGTATATGGTTTTCGGGAAAAGTATCTTTGGAGTCGGAAACAGTTTCCGAATTAGGCTTGTTTTGAGCGATGTTTTTTAGCGACTCTATCTTTGACTACCTTACTTGTATTAAAATTCGAGTCGTACTCATTTTCGCTCAGCTTTAAATTCGCGCGATTTAATTTCGCGCACTTTGTTGACAATTATTCGCGCAGCTTTAAATTCGCGCAAGTAGTTTAATGTGCTCGTTCTTTTTGGTTTGTTCAAAAGAACTATTAATAATTAACCTAAAGAAACGTGACTCATCATTGACTATTGTGTTGGAGAAATGGAAAGCATTTGCATCGTGTGCAATTATTTAACAAATTACACTTGTCTAAAATGCAAATCATTTGTTTGTAACCGAGGAATCAAGTGTTCAATCCCTTCATCTGAAAACTATCCAGGATGGAAAAGTGGTTCGGGTGTTGCTTTATGTGAAGCGTGCGACGCGAAAGAAAATTACGCATCTGATTGCTTGCTTCAGGAAACCCACGATTCAGGAACGGATGATTCTAATTCAGTGAAACTGAGCCCCGAGGGGACATCGTTTTCTCTGGCTTGCGCATCACGAGGTTTTCATGAATACAGAAAAATCTGGGCTCCAAGAATCAACCAGCAGTTAATAATAAAACCAGAATCAGGAAACCTATTCGACCCATATGCTATTGGTCTGTTTACCAAAATCAGAGGCAAGATTGAACCATTGTCACTGGTCGGACATTTGCCTCGAGAGATTTCCCGATTTTGCAAGTTCTTTTTTGAATATGGGGGCAATATAGAAGCATGTGTGTGTGACATCAAATTTCGTCGATCCCCATTACCACAAGGAGGCTTGGAGATTCCTATTACCCTAACAGTCATGCAGAACAATGCAAGTTTTAGGATATACAGCAAAATGCAGGCATTCGTGACGGAATACTACGTAGAACCTGAGAATATCCCGACTGAAATTGCACAGGATGAAAATGAAGACATTTTTGATTTTTAATGTTACCAGGACAACTAAAAACATATGTCAATTTGTATGTGCGTTAATAAAACAACTGATTTGCATAACCAACAATGAATGTCTCATATTACACTACAAAGCTTTTCGCGCGGATTTTATTTCGCGCAGTACTAAAATTCGCGCACTCAGCGCTGCGCGAATTCTAGTACTGCGCGAATTTTAATACAAGTAAGGTATTACGATTTCAAACAAACCTAGGGAAACATTACATCCCGGGCGGAGAGAGAGGGTGCGTCTGCGATGCATTATGGTCAGTGTAGTGGATCATAGTTGATAATTATTGATAATCTTTGAAAACCCTAAGCATCTTTCACGATTAATAATCATTGATATGAATATTGGCTTTTCCCTTATTCGTTTAAGTGGCTTTTCCCTTCGAATAAAATCATGGATGAGATAAATGCAATGAAAAATTTGGAGATTTGTTTCATTAATGAACATTTCGATGGCGTGAACATTGAAAATGATTATTGTTTATCGAAAAATGAAGAATTGGAGGCTGTTTTGCAGAAACTTCAAGCAATTAATTCTATTAGCTTTGTTACCGTAGAAAATCATACGAAAGAGATGAGTAATAAGAGATTTACTCAAGCAAGTAAGTGCGTACGCCAAAAAGCCGTAAACTGTATGTTTGACTTCGTCAATCTTACATCCAAGCAACTTAAATGAACACGGATAACATGAAACCAATCATGCTAATGTTAGTTAGGCCGCAAGCAAGGTTTACAAATACGTGTCTGAGGATGACTTTGAAATAAAGTCGAAAATTTACAGTTCACTTCTCGTGTGAACTGTAAATGTCCTGTTTTTTCAGAATTTGTTTTATATTATATTTTTTTAAATCGTTGGCTGGTCAGAATTTTTGGACAAATACATGTGTTGCTTGAAATAAGATCCCGACGACGCAAATACGCTTGAATAATCCCACTTAACACACTTAATTGAAAATATCGTTTTTTCCAAAAATGGGTTAATTGGAAAACATGAAAAACAATGATCGCGCAGATGTTGTAACTCAGCTATAGAATGAATTACAATACATGTTCTCGTAGATCATGCAGTTTTTGAAGACAAAAGAGGATATCTTCCAATTTTGTTTTTTGGCAAGCCATTCTCTATAAAAAGCACAGAAACGCGGCATTGTCTCCATGGACCTAATAAGGTACGTAAATCAACATCAATGATCAATCACCAGACAACAACATCAAAGATATAAAAAACAGTCTTTTTATCAAAAATTTCTAGTTATTAACACTGCCTATAAAAATGTTTGTAGAGTTAACTATTAAAAAATCTTATTCAGTAAGAAAGAGAATTACATTCGCTATACATTAAAGAAGAACTATTTGGGCTTTTTACATATATATAGCGGGTAAAAAATTGCGTTGCTTTATTACACATCCAGGATGGAAGAGGAGGTTATAGTGTACAGTCAGTGGGAGACCACGAATATGAAAAGAAACAGCGAGTTAGACTACAAAACAGTCAAAAACTCCAGTGACCTACAACTGCAAATTCGCTGCATCGAGATTTTTGATGATTACTTCATGGACAAAAACGCTTGTCAATCCAACAACGCCATAAAAGTTGCCAAACGTACGCTTCTAACTAAACTAAACGAGGCCCTTAATAAAGAGAACGCAAAAGTCCGTAGGTCCACGCGATTTTACCTAAGGATACCGCTAAGCTCTGCTCACCAAAAACACCCAGTGGGAACTGAGTTATCAATTGGCCAATACGTCGATTCACGTGTCGTGAAAAAAATCTATGATTTGGTCGAACAAAATATTACCAGCGTTGCTGAAGTAAAGCGATGGCTGGACAATTTCGTAGAGAACGATCTATTTCGAGATGTTCCAAAACACAGGTTCCCAAAAAAGCAAATCGACGATACTATCCATCCCGGCAAGACATTCGAAATCACATTGGTAGAGCCATTTCTTCTTTCAAATCTTGCGACGATGACCAGGAAGCACTGGCAAGGAAAGTTGACGAGTGGAAAGCAAAAGATCCCACTTCGAATTTTTTTTATAGGATGCGAGAGGAAACGACAAAGAGAAATAACGACAGCGATAGAGTATCCGCAGAGCAAAGCTTTTTGTTTGTTCATCAAGAACAATGGCAGCAGCGTTTGTTGACAAGATATGGATACGAGCTTGTTTTGATGGATGCTACATACAAAACAACGAAGTATGCGATACCCCTGTTCTTCATTTGTGTTCACACAGATGTTGGCTACAAAGTCGTGGCCGAGTTCATGTGCCAAGCAGAGGACAGAGAATCTATCAGTGAAGCTTTGAACGTTGTCAAATCATGGAATCGTGATTGGACCCCTAAGTATTTCATGGTCGACTATTCAACAGCCGAGATTGTGGCGATCGAAGAACAGTTTCATGACATAACAGTCTACATCTGCGATTTCCACAGAATTCAAGCCATGCAAAGATGGTCGAAAGCAAAGAAGCACAACCTAACACCAGAAGAACAGGAAATGTTCCTGAGCCAAATGCAGAGAATATCATTTGCAAGCACAGAGAGTGAGTATGATGCCGAAGTCACCAACTTACGGAAGTCTGGATTCTATGAAAAAGTTAAAGAATATACTGAAAACACATGGCTTTCGTGTTCGGCACGTTGGGTCCATGCGTTTCGAACACAACAAGCAGTGAACGTCGTCAACACTAACAATGGCACAGAGGCAATGAACAAGCTATTTAAATACGAATATTTACCAAGATCAGTGGATAAATCTGTGTATGGCATTGCAATCACAATTGTAGAGTGTTTCATTCCTGACTCTCCCCAGGGCTATATGCAAAAAAACCTTATGTTTCGTAGTGCATATGCAATGTATAACAAAAGCGTTCCAATTTATTTAAGAGACAGACCTCCACAATTCGTAAAACATTGCCTTAAAAGTCGTTATGCCGCCACAGAGTACAATACCTCTGACATTTCAGCAGTTAATTTCCAAAAGGGGGAGTTTCATATCAGAAGTTTAGCCAACCCACGTGAAAGGCATCTTGTAAATTTGAGCAAACCAGAGTGTTCTTGCAAAGCTTGGAAGAAGACTCATTACCCTTGCAAACATTTTTGCAATATTTTCCGCCAATCTAGAGTGGAGTTTCGACTCTTTGCCTGATCACTACAGAAATAGCGTTTTCATTACACTTGATAATGAACATTTCACCATTATAAACTATGATATTTCAGAGAAAACAGCAGAGGAGAAATCAACAACCATAGAAACGCCGGAAGACACCAAATGCGACATCGAAAGCACTGCAGATAAATCCGAAAAGTCTTTTCATCCTGCTTTTAATTCTAAATTGTGCGAAGGAAAATTTCAAAATCACGACACACCCAAGTTGAGAAAAGTTCTTCATGAGAAACTGGATGCTATAAAAAACACGTCCTTTCTCGTTGATAAAGTTGGTGATCTTCAAGCAGCTATAGAATCGGTAGACAAAATACACCAGAAACTAATATCTTCTTGCCCAAATGCAAACGGAATTCTGCTTCGAAGTAGTCCGGTGAAAAGAAACTAAAATCAATAAAACAGAATACCATCAAGTTTTCCACAAAAGCCTACCAAAACGAAAAAATGGAGAAAAAGGATTCACTAGCTCAGGTACGTATGATGTAGTGAAGCAAGATCACAAGCAGAAGTTAAGGGGCCGTATGAAAAGACATTGCTAAGTATTTACTAAAATAATTATAATCAATATATCGTTCACCATCGGGTATGATTTTGTTTCTGTAGAAAACTGAAAAAATACCCATTTGCATAATTGAAGGGATTGAGGATGATGCACTATACAATTCAGACATTGTAGTCGCACAACGTACTAGCTTCCCGCAAGAAGACTTTGACGCAAATATGGGTTGTGGTGATCATTCCCAACGGTAACGTATAAATCAAATGTCCATTTTTATACAAATTATTGGATAATTCACTAGTATTTATGGTATATAACAGCTTTAAATATCCTTTCTTTGAATCAAGCAGAAAACACGAACCCTTGTCAAGATTAATAAATGCAACAAAGATGGGGTTCAAATTGCACGACGTATTGTTAGATTTCGGGCAGACACAACTAACACTCGGCGATTTGTGGACACTTATTCCGCCTAAAGTGGCACGTATGCACAGTTTAGAGACATCGTCATTAACAAATTTCCATCCTGGTTGGCTAATTGATAAGGTTGGTAAGCGTCTAGGCTGAATAACCAGTGAAGACAGGGGAGATAGAAAATGGTAGCTATGGGGGCTTTCGTCCCTTTATATTTAGGGGGCATCCCCCCTGTTTTCTTATAGTAGGGGGCACCCCCCCTACTTTAAGAAAACAAAATAACATAATGAATCTTACTAGGAATAATTTCATATCACCATTAGGTAGTAAAACAAAAATGGGCTGTAATAGAATCGTTTTCTGTCTCGTATTAGGTATTGCTCGTAACAAACTACACTAACGTGGTTATTTCTGAAAAATTAACCCGCTCGTCATTTGCTGCAGCGCACCATACTTTGAATTTGCGATTGAATCTAATGTACACAATATGTAAAAACATGATGTTATTGCCAAATTTTTCTTCCCTATTGATGCCCCTGACTGCCCTGAGTGAAGGTATAAAATATACGAACATGATAGAGCGTAGGATTTGCGTGACTAAGGAAAAATGGTTCTGAAAATACACTGTTACTAATAAAATGTACATATTAAGTCTTTCCTCCATACCAAGTTAGTGTTCGTTCATTTTCAGGTGGTGGAAGCATCTTTGTGGATGTTGACTTTGGAATATAATGTTTTCGCTGCAGATGCATCTTTGACAACAATAGCCAAACGTGGGGCTAGCACCCGTTTGCTGTGGTCTGGCCAATGTTTTTCTTCTGTGTCAAAATATTTGTTCCTATTAACGAGTATGGTATTCATTGGACATTGCTGGTGAGCAAATGTAGTAACTACTACATGTAACAGGGAATGCAGAGTCAGGGAGGGTGGAGGTGGGACTATGGCCCTCAATTTTGAAAATTTTAGATTTGTCTTTGGATCCAAATCTTGCAACTATTAACTTTTGCATCTTTAGTGGTGGATGGATACATACCCCCCCTCCCCCCCCTTAAAGAAAAATCTGCTCTGTGGTCCTCGCATAAGAACACTGAAAGATTTACTCTTTTACTCTTCAAGACTGAAGGAAATTTTTTCTACCATCATATGAATTATTTATGACAATTTATATAAAGAAAGAATTTTCCACTTATTTCTGACTTTGCCAATAGGTAATTGACAAATCTAAGAAAATACGATACTTCATTGACCCCATGAATGGACAAAAGGAAATAACAATTGATTTTCAAACACACCCGCATCTTATGGACCTTATAGACAAGGCAAGGTTTGATTACTTAAACAAAGATTTAAAAAAATATTGTAAAGGTGTTTACAAGGCATAACAGGATTTTCTTTGAGGGGGGTAAGAGGCAAATTACTTGCTTCCTTGCATGGTATTAAGTACAAATTAGAATCATTACCTAAGACATGTGAATGTAATTGGTCTAATATAAATAGGGAAGTAAGTTTGAAGTTTTTACATTATGCAGAGCAGAGAGATATCTTAAGTATCAAGTTTGATGAAAAAGCAATACTTAAAGTACTGCTACTGTATTTTTTTTAGTGAAATTGCTGACATGAAAACTGGTTGGCATTCTCAATTTTGGTCATGTATCGAGCCATTACATTTCTCACAGCAGGACAGCTTTAATTGTGGTGTACTCATTTGCCTTGTAAGTGAGCACTCCCACAGAGATTTTACAATCCATTCTATTAATTTATACATTGCTCATTTCTTGTAGTTATGGCACTAGATTTCTACAAAATGCAAACCATGCCTACAAATCACAATGCATATAAATATATATAATTATATATATATGGTTATTCCTGTACATTAATTTTAACAATTTCCTTTTCACAGTTTGCAAGGTGTATTTGTGAAAATTCAAGCCTAAACAGAAATTTTAAAATGGAATTAGAGAGAGAGAAACTAATATCACTCATATTTGGCTCTTGCTATGATGATATTCATGAGTATGTTTTAACCAAAGTCTTTAAAGCATTATACAGTGGATGAGAAACTTAAATTCATTTTAAATTCATTTCTTTGTTTTGCTGTAGACGAAATACTGGTGTTTGCAAAATCTGCAAAGATAATGATGGTGAAGACTGGCTTGGATGAGACAAATGCTTTCAGTTTTTCCATTCGAGCTGTTTAAATTTAGACTTTTCTGCTGCCCTCTCCAACTATTTTGTTTGTCCATGCTAAAATTATTGGCATTGATATCATACAAATGTGTACATTTATCATCTTTACATTAAATAAGTTTCCAAGGAAACAGGCAAACAGTCATAAGTGCTTCAATGATTGTGCTGGATTTAGAAGAAGTAAACTTGAATAGGTAGCACTTAAAGCTTAGCACAACTTTGTCATAACGTCCCATCCATTTCCTGTATTCTGCTTACAAACCTTTTGCATTATACACTCTAAAAGCATGGTTGTAGTTTCTTAATTCAGTTGCTTAACTTAAAAGTCAAAAATTGATTACAGTTTAAATACAAAAACAGTAAATACGAAAAGGAGAATACATACGTAACATACCTGCTTTTGACGAGTGCAGAACAAAGTTTTCGTATTCAGCGATCAATTACGTAGCATGAACAACTCATACAACATGTACATCGTTTTTTGCTGACCCTCTAATCTTATCTTTTATCATTTTCAATTATAAACAGTGAACTGTAATTACAACATTGTTGTTATTACAGTTCACTGAATATAAATCATTGGGATAAATGGGATTAGTTGAATAATACCATTTTATCCACTACACTGACCATAATGCATCGCAGACGCACCCTCTCTCTCCGCCCGGGATGTAATGTTTCCCACAAACCTATGCACGTGTAGGACAGGGAATGTTCGTACTTTCTTACATTCTTTCTTGTAATCTAACATCCAGAAGCTCAACATATTTATTTTGGCTCTATACCGTAATAATTTTTGATAGATATTTTGTATTTTGTGATGATTGAGGACTGTGCAGGGCAAAAAAACGATGTATTGTCATGTCCAGAGAGTGGGAAAAATAGCTGCGTTGGAAGTATCGTGGAGAGGCTGGAATGCTCGTACAGTAACAAGTCTGAAAGATTTCTGTTGAAGAAGAGAGATTTCAACAGACAGTATGCACATATCTATTCAGTGAGGTTAATGGAAATGAGAAAAGTGGCCGCTTTAGCTGCACGTAGAAAATGGGGTATGTTTCTTCCACTGATATGTATATTACCCCTTACACTGGATAACGCACAGTGTATAAAATATAGTACGAAAATTGAAGCCGGAAGTTAGCTCATTTGCTTATGACCTTTGTTGGGGGTATCGGATCCAATTTACTATATTTTTGTATTACAAAATCACAGTTCTGCGTTTTTATTCATTCTACAAAGTTTTGATTCGAGCAAAATTTTTATGAAAGGGACAGAACGACTGGCAAAAATAATTCTAAGAAGTTTGTCTTCTTGGCTTTAAAATGGCAGAAAATTGAGATGGTACAAGGTCGACTGCATTGTTTTGAAACAAACTTGAGATTATATGATGCTGCTGCTTCTTAATGCAATGACATTTATGGAAGATTGCTACAAATTTACACATCTAACAACACTTTCTTTTGTGTTGTTATTCACATCGCAAAGATCATAATTTCAAATTACGTCTTTATTATATCAGTGAAGAAACAAAAAAAATTGACTTAGACAAATAATTAGAAAGACAATTTGATGAACAATAGTAAGTTGAAAACAGTATCATCAAACTCTACCAGATGTACATCATCAAAATATACGAAAGTACTCCTTTGTGTTGCATTAAGCATAGCAAACTGTTAAACCAGTTCCTTTGCAAACAACTTCAATATCGATGAATATATTGAAGATGCATTAGATAAAAAAATGATATAATATTCCTCATTATCTTTTGTTTTGAATGCATTCGACTCATGTAAAATGTGATGTAGAAAAAGGCCTAAATGTATGCAAATATTTGTTATTCCTACAAAACTGCAAAGCTATATAGATTCATTTCAGTTCAGTGTTAGATTTAAATTCACAAACAGAGTGCTGTAAGTCTGTATGAGTAAATAATATCGTACATCCTACAAAGTACAAGTTGCTAGTACCGTTCGCTGGAACGAGATGTAAATGATATTTGTGATCGTTTGCCATCCTGCATTTGAAGAATACCTCGAATTTTACATCACTTTAATTTACTCAGCAATTCATGATAGAGATTCAGTCAGGAAATTAAATGTGAAATGTCATGCAAAATATCAATGAGGATACGTATAATATATAGTAAATGCAATAATAATATGACTCCAGGGCCCCTGACTAAATTGTCAATGCATCAGGCCTCCCCACAGATCCATAAAAACTAGAAGTTTCCTTGGCAATTGAGGAATTGACCATTCAGAATGCTATGATTTAACTTTTTGATGGATCTGTAGGCTGGCTATTTTTGAGGTAAACATAGGCGACCTTAAAAAACGGCTTAGTTCCCAGGCTCATTAATTCAGTTTCTTTTGTTTCGCTTGACTTAGCCAAAGTAAAATACGTCAAATGAATGGACCGTAGAAATGAAACGGGGAAATTGTCTCAGTATGAATAAATGATTAGACAGTATTTAACTAGCAAAATTTAATGTTTTTCGGCATTTTGTACGTTAGTCTCATGACTGAGTTGATTTCCCCTAGATTCACGCCTGATCCAGGCTAATATAAATATGAGTGGTTTCTTCTGATAACTATTTCATTTAAAATTTGACAAGAAAACTTTTTGTTGTTTAGCTACTGTTTTATCCACATTGCTACTATAATTTTCAATTTTCGTTATTACAATTGTTAAAAATAAATGTGGTAGTAAAAGCAGATGGTTATAACCAGAAATTCTCAAACTCTGACTATCTCCATTTACAAAAAGGGCACTGGACAAGAAATATTTTACCACTGTGCTGTCTGACTTTGGAATGATTTCCCTGTAAACATTTAAACAAACACCACCTTAAACAGTTTTTAAAGAAAGCTTCAAACATGTTTGATTTGAACTTTAACTTATAATTTCCAAACTTAATAATTAATAATTTTGTAGAAGCACTATCGTGAACATCATTCAAACCTTGCAGTTTTCTATTTTTTGGAAAAAAGACTTTTATTGAACAAAAATGTCAAAAAACCTGTGTGTATAGCTTGTTATGAATAGTTTCTTCACTTCATTATGTCATTGTTCAGTTACTGTAGTGTTTAATGGCCTTTTTGAAAACACCACAATGAAAGTACCTTCAACAAAACTACAAAGGTCAAACAATTTTAAAATTATATTGAAATCTTTACTCTACCAATGATGTATGATTAATTATAGAAAAAAGTACTTCCAGTTTACATCTGCGACTCATAAATGTGGCAGTAATTTTTTTGTTGAAGCTTTAACAATCAACGGTTTGTATGTGTTAACAGTTTTAGTGGGAGGCTACCCTCTTTCAGACAGTTGGACAAGATTGCGGACAATTATGCTTATGCGTAACATGCATGATGTAGCTATCTAAGATGGCAATATAACCGAGCAAAAGACAGATAGGATATTAGTTCTTGCTTAAGAAAGTTAAGCCTGAGTGATTGATCTTGTGCGTAAAGAATGCAGCACTGAAGGCCCTTTTAAAATATGTAAACAAACTTGAAATATGTCAATGTTGTAATTTTTTACCGTATAATCAATTCACCTTGTAATTCACCAATGTGCTTTACTGTACACTAATCTGTTTGTATTTTCTAAAAAAACATGTCGATATACAAAGCAGCTAGTCCACAAAAAGCTCAATCTGTGTCATCACAAGATTGAGCTTTTGCAACGAAACTGTTACTCTAATTGCTTACAAAGTCTTCGTCAGAGAGGGGATCGCTTTTTCTATTTTCTTCACTCTATAATTTTACTTGTCTAGATTACAGCAATGCATCTAAATATGTCATACAAAAGGGAAATTACATATTTGTGCATATGAATTGCCTTTGAAGTAGCACCACAAAAATGGCAGAGCTTACAACAAAGAAAAACACTTCCTTTTCATAACCCGATCTAGTCTCTTTCATTAATTATTTCAATCAAAATGTCTAAAATATCCAAAGCAATATCCCCCATCGTTCTGTAAACATTATGTCAAAATCAATATTCCCCATCTTTCTTTGAACATTTTATCCGATACAAGGAAAGAGAAGATACTGTATCCATGTTTTTGACAACAGCCCACGTTGAAAAAAAAATTAAAAAAATAACAATGAAAAAAAACAAAAAAAAACATAAATAAGAAAGAAAAAAACGAAGATCAATTTAATTAAACAAAAACATCAAGTTGAATATACTGTTTTTTTCAGACGCAGTAAGTATCAGAAAAACTGTTGAGTTGAAGGTTGGAGAAAGATGCTGCTTGATTGGAACTCTTTACAAGAAGATGGAACTAAAGCCTTCCATATTAAAAGAGCTGAGTATTGAGGTTGTCTCTTATTTACAGTGATTGTTTATAATACATGTACATTTTTTGATCACGTTCTCCCCGTACTATTGTTTACAGAGCGGTTAAACCTCTTTAATTTGACCACATTCTTCTTAATGTTGTTTTTTTTCTGTTAAATGTAATTGTTTCCTTCCCATGCTTTGATATCTTGCATAAACAGGCATTTTTCCGTATGTATGGGCGGCTGTTACCACCAAAAATACCGCGCGTGTGAAATGAAACAACGTAAGGTGAAACGATTCAACACAAACACGAATGACTCATCGTGTTTAAAAACAATTGAACGTCGTTCACTGAATTGATTAGACATGTTAAGAAATGATTTGTCTTGTCATGAAATGATTCGATTCACATTGAAATGATTCAACTACTTTTATCTTCATTTAACTAAACAATGTGATATAACTCAACATGTTTTGCAGTAATTTAACATATTGTATTGAAATGACTCGTTTAGTTTGCAAATGATGCATTGCGTTTTGAAACGATTTGTTGTGATCCAAAATAATTCATGAGAATGTGAAATGATTCAATTTGCTGTGAAAAAATTCAATGCCATTTCAAACGACTAAACGTTGCTAGAATAGCGATGATTCGCCGTAATTTGAAACGATCAATTGCTGTATAGCGAAATGACTCAACTTGTTTTGGAATGAAGTAATTTTTGTGGTCTTGGTGCGAGCTGTTGGGAAACGATTCAACAAGATGTGAAATGAATCATTGTGACGTGAAACGATTCGATGAAATGTGAAATGATTTAGCATATTCTCAAATGACTTAATGTAATGTGAAGTGATTCAATTTGAAGAGAAGCGATTCAATCTAATGTGAAATTATTCAACGAAATGTGAAGTGATTTAACGCGATACGATGTTTTGCTACACTGCTTTGTGAGTTAAACGAGTCTTCCTTAAGTTAAAGTTAGACGTAACAGTTTGTTATTGAGCTAAGGAGTCACGTGAGGTATGTGTGCGAAGCATAAGCAAGGTCACACTAGCTGAGGGTCATGACAGTGCGCCATCTACGTGGGCAAGGTACATATTCGTCAAACATGTGCCACCAAGTCACAAAGTCTACGTTAAATTTTAAATCAAGGTAACTTCTTTGATTTCTATAACTGTAGCGGCTAAGTGTACTGGGTGATGATGCCAAAAAATGGCTTCCAAAGGACCTATTTCCGCTGAAATGACTGCCTTGAAGAAAAAAATATTACCGACCTCTCCCTGGAGTCTAATGTCCATTATGTAGAATTTTTCAAAAACAAACACGATATCTTTTTGGCATTTCTTTTATAATGCCAACCTTTAATGGTTCAATTGGTGGATGTCGTAGTTTCCACAAAATAAAGCATCTCGCTTCTCACTTGTGAGATATTTTCTTCTTTTGTTTGTTCATCAAAGATTGAAAAGCAATTATACACTAGAAAATACATAAAATCCGTAAGAATTAAGATCTTATTTTTTTAGGACTGACTTGAACGTCAAATATACTGACGTTTTCCTGTTTTGTTTTTCAAACTCAGCATACTTTTCTGTTATTTGTTAATGTATGAAATCGTAAATTTACCAATCTATATGCAAAATAGTTTCCCTGACACAAAAAATACCCTGCAAATTTTACTCAATGGATAGATAGCAAAAAGAAACGATCAGCATTTTTTTTGCTTTACACAAAAATATTGAGCTGGTTTGCGTATTAGAGTACAAAATGGACATTTGTCATTTGCATTATTTGCTGCTTTTTTTAAAGAAAACTGTTTGACTTTTAAAAGTTTTTCTTCAATTTTATGCTTCTATCTTTTCATGAGATGGTGAAATAGAGGTAGTATGAATTAATAACTTTATAATTTCTAAAAAGCTTTTAAGCTTTTACCATAAAAGTACACAAAATCGATTACCAGCCGACAATTTTATGTAGTATAATATGAAGCATACTCCGAATAGAAGACTCATGTTTAATGCAATATTTCGACAATGAAATTTATAAGCAAACAGATGGAGTTTCAATGGGCTCCTCTCTTGACCCCATACTCGCTAACATAATCCTAACTGAATTTGAAAAAGCCATCATTTCCGATTTATAATTGATTCCGGTACAATAGTTGATGGCACGGACATTCACCGCAGACACACTCACAGGCCAATACACCCACTTCTAAAGTTTTGAACCCTTTCACCAGAAAACAGCTTGGATTAGATCGCTTTTTGATCCCGCCTCTAAAATTTGTACCAATAAATACTTTTTCGATAACCAGATTAAAAAGTTTAAAACATTTATGTCGTGGAATGATTATCCTACTTTTGTCAGAAACTCAATCATTAATAATTTCAAACACATAAGTACACAAAAGTACATAAAAGTACACAAAATGTGTTTCACTCATTTAGTTTTATTGTCTTGCTTTAACATATCTACATGCACTTCATCATTCTTGTTTGAACACAACATCAGACGAGGATACCCATAGAACAAGATCCAGTAGCAACTGCTTATGAAATTTATCATTGAGGTAACAACTATATTAATCATTCAAATTGTTTACTTACATTGCAAATATAGGAAAGACAAAACAAAGACAAAAAGAAGAGTAGAAGTATTAGAAACACAATTGAATTATAAACACCATTCCAGGCAGAAGTGTTTTGATCATTAAATAAGCATTTTTCCCAGTTCGTACATCAATACATTAAAAATCAAAATGTGCTACAACTTTACGAGTATTTGATGCAGTTGCACTTCAGAACACCACAAAAAAGTTACCTAGATGTTTGTATACATTATTTGTTTTCATTTATTAAATTTAAACTTATGCAAACTTGAGTCTTTGAAATTTAATATGAACTTCAATTAGAGAAAAGCATGTACATTTAGTCAAGCCGTAAATATCCAAAGACTTATTACTTATTTTTATAAAGCAAATAGTACAAATACTACAATTGTGGCGAAAAAAGCCATTACCCATTGTATGAAAAGAAGCAAAAAAGTAATGATTTCGAATAAGCTAACTTTTCTCTCGTGAACCGTCGAGATAAACTATGACTAAACTTTTTTGTTCAGACTAGAGAGTTAAATCGAGCCAACAAGTTTGACGCTGGTAAAAAAACGACGAAAATCTGAATTCAAATTTGCTTAATTTAGCCTACAAATAGCTCTTTCGTCAATAGTTATAACTAGGGATCCAAGGATATTGCAAAGTTTCTTAGAAAAAATGTTCCTAATCGTGACAAATAAAATTAGTTTCAAGAAAGCTTAGTATCGAACCTTGGCGTTTCAAAAAATGCTAAACTGAATACATTTCGAGAAGTGCTTATCAAAGGCTAAGCAGTTTGTTTTTTGACGAATAGCTACAACTTGCTCCAAGATTGCATAAATAAACGTTAATTTGTATTTTCACTTACGTTGCGGATACATATCTTCGTCATTCATGCATCACATTCTTTTATCATTACTATGCAGTACACAATATATAAATTACGAAATCAGTCATGATTTACTTCTTTGTTTTGTTTATGTTGCATTTTTTTTATTCTTCGGACACATATGTGAAGTTGAATGTGTTCAGAAGAAATAACTGCTTTGTATGCGATATTTTTAGCGCTAATTTCCACCTTAAATAATAAGGCACCGAGTAGTAAAATGCATCGATGTTCGCTAAATATTTACGTCGTATAATTTGCATCAGTTGATGAACAAGTCCAGTTTTGGCAAGTTTGCGTGAATGGACATTCATTTCGTATTTGCACTTTCATAGCGATTACATGAAAGTCGACAAAGTCACACAGTCGTACATGACTTTCTTATATTGTTCTAAAGCAATCCACACCTAATGCTTTTTTCAAAGACAGTAATAGTGCACTTTTTTCTTGTAAAATGTTCCTTACCGAGGCAGATATGTGCGCAACTTTCAATTTTACTGTCGTATGTTTAAGACCAATTCACCAGCACGTAGTGTATGAGTGTAGTCAGGTCAGACGTTCAGAGCAGGTTGCTAAATAATCAGCGCTAGCCAACTACTTGGGAAATACGGCAAGACGGCGAATTAAAGTTTTTTGGATTTCGGAATATTCTATTTCCCCTGACTGACTGACTGACTGACTGACTGACTAACCGACTGACCAACTGACCGACTCGTGTGAATTTTCGCCACTCCACCACAATACTGCAAAGTTCCCGTGAAAACTTTGCACTAAAAAGCATCCTCCTAGGAGCGGATAACTGATAAACACAGTTGACTCGCTGTTATAAATGTTAGGTGTTTACCTTGATTTTCATCATAAAATTGCTTGCTAATGCTAAATAAGCACATACTTTTTCCTCGCGCTTTCTTTCGTGGGGGGAGTAAATCTCAATGGCAGAGGAACAAATCCGCCATTTTTTTGGCAACAGCCGATATCTAAAGCCGCGATTGAGAGAAACGCTCAAGTTATTGTAAAACTCAATGGGTAACTCTCGTTTGACTTACAGTTCTTCTAAATTATTGGTTATTTTCGGTTAGGAGTCACGTGAGACTTCATGGCGTCATGACCCTCATTGGTACTTAAATATACAAAAAACTGAGGTAAATAAATTCGTGTACATGATGTATTAGACTATGAGCAGTTTGTCTAATCAACCAATTTGTTAAACTGATAACATTACTAACACAAAAATATCAACGTTCAAATTCAGTTTTGACTTGTTACTGCTGACAGCAAGTCATAGCCGTAATTGTGTGTCGAGTCTATCACAGTTTTGTGATAAAACTTAATAAAAGTGGCTTCTCCATTCAGCGGCAGCGAGTATTTGGTTCGTGTATATATTTTTTCGATAAGCTCCCGAGGTAGATGCTTCTTTAGTGCTCTGAGCCCCATATATATCAGTGTTTATTCCATGCAGCTTTTTTCATCTGTGTTGATTGAATAACGACGTATCTGATTGCCTACGAGAATCTGGGCATGGTTTCGTCGCAGTGTTGCAGTCTTTTCCAAGTAGAAGCTAAGGTGTATTAGTGGGTACAAATTATATCAGATGGGTACGACACTACATCCACTTTATACAAGTGTTTTTCAGGCTTGGAGGTTTTCAGTAAAACATCAATTCCGAAGCTACAATGATCCATTTTGTCCAGGGATAGTGTCGTTAGAGTTTGGATCATCTGAGTTGTCCCTATTAGAGCATACTTGGTTTTAAAGACAAATTTTTCAGAGTATTATCGTCTATTTTCCAATTCTTTAGCAAAGTTACCACGGCAGAAATGTGCACCTTTAAACTACACCTTTAATCAATCGGGTTGTATGTGGGCATGAGCTCAAATTATTGTATCCTGGCTGTGTAGTGACTGATGTAAATAGTGCGCTTTGAGCAATATTTAGAGCACTGTGTCCAAGGGATTCATATAAAGAGGACGAGAAATTTATTGAGAGCGATGAATCGGAACAATTTTTCGCGTAGAACAGTATAGCTTCCATTTCGAGAGGTAAGGTTGATAAATCTTGATCGTCCCTTCTACCATAATTTGGTAATAATACTGGAAGCAGTTGGTGAAAGACCCTGGTGTTCAAGGGATTTACAGATAAGTGGCAGGCAATTATCTCCAGCTGCGGATAGAGTGGATTTCTAGCTTCTAGATCACCTTTCAGGGTTAATGTTGTCCTTGTGTTTGGTAGTTGTAGTAGATGGGCTATTAACAAACTCGTGAGCTTTGGCTACCATTTTTGTGTTGACCATTTTGGAGCTATTATGTCTGCACTGCACTTTTCTTCGTGAATTTTCTGCAAGATTCTAGAGATAAGACGTAAGAGTGGGAAAATATGGTAGGAATTTGCTTCCTTGTCATGCGAAAAGCATTGGCAGCTATGGCTTTAGGATCCTGGTTGAAAGACACATTTGTTTTGAAGTGGTAAAATATGCGAGATGTAAATAGGTCCATGTCTACGGTCAGGTCTAGTTTACAGGTTGCATCACGGAACTCCTGTTGATTAAGTGAACACTCAGAACTTGTGTTAATTTGGATTGTTGGTCAGCTTCTACATTCTCCACTCTGAGAATGTGAACTGCCATAAACCATATGTTTCGTTCATGGCACCAAATCCATATAGATTTGGTATGTGAGTTTCGCCTGACACATATACAAGTCGCCATGTTATTGATATCTGATAAAGCAGTGATGTTGTCAATCATCAATATTACATGTTTACCGGTTAGAGGGTTTTCAAACATTTCAGTACCTAAGACACTGCAAACAACTGTAGATAGTTTACATGGTGTTGTGCTTCTCCTACAGTCTACCCCCTGTTTTTCTTTGGCCAAGGGTACACCACCAAGTTTTAGGGGAAGCATCTGTGGTAATGGTAACCCCTACTTCCCCACGGCTCACTACATTGTAACTTTTTAAGGCGTTGTTAAACCGCCCGTTTAACTCCCCCTAAAATCATCTTTCAAGGACATAATAGCTTCAAAATTGCCTTGTTATCTTTAAGTGACTGAGTTTTTTCTCACACTAGATTCTGGTAGTAAAGTGGTCCTAACATCATCCCTGGAAAAGTTAAAATAATACATTCCAGTACTTGGGAATAGTTTGTAATGATTTGAATAATTTGAGCACATGTCAATGACTTTGTTTGCTTTTGCGGAGGATAGAAACTGTGATAAAACCTGGGAATTTCAGTCTTTGTGTTGGCATAAATATTGATTTTTATCCGGTGGATAATGAACCAAATTGTGCACAGTAATTGGACAATGTCTTATATTTTCTAAAAAACTATCAAAGTCTGCTCCTAATAGAGATAAATCATATCATTATATGTGGAGGAAAGATTCCCAGTTAAAGTTGAATGCATTGGTATTGAACAATTTTGCAAATTTTATTAGGTAACTAGCCAGCCCATTGAGGAAACATGTGAATGTTTACAAAAGACCTTCCCATTTAATTTTTAAACATTTTTGATGTTTTTTCGGCAACTGGTAGACATTGATATGCATCCTTGAGATCTACAAACCCCATAAAAAAGTAGGGTCATAAGTCACATTGCATCATTAAGAGTTTCCATTTTAAAATGATGACATCTTACGTACTGGTTTAGCTCTTTAAGATTTAAAATCATGTGATCTGTCCCGTCTTTCTTGGCACGTACAAAACTGTACAAATAAACTCTCCAGGTTCATAGTGTATACTGACAATCACAGACGTTAAAATTAAAATGTAGATATGTAGATATTTCAAACACCGCGTTGCATATAACATTCTTGCAAATCACAGACGTGTCAAAAAGTTTTTAATCTCGGATTGAATTACACCCTGCTCATCTACACTGTAATTTGATTTTGAAGGCGTAAAATATTAAAATAGCTTGGTTTCAAAATCAACATGTAGCCCTCTAAATATGTCCGGAATTTTTGGTCAGAAGTAAGTTTTTCCTTTCTATGATAAAATTAGGTCATCCTTCCACTGTCAACGGTGCGTAGTTGTTTCTTGAAGTGCTCATTCCGGGTAGGGATGAAATTCTCAAATTCGTTTCCAAAATCTTCTTTAACTGTGGTAATATTCCATCTGTATCTCTCGCTTTTTTGATGCTTTTGCTGTTGTTCCTACTGTTGCCCTATTCTCCGTTGTCCTTATTTAGCTTTGGCTGAAAAAGACTTTCGCGATCATTTCGGCGCATTGGTGATATGGCGACTTGTTACGACTGGTTACATGCCTAGCATGAGTGGCCGTTTGACTAATTCTATTAGACGCGTGAATGGCGTTTAGTTGACTTTGTAGCTCGCCAACAAATAATAAATTAGTGACAGAAGTTTGCAAGGAACATAATGAAGCATATTCTCTGTTCAAGAATAGTTTTTCCAATTCACGGCGCCGAAGTGTTAGCTTACAGTTAGGGTCGCCTAGCCGAGACGAGGTAAAAATTTCAATTACATGAAAGGTGTTGACCCGCGCGGAAGAGCATTTTTTGGCATGAATAAATTAGTTGCGTTGTTTTTTCGTTTATGAGTTGTACAAATACATGAACTCCTATCTGTTTTGTTGACTTTGCAGGACCAAATGTATTATTTCGATACTTGTGAGCCATAATCAAAGGTAATGCTACACAGATATTGTTTATCCGCTTTAAACTGAGTTGTTAAACTTGATATAAGTTTCATATTTTAGCAACGCGCCCAGTAAATCTTTTATTATTTTCCTATCGCATTCAAACTTCTGGGTAACAATTTTTCCTGTAAATTTTGGGGCTGGTAGATGCTGTTTGAAAAAACAAACAATTATACATCGGTCTAACGTCTATGTCAGTGTAAACTGACCAATAAACGAACGCGTGAATCAAATTTCTAGGCTCGCTTTGCCGAGCCAACTCGGCAGATTGCGATTACATGGGAATTTTCATCCCGCCTAAGCGAGTAACTCGGCAAGCAATAACCGTGATCCCGGCAAGGCGGAACAACTCGCTTGCCATGTAATCACACTGACAAAATAATATATAACAATTATACAAAGCGAGTCAACTCGCCTAGCCGGGACAACTCGCCTAGCCGGGACAACTCGCCCATGTAATCGGCCCTTGGTATGTCCCAACTGGGCAAGAGCATTGACTTGAAGTGTAAGAATCTCAGTAAGGCTGTTGTTGTTGTTCACACCATCAAGGCGTCTAGGCCTATGATCTCCGATTAGGGCCGCGACCATAAGAGATTGAGCTCTTACAAGAGCTACCCCAACGCAACCAGAGGCTTTTGAATGGATGCATGTTTTTATATGATGCATTTGCCTATGGTTCGAAAATCGTGACCAAATTTTTGTATTCATTCTTGGCGTCGAACGTTTTCTGGCCAGTCGTGCTTATCTTCTTTTTCTTTGAATTTTTCGTCCGATGGCTTTGACGACCGTCTTTTATTGACTATATCGGCCAACTGATTTGATTCTGCTAAGCTAGTCTTGTCATCAGCCGAATACTCGGAGGCTAATGCTGAAAGGAGCTCATCGTCCATATCGGCCGTATCACTTCCTCAGAAGGCTTTGATTTATCCCTCGAGGAGTCGCTTATTAAGGTGTCAACATCACTGCCCTCGTTTTTGCTCGAATGAGCTTTTCTCCTTATAAGCTTCAACAATTCCAGGCTTATGTGACCAGCAAGATACTCGTACATAAACTACTATTAAAACGACGCCCGGTATACAGATAAATCTTTATTTCAATGCAATGCGTCAAACGTACGGTTCTAAACGACAGAGTATAGATATTAACATAACCGACAAGGAGGCCTAAAGCCGTAATCATCGTTACCTCGTAATTTGGCCACTAAATATAAACATCCATGTACAAAAAATACACCACTATACATGAATTGTGCTCAATCTCAAAAGACCCCAAAAACCATGCTTTTATACGGGTCCCTTTTGTTTTTCATAATAATTAGCATAATAATTAGCATAACCTAAGCTCTATGCATCTCGATCCTACATACCAGCCCCGAACGACCTACTATACGTCGTTCAATAATTCAAAAAGGATCGAGAGCTACAATACAAATGTTTTCAATGTTAACTTGCGCAAGTTTTAAACAATGTGTCCACCAATCTTGTCGAATAACCAAACATAAACCAATAGATACCGTCGTTTAACGTAAACAAAATAATAATAACAGTTAAGTGACAACAACAATAACGTTCGTTTTCTGAAGAATTTCTCGCTTTACTTCGCAGTCTCCAATAGGCACAACTTCCTGACATCTCGACGATAACGACTTTGATTCGCCGTGCGGATCTCTACTTGCCGAACATGTCCGTTGCTATCGGGAAATGTTTCTTCAACTATCGCTAGAGGCCATTCACCTCTGGGAGTATCTTCCATCACCATCAAAACGACATCACCTTTGATTAAGTTTCGTTTTGGGTGTAGCCATTTCTGTCGTTCTTGCAAACTTGGCAGGTATTCTTTTAACCACCTTGCCCAAAATTGGTCAGCTAACTTCTGCGCTCGTTTCCATATTTCTCGGGGGTTATTTGCCGTAGGTGAAGAACTTGCACTTGTGCTTATGTTTCGATAACGCAGGAGTAGAGTGTTTGGTGTAAGAGTTGATAAATCTCGAGGGTCATCACACTGCCGTACAAGAGGCCGATCATTCACTATTTTCTCGACTTCGCACATTACTGTAAGGAGTGTTTCATCATCAACAACTCGGTCTCCTATTATAACACGCATTTGCTTCCTGATTGTTCTGATCATGCGCTCCCAAACTCCCCCGCTATGGCTTGCTTTCGGAGCAGAGAAATGCCATTGAATTCCCTTTTCTCTTAGACGATCTAATATTCTAGCTTGATTCCAATTTTGCAACATTTGCTTAACTTCAGATTCCGCTCCTCTAAAATTCGTCCCGTTGTCACTGAACAACTCATTCGGCGGTCCGCGTCGACTGACGAACCTACATACGGCTTGAATGAAGGAATCTGTCGATAGGTCATGTGCAATCTCAATGTATGGCCCTTATGGCTAAGCAAGTGAATACACAGCCATATCGTTTTTCAGTTCCTCTTTTATATTTGACTTTAAGAGGTCCAAAATAATCGACTCCCACAGATGAAAACGGGTACTCACCAGATTTCACACGAGCTTTGGCAGTGGGGCCATTATCTGCTTCCCTGGAGACTGGTTTCGGCGACGACACGGAACACAATTATTGACTATACTCTTCACAGTGCTAGGTCCCTTTATTATCCAGAAGCGTTGCCGTATTGCTGCTAGAGTTTGACTGGTTCCAGCGTGACCTTCCTTTGCATGGTAATACCGGACAATGAGCTTTGTAACGTGATGACTGGAATCAAGAATTGCGGGATGTTTAGATTCTTCCGGCAGCGATGATTTATCCAAACGTCCACCAACTCTCACAATTCCTCCGGCGATGACTGGACATAGTTTAGCGTATCTCTCTCTCATAGTTTTCTCGTTGATAGATGAACTTCGTTGGGTAAGTTTAATTATTTCCTGGGTTGCCGATTCAATCTCTTTTACCTTTAGAGGACCACGTTGTACTTCTAATCCTGGACCGTTTGGATAACGGCTTAAGATGTACTGTTTGAATCTTAGCAGCCATGCAACCGACTTCTGCAATCTGTACCATTCGGATGTTCGATGGATAAGTTGTATTAGCGAATCAGGGGGTGCATCCTTTGAGTTGATGACGGCACCAACTCTTGCTTTAGGTTTCTTTACTTCCACATCTGTGTCTTCTACGTCTGGTATGTCATCTAGCTGCGTTGGCCATAATTTGGGATCTTTCCAAAGGAAATCGGGTCCGTTCAACCAAAACTGCAAGTCCCGTTGGTCTTGGCCTGTTGCGCGACCAAGACTTATACCTCTTGATGCAAGGTCGGCTGGGTTGAGCTTGGTTGGCACATGTCTCCATTGATTCGGAGTAGAAGCATCGTGAATAACTTGTAATCGATTCGCTACAAAGGTTTGAAACCTTTTGTTCTCGCTCTTAATGTAACGCAGCACTATCATTGAATCGCTCCAGAAAACAATTTGACTTATTGACAGATCCAACTCATCACAAATTTGTTTATTCAGCTTCACGGCCAATGTTGCAGCGGTTAGTTCCAATCTGGGTACCGTGACTGTTTTAAGAGGTGCAACTCTTGATTTGCCCATAACTAAGGTACAATGAATCCTTCCTTGGGTATCTTCCAGCCGAAGGTACGTTGCTACCCCATATCCTTCAGTCGATGCGTCAGCAAAATAGTGGAGTTCCGCATTCCTTGTCTTGTTAAATTCGTGCGGTTTATAGCATCGAGGTATTTCTAATTTCACAAGGGAATGGAATTCGCTTTGCCAGTCATGCCATATTTCGCTTGTCTCGATTGGGAGATCTTCGTCCCAGCCGTGATTTACTCGACACAGGTTTTGCATTATGCGTTTGGCTGGTAAAACGACAGGAGCGACTAGACCAAGGGGATCGTAGACCGAAGCTATGAACGATAGAATCCCTCTTCTTGACTCTGCTTTCAATTTGCTTCCCCGGAATCCCAACGTGTCCCTTTCCGTATTCCACTGAACGCCCAATGCTTTCTCCATCGGCAACTTCTCCAACTGAAGGCTGACGCATGGCGCTCTTTCTTTGTTAGGTACGTGAGATAAGACTTCTCGATCATTTGACACCCACTTTGTGAGATGGAATCCACCGCGAGACAGCAAAACTGGTAGTTCGTCTACCAACTTCATTGCTTCTTTCCTTTCTGGTAAAGACTTGAGACAGTCATCTACATAAAAGTTACGATCAACTGTGTCGACAACTTGTTTGCTGAATTCTTCCCGATTATCTGAAGCTGTTCTTTTAACGCGTAAGAACAACAACTTGGGGAAGAGGTTGCTCCGAATAAATGAACAGTCATTTGATGCTCTACTGGTTCTTTGGATAGATCTCCCTCTGGCCACCATAGAAATCTCAGTGCATTACAGTCTTCTGGCTTAACCTTCACCTGATGGAACATCTTCTCAATATCTGCCATTACCGCTATCTTTTCCTGCCTGAACCGCAACAATACACCAACTAATGAATTGGTATAATCTGGTCCTTGAAGAAGCTGATTATTTAGGGATGCGTTGTGGAACTTCGCAGCACAGTCAAAAACGATTCTTGTCTTTTCTGGTTTTTGGGTGTGTCACAGGGTGATGAGGCAGATACCAAACCAGTTTTTTGAGTGACTCGTCCTGTGTATTTTGTTTATCCACTTGAACTACTTTAGCGTGCCCTTTTGAGATGTATTCCTTCATCGTTGCCTTATAATTTGCGTGAAGTATGGGGTCCCTCTCAAGTCGTTTCTTCAAATAAGCAAGTCTCCTTTCAGCCATAGACTTATTGTACGGGAGGAGTGGGTCATCGTATTTCCAAGGAAGACCAATTTCATATTGATGATTTTCTAGCTTGACAGTTCTATCCATTATTGCCTTTGCGCGACGATCCTCGACCGACAGACATTCTTTAACGTCAGCAGCCGACTCGCTAAACTCTGAATTGTAGAGATTTTGCAATTGCTGACGAATGGAACTCATACCATCTTCCCTTTCCATACACCCAAGAGCTTGATCAACATGAATGAAGTTCATCTGAGCTTCTTGATAAGGTTTTCCTTCAGAGGTCCCATCACCGTCCAACCGAGGATTGTCCGTATTGCGTAGGGTTGATTTCTTTTCCCAGAACGCACTTCAAGGGGGCAAAGAGCTTCGGGAACGTCACTTCCAATAAGGATAGTGACTTTCTTATCCACTAAATCGGTTAGATTAACGCCTTTAAGGTGAGACCACCCTTTACATCAGTGTTCGTGGGAATACTTTCTAGAGCAACAGGAAGAGTGTTGGTCGTCCAAACTTTATCTAGTCTGACACCTTTGCCCGTGGATACTCCAACCACATCGAGAGATAACTGTTGACCCTTACTTTTGTGGCTGCCTGAAACAGTCGCTAACGTGAATTCGATGGGTGAGCAATCGGCTCCAAGATCTTCAGCTAAACTGGTTAAGCACATGGTTGTGTTGGAGCCACTGTCTAAGAACGCATAAGTTTCTATCACACGACTACCATAGGGTGCGCTGACCTTAACTGGAATAACTTGCAAACCTATACGACAACTGCTATATGATGAATTTGTCGCGCCAACTCCAGACGTTGGGAGTGCTTTGGATTGGCTGTCGCTTTCAGATGGTTCAGGATTTGGATTACTCCTTTCACTTGATTTAGAATCCTTAGCCTTTATTTCGGATGAGTGTAACAAAGGATGGTGCCTTCTCTGACAACCTTCAACACCGCATATGCGGGCACCTCTGCAGTCTTTCACGAAATGTCCTGGGCTCAAGCAAGCATGACAAACTTTGTGCGTCTTTACTAGGTCTTGTCGTTGCTGAAGATTTTGAGCCCTGAACTTGTGACAGCGTTCAAGATGGTGTGTGCCTTTGCATAGTACGCAGGATAAATTTCTTCCCTTTGATTCACTACTGTCAAATATTCTCTGGCTGTGAGTTGCTAAGTTTGTGCTATTCCCACTAAACAAGAAGGATTTCTTCTTCAATCTGTCAGTTCCATCCTTTCGGGTTTCATTTTTCGAGGTAATCATTTGACCAAAGTACGTACTAGCCACGGCTGCGCGGGATTGTATGAATTCAGTTAAATGAGAGAAATCTGGTGTGATGTGATTGTCGTACATATGGCTTGCTTTATCAGCCCATTTTGACTTGAGATGCATTGGAAGGCGGCTAACTACCCTTCCCAGAGTGTCCATCGAATTGATACTTGCCCGATTTCCTAACTGAATAGAACCAAGGAGACACGTTTCCATATCTCTTGCTAGCTGCGACAATTTCTCGGCTTCGTTTACTCTAATTGGCGGTCCATTCAAGACTTTCTCAAGGAATGCTTGGGTTACGATGTGATTTCGACCAAAGTTTTTTCTCAGGATTTCCTTAGCACGCTTGTATCCTTGATCCGGAGGCATAATGATGCAATGCTCTATCGCTTGTCTTGCTGTTCCTTTACAATACTGAATAAGGTAATTCAGTCGATCTGCATCATTACTTTCTTTACTCTCGACATTCACTTCAAAATTCTTCATGAACAACGGAAAGTTGCGAGGTTCGCCATCAAAACTCATGTATTCCCTTTGAGGCATTCTTAATCCCTTCACTACTTCGTCCATCGTAATCTGCTGCTTCTCTAATAGATATTGTAACTGCGACGAATTGTCTCGTTGCAAGCTTTGCTGAGTTTGACATCCAGTTCCACTGGTTATTATACTTTCTTGGGGTACACAATTTCCGGTAGGAGGTATCGCCAAGCGCTGACTTAAACTGCTTCTGTCGATTGGGGTTGAAGGTTGCTGGACTGGGTTTTTATCTGGTTCACGAGCGTTACTACTACTTTCCCTGTCCGACAGTTGATGTTCAATATCATTACCAAAAACTTCTTCTTCAAGCTTCCGAAGCTCATCTCGACGTCGTTGTATTTCCCGTTTCTTCATAGCCATCTCATGCTCAATTCTCGCCTGATGCATTTCTTTCTCTAGTTTAAGCCTTGCCTCCCTCATCTGCTTGTTCAGCTCTTCTCTTCTATTAATTTCCAATTCTTCAAGTTCACGAAACCGTTCTGCCCATTTTGAATCAAGCGCGCTCGTTACTCCAGCCCCGTTGTCTTCAAAATTTGTTGTTTGCGTCGGCTTTTCCCACGCACGAGCAGTCCGCGTGACGTTCACGTGAGAAGCTGCTTGTTTACCGATATTAGAATTGGACTGGAATACAGGAGCAAGAGGCGATAAAACCGAATTATCCTTCAAAAATGAAGCGACCTGACTTAGACCAAGTTCAAGCTCCTGTTCCTGTTCGTCTGCTACTCGCTCCGGCGAACCCAAACTCGTCGAAGCCTCGTCAGAAACGACAACTTGCTTGTTTTGTACGACGACGTTCGGTCCGCTTTCAGCTCGCTCGCTACCGTCATCTTCAGCGGATTCAATCATGTCTTGATTCGTATTGTTAAGCGAATTCTCTCCAGATTTAGCTCGACTCACTTGACCTGGAGGACTTAACTGTTCGCCAGACGGCTGAAGTACGCGTTTTGATAAGCCTTTAATTTTCGACTTTTACCTTGACCCTTTCGTTTCTGAGTCATTGCTGATCGATTAAACAACAATTACGAGAACTATATAAGCTTCAACAATTCCAGGCTTATGTGACCAGCAAGATACTCGTACATAAACTACTATTAAAACGACGACCGGTATACAGATAAATCTTTATTTCAATGCAATGCGTCAAACGTACGGTTCTAAACGACAGAGTATAGATATTAACATAACCGACAAGGAGGCCTAAAGCCGTAATCATCGTTACCTCGTAATTTGGCCACTAAATATAAACATCCATGTACAAAAAATACACCACTATACATGAATTGTGCTCAATCTCAAAAGACCCCAAGAACCATGCTTTTATACGGGTCCCTTTTTGTTTTTCATAATAATTAGCATAATAATTAGCATAACCTAAGCTCTATGCATCTCGATCCTACACTCCTCTTATTTGTGTCACATGCACGAGTTGTTTCCGACTCCATCGCCCAAGAATCTTGTTTGGCAGTAGCTGATGGAGTAAATTGTGTAGTTCGTCAATTTATTACATGTTTGTAAATGTAGATACTCCCGGGTTCAAACCATTTACTTTATTACGATCATTTGGAGGTATTCATGTTTGACATAACAGCAGTAAGCGTAGACGAGTCTACGGTTGGATTAAATGTAGGATCGCCCTCTTGTCTAATTCTCGCTCGTTTTTATCCCACATAATTTTTGTTTCTATAGATAGTTTTCTGCTAGTGTGATTGTCTCATCGTTTAGCTTGCATTGTGACATTGCTTCGGGTGCATATCTGACGTAACTTCTTAGCGAAAAAACCAATAAAAAAGTAGAATGTGAATTTATCCAAATTTTCCATATATTTTTTCTAGTATGAGTTGTTTAACATCCTGGGCTTAATGATAAAGTACCCATACTATTACAAACATATGAAATTGTCTACTTTTTTTTACTAAACCTGTACAGCGATTTTTGTCGCAACTTTACGAGGTTATTCTCAACTAGGTGATAGTGAAGGCCGATCTATATATCAAGAGGCTTATTTGAAATATAAAAATGCAAACAAATCACGGGCAATTAAAAATTGGATTTTTTCACATTTTAGAACAACGTTATACCTCAACCTTTAAGAGAGAAATACATAAGCGAAAACGACTACTTAATTCTTGAGGACGAAGCTCAGCGAGTGAAGCTTGTTGGGAACATTCCTTCTGAATATCTTATTACAGGTAAATTTTTATGTTATTTGTTTCAGGTATTGCTACACAAAGCTATACATTTTACCAATTCATCTTATGATTGTGATGTGGATTGTTATGGGTGAATGTTTTAGCTGATGAAATCCACCACTTCGCCAATAGGAGCACGTGTAGATTTTGATATGTCACGTGGTACAAACTGTAAACTTTGCGTACATTGTAACGGCTTTATCATATATTCTTATACTGCATTGACTTTTGACTTGAAAAATCATGACTACTAATGTGTTTTTTGGCAGTTTTTTGATGCAAATATGTTTTTAAATCTTTTGTCAATAACAGTGGTTCTGGGAGTATAATGTGTAGCTTCTATAGTCAATAAAAATCGACGGTAGAAAATGTGAATACTGAATCAGTAGTCCGAAAGGATGACTAAAACATGATGTGTTTGTTGTGTTTGTAACAACGATTCTCGCTGTCCAAACTTAATAAAAAAGAATGAAAATAGTAATGAAGTTGGTTTTCATCATTTCTCAAAGCGCTTGCGAGAGAAATACTCGCGTTGGATCGTTATGTGTGCTTGTCATCGTGGGATAAACTCATGTGCTGAAAAGACAGCTATATTTTTTCAATCGGTCATAAATAATAGTGATTCTGTAAGATATATACGTAGTTTATAGCGAGTCGTAGTGAATGATCTTGAGATGACATGAAAAGCACTGCGTTAGCTATGTGACGGCAGACGGCGTAGCTATTGTAAACAGTGCAATCAGATAGAATTTTTGATTGGGTTCAAAGTTTGACTTTTTTTTGCTAGAAATTTCTAAACTGCTTGGAGAAGTAACTCTATCTCAGAGTCGGTCCACGGTTTGCACACACGCTTTGACTCTTTTCTTCACACAGAGAAAAGATTTTTTTAGTAAAGTGCTTAATAAAGCGAACGCTTAGACTGTCATCAGAGGAGTTCATTGAGGGTGATCTCAACTCATTGAAAAAGATATTTCTCTCAAATGAATATCCGGAAAAAATGCTTGATAAACTTTTCCATCCACAAAAAATGAGCAGAACAGGCCTTTAGGTCCAGCTAAATGCCCTGTGTTTATCAAACTTTCATGGATGGGTAAGGCTTCTAATGATATTGAAAGGGAAACTAAGAATATTACGGAGAATTCGTTTTTGGCGAGCAATGTTATCTTTATTTTTCGAAAAGAACTATTTTACCACCCACCCCAAAAGAATCTTTACCGGCACAACTTTTAAGCAACGTAATTTATGAATATAAATGTGAGTGTGATGCTCGCTATGTACGTAGAACGTCTCAAAGGTTGAGTGATAGGATGAAACAGCATGTGCCAACTTCAATCAGAAATGGAACGGTCCCCTCAAGACAACAACCAAAACGTGATTGTACGAAAAGTAATTTAATTTCATGTGACTCCGCGATTGGTAAACATCTCTTGAATAACTCCCATTGTGCTGATTCTTATTCAGACGACAATTTTAGAATCATTATGAAATGCCGTTCATTCTTTCAGTTACGCGTTTTTAATTGTTATGTTTTTAATTTATCCCTGTTTTGAGCGTCATCTCCCCCCTTTTGGAGATGACGCTCTTTCTTGTCATTATAAATATCGGTAGATTGTATGTTTTCATTTAGCAGACGTTGACAACTGAAGAGTAGTCTGCCGAAATGCATCGTGTCTTTTAATTTAGAACTATTGGTTTAGTGCTCTTTACTGAAAACAGTTCTTTTAAGAACTATCAACTTATTATATTACTTGTACCATTCACTATGGTATTAGCTGTCTTTAGAACTATTTTCAAAATTCAATGTATGGTGTAAACATATTTAATGCAAGAATACATACCAGATCACAAACTTCTGCTTTTTTGAAGTGGCTTGCGTGCATTCTTGGTGATGGCCTTTTTATCATGTAGACAGTAATATTTGTCATCCATTTTGCCTATTTGAAAACTTTGTCTTAAGGAGTCTTTTTTAATTACTAGCATCTTTGATTGAACTGTAATTTCAAACAACAAAATTCCCTATTTGTCGTTTTTGTAGGCTTGATTATCGCTGTGCTTGGGTTTGAGGATGATGCTGGATATTTTGCAGTGGAAAATTATTGCTTATGTGGATTGCCGGAACAAGAAGATCCTACTAAGGATCAAACTCTTCTTAATGGAGAAGATTGGTAAATTTTTTTGATGATTATAGTTTGGATTTTTCTCAATTTTTCGATTCAATGTGTTTTTCAGCTTTGTCGCAATCATGACTGGTCTTCATTTTGGAAAAAAGGGTCATGATTGTCTTCAGCTTCAAATGCTTATTGATCTAATGACTGGGCAGCTTGGTTGCATGAAGGTAAAGTTTTTGGTGCAAAGTTTCTATAGTAACTTTGCAGTATTGTGATAAGTGGCCAAAATTCACACGAGTCATACACTGTGTAAACTTTCTGAATGCAATTTATGTTGGTCTTGATTTGGTGTTATCATTCATTGCATCTCTTAAATTTAATAAAAATGAAATAAAAACCTTCTGGCTGAAATTTCTGAAGATCCGATTGGACTTATGGTTTTCTTTTCTTGTGAAAAACGCCGTATTTTGATTCTCATTGGACATACGAAATTTTTCACTTGTGAATCTAAGTTTTACTGACAATAAGTAGAAAGGGTAAAGCTATAGAACCGCTGACATCAGCATTTTCAGGAGCTCTTACTCGTGTCAATTAGTTTCCAGTTCGTGAAAGTTCTGGGTGCGCGAGTGTCAACTGGAAACAGGGGAAAGTTAAGTGTAATAGGTTAACACGATGAATGGGAAATGAAACAGATATAAAGGGCGATAAACATGACGGCTGTGAAATAAAAAAATTCTTTCTCAAAAACAATTTAAAAAGAAAAACATGTCGAACTTGAAAGATCAAGCAGGTCAAGTGGTTTTCTTAAACCTTTATCAGACTTTGAGAAATGAAGGAGTTAAAATATCTTCAGAGATTATAACAGAAGAAGTTTTGATTAAGACCTATCTTCGTGTCAAACCAGAAGCGAACATGGATAAGGTGCTGGCAACATGTTTCTCATCTTCTGCCTTTAAAGTTGGTTTCAGTGGGAAGTGGCGTTGACGAAACCAACGGATGCTTGTTGTTTTTTCCAATAAACAGGCATTACGATAGAAGAATTGTAAAGATGTAATATGGCATACTGAAAACTTATACGATCATTTTCTTGGTGCAAACTGGAGAACATTGATAACAGACTACATGCAAGACCATGGATAATTCTTCTGTATACAGTTGAAACATTTAAAGGACATTGGCAACGAAAATTTTTATGGCATATTTTTGAACCTTTGTGATGTCTAACAACTAAAATAGAAAAATTTTTTCTCAAAAATATTTTGTTGCTGAGATATTTGCAGCAAAAGTTTTATAAATTGCGCCATCTTGGATAAAATTTTGATAAAATTATCTCGAGGGTAGTGACGTCATTGGCTGGTGAGCAGTCAAAACAACAATACAATATACTTTGTGATTGACTGCGTTAAAACACATTTAAAGCGTATTTTACGGGTTTTTTTGCTGTAATGGATGACATACACGAAAATCAACCGGGTGAGGTTCTGCCCTATCAATATGAACCTGAAGTGAAGGCCGAAACTAGTGAAGAAAGCGGTTCCGAACAGGAGAGTGAGCAGAGCGACTTGTCCTCGTCGGAGAATGAAATACATGCTGAATTTGAGAAAGCAAATGCTTGGCGCCTTCAAACTCTTAGTTGGTGTAAGTGTGGACATTGACATTGTACTTTGTCAAAAAAGGCAATCGAGTGTTTTTGTTGCTACGAAAAAGCGCTTGAATACGATGAGTATGAGGCTTTGCTAGGCCAAACGGAAACTCAAGGAGTAAATTGCTTGACAACACACCAAGAATTTAGGGACAATATGCTCTCAGAAAGTGTGTTAAAGATAGACGTGTGTCGGCATCTTGAAGAAAACTGGCCCCTGTCTGATGAGGATCTATTGATAGATGATTCCTCGCACTTTATTTGATGAAGAAATTTTTTTGTACACCCTGTTTCGTACGCGTCCTCTGCAAAATGGAGCGAGCAAATTCTGCTGTTCGCCAATGGCTCGAATGATTTCCTTTTGCAAAAATCAATCCATAGTTTTCTTCTCTTTTGCTGTGCTTCTGATTTTCGATGAGGGAACCGAAAGAAATGAACATCATTCTTCTTTTTTTTGAAGTCGCTGTTGCAACCGTACACCGGGCAATACATGTTTAAAAAGTAATCTAAACTGAAATATACCTTTCTAATTATGGGCATCATTTCATTGTGCATCAGCTTTTATAGGCAATGTATCGTGACAACAAATCCGTGCAGCGTGTTCGTAAAAGATATCTTTGGTGTGTACTTGACGTTCATGTCATCAATCTAACAAGCATATTACGGTATTTTCCGTCTGATGTTATCACGAAAGACCGTAAATTTAAAGTCTTAGACAGACGCTCTTTGATGTTCTTTGTTATGATCTGCAATTGCGATGCCATACATTGTCGAAGGTTTGTCACAAACTGCGCAAAAGCAAAATGCATGAGTGATCCACCCAAAACTTGTATTCATTCATTAGTTATAAAGTTAATCGAAAAGTGTACTTGTACATTGTGCACGCAAACACGCACGTAAAACATTACGGATAAACGAAACTCTACAGTCAAGAACAAAACATAGCGGCTTATAGCTTATCACCTATATAAAACTACATAATCTTTCAAAAACTCTTATGTATACAAATAATGAATTACACGTATAACTTATTTGTTGGTCACAGGTTTGTAATATGGGAAAATGAAATATTTCTATTGCACGAAATGTTCAGTGTATAAAACGCGCTTGTTGTTGTCTGAGCTTACACTTGGTATGTCGGCAAAGCCGAGTTGTAAGATCTGCTAAAATAAACGTTTCTACGTCTTATCACGACTAAATATTGGAAAAGTATATAAGCGTGATAAACTACACAACTTTTGTTAATCTTAACAACCGCCGACTGTTGTTTTTGTTTTAAAATTCCAGTGAACAAATGTGCTATATATTATTATAATACTATTATTTTATATTGTGTCATTCAGTGGATACCAGCCAATGACGTCAGTAATGTATTCCGGCATAATTTAGCATAAGGCTTTTTTTCCAAAATGGCGGTTAAGGATTCAACTTTATGTCAAATTTTCTCAACAGCAAAATTCAAAAGAGACACGAAAACACGAAATTAAGTATTCCATAGCTATCTATGATAAACGTATGAAAAAAAATTTTCGTTGCCAATGTCCTTTAAATCTTAAATTGGATTTTTTTTGGCTTTTTTTTTGTCGCAATGATACATAATCGTAAACGTTTAAGTTTTTGAAAAATACAAGAACATTGTAAATCGTATCATTAATTTTTATTACTTTAACGATCAATGGGTGCCTAGACTGTATTAGCTACAGAGTAAAAGCGGAAGTCTTGGATAATATGTGAAAATGTAATTTTTTTATTCCTTCCAATAAAACACCAGAAAGCCCTCATTGTATATTTATTAGATGAACGAGTATATAGTTGAAGGTCATTTTCGGAACTGCTGTTTACCTTAACTTTTGCTGTTGTGCTTTGGCTTATTGACTGGAGATTGAAAATAAAAAAAAGAAATATGGCATCCCTTTTTCATCAAATGCATGCGGACACGGTAAAAGTAGGAGAGATTGATCACAGTGATCTTATTTATTTGATTGAAGTGGAATCTCTCAGTAAAAAGATTCAAGAGCTACGAGTATCTGAAAACGGTGGAAATCAACCTGAACCTTTGACAGATTATGGCAACTGTTTGGACATGTTGACAGAGGAAGATCGATGGTTCCTTTTTGTTGATCGTGCACAGAATCCGAAGCCTTCCAATTTCTAAAGTACCTTGGACCTTCTAAATCTCAAAAGATGTACTTTGAAAATCTGTTAAACGCAACTTGAGTAGAGCTGATGTTAATTTATACAGAAACACAACGACGTTCATTTTTTAGCATCTTTTTGATTTTGTTGACAGTAGCTGTAAACTAAAGTATAAATCAACTGCATGTGTAATTGCTTTGACAAACATAAAATTTTCTTGATATTATACTTTGCTCTCAGTTGAGTTTGTACTGTTAATTGATAAGTACGTTTATAAAAAAAATGGTGAATTGTATTTGCAAAGGAGAAAAACGATCATTACCACCTAATACACACATGAGCTCTTGCTAAAACTACTTATAACAGATCATAAACACTTACTCAAATGCTCATGTCACATGACTCACACGATTACGTTTATTTACATACAGATATGCATAATGTCGATAAGATCAGTTAAGGCTCCACCTTCATTGGTCTTATTTGCAGATAAGCAGTGGCTCAAAACTACTTATAACTGCTCGTAAACACTTGCTCAAATGCTCATGTCACATGACTCATATGAACACGTTCATTTGCGTACAGATATACGTAATGATAATAGCAGCAGTTAAGGCTGCACCTTCATTGGTCTTATGAGCAGATGAGCACTGGCTCAAAAGGGGCAGCCTTGACTGATCGTGTTCATGTGAGTCATATGACATGAGAAAGTGTTTATGAGCAGTTATAGTATTTTCGAGCCAGTGCTCATCTGCCATAGTTTGTATCCTAGCAAGTAAAGTGTCACTTACTGTCGTTGTTATGAGTTCTCTCAATTTTTGATGGCACAATCACAGCACTACATGCAGACGGGACTAATGATGCCACATACAATTTACCAAAGGTGTCGAAGAAAACGGAACTCTTCCTTTTCTGGACTGTTTGGTAAAACATGACAACCGAAAACTACGAACCACAGTTTATCGCAACCCAACACACACTGACCGAATATTAACCAATCATCGTACAACCCTACATCACACAAAGCCACCACAATGAGAACAGTAACAACACATGCACAAATCATATGTGATTCACCAGACGCTCGAAAACAACGAAAACAACTATCTCAAACGTGTTTTTGACAAAAACAACTATAACTTAGACTTCATCAAACGCAACACTTACAAACACACTTTCATTTTTATTTAGGATCATGACAAGATCAGAAAAGTTGTTCGAATCGTGATCTGTGGTAACTCACTAAGTGCATGCACGAGAGATAAAGACAAAGAATCTAAAGTAAGTTGTATTGATTTAGTTCCAACATGAAACGCTCATGAAATTTCAATTTACGCAGCTGAGATTTCCCTTTTTACGGCCTCCTTTTGTTTGGGATTTAAGTATACCTAATTTTTCACAATAACAAGCAAAAAGCGCACACAAACTACAAATGAAAAGAAGTGTCCACTTGTTTAGAAAAGTTTCTTAGTATAATTCTCTTCTTAATTATTGCAAGGTTTTTTGAGAATTAACCTGTACCTTGGTGTACCAATTGAGATAAAAAAATCCCTAAGTTGCCCTAGAAATCTTCCAAGAAAGGTGTTGTTGTTTTAACTGTATATTAAAGCATTTGATTACAGTCTATAATTAACGTAATATGTAACAATTAGAAAATAGATGTTGGGGAAAATACACTCAAAAAATAGATGCTCCAAAATATATTGAGAATGTAGATGTTCAGCAATAAACTTTTCAACAACAGGTTGTTGTCATTTGAATTTAAATGAACTATATTTGTTGCACCAGTGATGTGTGAGAAAGTTTTTAGTTCAGCTTATATGGGAGTTTTTATATATATAAAATGGGCTCAAAATTGTTTCTAACGACATCTAGCCAACCAGGCATGTTAACCTGGTTAGGCCAACTCAGATCGTGCATCAATTTCTCCGATTTTTATTGAAGCATTTTTATTTGATTGTTTTAGTCCAATCTTTTACGTTCATTGTTTCGTATGACAGTAAATTGTTGCAAATATAATGACCATTTTTATAGTGTGACTTAAGTTACCGTTAAAAACGTTTGAAAGAGCTTAATTGTGTCAAATAAAGCGCAATTGAAACACTTGATCGAGCTAACGAAAGTTCAGGCCACGTTATTAGTGGAGTAGATGTTTGCAGATCGACTGAATCAAAGTGTTCACTTTTTGTTGAAAGAACCAAACTTTTAAGAATAGGATTAAGCATTAAGCGGAATTGTAGATTAACTTGGTGCTCTTTTTTAAATTGACCGTCCTGTATAGTATAAATTAGAAACAATCGGTACTTAGGCTGTTGCGATATCTGAAAATTGCGATATCGAAAAAAGTATATCGAAAATATGGACTATTTTAATTATGCAAATGAGCAATTTTAAAAAACGTAGTATAGTCAATACACTCGCAAAACGATTAGAATATAAAAAAGGTTTATTCACTTTAGTCCGTATGTTGTGGTACGATATCTTTCAGCTTCATTCGGCACCCCTTAGAACTGAGTAATTTTTTTGTCATCTTGACATTTTCGACTACGCTGAATCCAAATCCGAAGAGTTCCCAAGTCCTAGACCCGCAGTTTTTTCTAATTCGCAGTTTTAATCATCACTCATCAATAATAAAAAGCCGCCATCTTTAATTTCTTCTAAGGATAATGAAATAATTCCATTCGTAGCACTTCCTTAAATTATGCCTCAATCCCTCGAAATTATGACCGTGTAAGACTTTTTAATGCTGGAATGTAATATTGACAACTTTAACTTAAGGTGATGGTGATAAATTATAAATAATCCGTGTATTTGTTGAGGAATTTCTTCGTAAATGCATTTAGTGCTGTTGCGTGATTTAGATTGCATGAATAAGAAAAAAATATGTTATTTGAAACCATAGTAAAGAACAGCTCTTTTTGAGAAATTTTTGGTGTAGTTTCCTTTACTTGAAGTATGTGCTCATAATTTCCTGATGACTCACACACTCAGTTTCCTAATTAATGGTTGGATGTCATCTTTGCACGAAACAAGTTGTTTCCTATCGCACGAAACAGTTAGTATAAATAGATGTAAATAAATTAATGTAGCTAGACATTGTAAGTGTGTTCAATAAATGTGTTGAAAGATACAGTTCCTTGAGTTTTGTTGAACCAGCAACTGGAAAGCTAAGAGGAGCTTTCAAACAGTATAATGTAAATGCGAACGCAAATTCCTGTTCAAACTACATAAATGAAAGTTTCAAAGATTAGAAATGTAAAGCAATATTATGGCGGATTTATGCATCGTTGACTATGACAGGAAAAATGGTCCTAAAAATAATTTTCAGATAAGACTCTAAAGACAATACTTAACCGAAGAAGAGAATGGCTTGAACTTCTACAGCATGAAAAATATCATATAAATTGGGAAATTGCTAAAACGTCATCGAAATATATACCAAAAGAAGTCCAAAACATTAGAAAATTGCCTGAGGCATTGTCGTATCACCTAGCATGTCATAGAAGTTTTACTGATATTACTAAACTCAAAAGAGCTCAGAAAATAGCGTCAAGTGCACCTTTATCCTTGAAAGATGAACATGAAGACCCAAAAGAAAAAGTACAACGAACAACTAGACAATCATTTGGTTTTAAAAGAAAATGTGGCGAGTCTAATATTCGACCTCTTCTAATATTCTTCTAAAATTTTTTTTAATCTGCAAAGAATATGGACCAATATATGTCACTAATACGGTATGAACTTAAATAACTCATGCTTAACATACAAAAAATATTTCATAATGTTATTTGGAAATGGCTTTCTCCAATTTAGATTATACGTTTTGGGCTTCAAAGAAACGTGTGAAGAAATATCTTTCTCTGGCACAAACCAAAACGGCCGAATTGCTGTTTAAGGCTGCCGAAATGAGAAACGATGAAAGTGTTTTACTACATATAAGAGGAAAGGACTGTGTTGCAATTGAAGCCAGGTATCATAAAAAATGCTACCAAAAGTATACAAAAACCTTGTCGAACATGAAGAATACTAAACCTTCCGTTACTGAACCAACAGTTTACGACAAAGCCTTTCATTTATTTTATATAAAAGCGATGGAGAAACGAATCAATGAGGCAAAGAAATCTTGCTTTTGAGCTATCTTCTAAAGAAATTTATCGGCTTTATTCAAGAAATTGACGGCAATGTTGTAAAATACGAAGCAAAACGCCTAAAGAAGAGGATAGAGCTACGGTACCCACAAGAAATCTTCCATTTATCTAAGACTATGGTGAAAGGAACACTTGTGTACTCCAACGATTTGTTGGAAGCGAATAAAGATGACAGCCAAGAGGAAGACGGATTGCACGAAGAAGAAAACAGCTTAGCAGAACGATCCAACCCGATTGTACACGACTGTTACAGAAGAGCAAGGGTGTTGATGGCTGGCCACCTGAATCAACTGATCTAACGCTGGAGCAAGCGACTGAGTCGTTACCAATAAAGCTGTTAAACTTCATATCTTGGACACTCGGATATTCAAATGAGCCCGTAGTAGATAAAAGAGTAGTGCTTACTCGCAGTCAAATTTGCAAAGTCGTTTCGATATGTCAAGATCTCGTTTATGCTGAAGGTAAGGGAAAAAAACAGACGCCAAAATCACTGGCTCTTGGTATGACTGTGCCTCAAATATCTGGATCAACGAAACTTATAAATATTTTGCATGTCACTCAATTTCATCATCTACCGTTTGTAATCATGACTCGGCACTGGCTTCAATTTGTAATACATCTGATGATGTCATCATACCACGAAATATCAATGTGGGAAAATTTACCACCATTGTCTGGGATAATAACGATTTCAACGAAGAAACTCTGAGTGGTAGAGGTACCACACATGTTGTAAACGGAATTGTCATTAAAAGAGGGGAGCTTGCTCACAACAGTAAGGCGACCGTAAGTAAAAAGATACGAAATGTGAAAGTACCTGAGCGCAGTATCCAGTCTTACTATAACACACAAAAAGGCTTACTATCACTTTATCCGTATAACACTGAACATGATCTTGATCTTCATAACACTCGTCACCTCCAGAAAACTGGAATACATCTTGGCTTTGCATACATACTATGCCGAATATATTCAATTGATATCGAAGATATAATACCTGGTTGGACAGGATTTAATAGTCAGTTGGCCCCAAGTGCTCCTGATGTCTCCAACATCGGTTACCTTCCAGTGATTGATAGTCCGGCTGCAGACATGGCAAAAGGCAACGAAATACAGCAGCAGAGTACTTCCATTTGCCAACGTCTAAATATTCCCGAAATTGTTCTTGTATTTGATGAGGCCATCTATGCAAAGTTCCAAATGATACGATGGAAGGAAGAAGAACATTGCCATCGATTTGTTGTTCGACTTCGAGAATTTCATACAATTATGTCTTATTGTAGTGCTATTGGCAAAATATTCTCGGACGCTGGTCTAGAAGTAATAGGTAATCATATTTGCTTTTAGTGCTTTAGAAAATATCTTGCCATACTAATTACTAAGCTGCTATATCTGTATGTTTAAATCACATTGAACAATGCTTTACTTATATTACTATAAATCATGATTTAGGACATAATGATAAAATCGGAGATTGTTGCGTCCGGCTCAGTCAATGGAGTTCTAACAGAAAAGCACTACAACCGATGTATTAGAGCGCATAAGGTGATATTTGAGGCGATGCAACGACTTCGTTTTTTTGGTGTTTTACCAGTCTCTGTCAGATAGAGAAGCTGAGGAGCTGAGCTCTTTGAGTTTGGATTTAATACATTGCATCAAAAAAATTTTGCCGACTATTGTGTAACTGATGCTCGTTTCATCTCTTGGAAAGAAGTGTTTTATTCTTTTGTAGAAAAACGTTGTGAAGAAAGCTACACTTTTTCGTTTTGGTCCACGTACATTGACATGATACAGTTGTTATTTCTTTTCATTCGAGCAACAAGAATATCCAACTGGCAGTTGCTTCTTTCAGTGCTGAGATCAATGATTTCATAGTTTTTTGCAACTGATCGCATCAACTATTCAAGATATGGACCTTGTTATTGGCTGGAAATGTCTTTACTGGAAAGTACCCGTCCATATGAGTTTGGGAAAGACATTAATATTAAAATAAGTATATTCCATTGGCATTGAAAGTGAACCAACTTTCAACAAGGGTCATCAATGCTGAAAATTTCTTTTAACTTTAAGACTAACAAAACTGTCGTCATTCTATATATTGTTTTTGCTGAAAACATTGAACATGGCTGGATTGTCCAAAGACAAAAAGATGGGCAGTTCTCGAGTGTACCGTGTGATCAGATAATCGAACAAACTTTTAACAGAGATTCGAAGATGAAAGGCGGCTTAGTTGGGTTTCACCTTTTAGGAGCAGTTCACCGATGGATCTTAGGTCAGGCTAAAGGAAGTGCAAAATGGAGAATGTGTCAAGACGTGGCAAATATGTCAGACGTAGCAAGGTATTTTTTAACACATGTCAATGACAACCTTTTTAATAAGAATATGAATCTGATTTTAATTTGAAGAAATATTCTGTTCGCACTTGCAGAGGAATAAAAGACTTAGACAAAACTAGAATTACGCTGTAATTCTATGCAAACGCTGTTGCAGACGTTATGGATTTAGTAGCTAACACATGATAAACCCATTTGACAACGAGTATGAATCTCGTGTGCATGTGTGTAATGGATCTGTTGCCTCTACTGATATTGAATCTGACATGAAAAACATGTACGAAAGAGTTGAGGCTGCTGCATTAGCCTATATACGTACAAACATACTTTCGGAGAAACCTGACATCTACAAACCAATTAAAAAGATAAAGTTAAAAATATTTTCATCCATTAACAAAAAGATCACAAGTAAGACAAAAAAAGGTGAGATTCTGGCATTGGAGACCTCAAAAAAATTGTTTGCTAAGAGGATACTCATTGCAAGAAGCCGTGATCTTGACATGAAAAATATGCAATACTCGTTAGTACTATTTCCATCGCCCTTGGCAACAACCGATGGAAACCTTGTGAAGACGTCGAAGTCCAAATTGCTCAGTACCATTGAGATTGAGAATCAAAATTCACTTGTAAAAACATTGATGGCAGAAATGCTTTCATCCTTGATGCCATGGCTGTAATCCAGGCTATGAAAGTAACATCAAACATGTTTGGTGAGCTAGCCCGTGACTTGTTGACAAAAATCATAAAGATGGCTGCATTGTCAATAGCAAAAAGTGTCGACTTTGTTGGAGACCGATATCCAGCTTACAGCATAAAAGACTTGGAAAGACAGAAGCGTCGCTCCAATGGATCAGTCTTAAAAAAATTTACAGTGATCAACAGCGTGCTCCTCGTCAATGGAAAAAGTTTTTGTCCAATGGAAAGAACAAAGAAGAGTTTTTGAGATTTCTTTTACAAGCTTAGAGAACAACCGATTCATTACTGTTGAAGGGTGTTGACATTTTCATCACACACGAACAAGAATACTATAGATTAACAGGATTGGCCAATGACATGACCTGCACTAAAGTAGAAGAATTAACATGTGACCGCGAAGAAGCAGACACAAGAATGGTACGTACATTGCAGAAGATAGTTCCAAAGAAACTTGTTTAGAGCATGGAAATTCACTTAATTCACTTATTTATTAACATTAAATTCTATTCAGCTTTGCCATGCCTAGAGTGCATCACTGACTTATCCAAATATCATTATAAAAAGTCCCGACACAGATGTGTTTTTTGTTTCTTTGAATGCCAGTTGCAATATAAGGGCCTAAATATTATTTGACACGGGAAATCAAAGCATTTTTTGAAACGCCAAGGTTCGGTACTAAGCTTTTTTGAAACTAATTTTATTTGCCATGATTAGGAACATTTTCCTAAGAAACTTTCCACTATCCTTGGATCCCTAATTATGTTTGCAATGCTCACTGTCTCTTTGTACCTGTAGCAATTTTCTCCTTTGCGCGTTAGCACAAAGCAGTTATGCGTATGCCGATTCCTTTTTGGGACTATATGCTATCCAATTTGTATGCGCAGTCGACACACAATTTTCACTTTTACTTATAACTATTCCAAAATAACTATTCTACATCACAAATAAACACTTCAAGCTTTTACATTCACAGCCAGCGACGGAAGAAAACTGACTTTTTACGTGTGACAAGTAATAAAGGTTTTTCATAAGATCCTATTTCCGTTCTTACATAAGTTTCGACATTACCCACACCAGTTACGTTTGCCTTCTGGACAAAGATGATGTTGGGGATTTTCCTCAGTCAATACGATATTGCAAAATGATGCCTTTATTATCTTGACCATTATACCAACGTCATCCAAGCTGTCTCTTATAGCCAACTCGTAATAGTTTGTAGAACGTCTATTATTGCTGTCTGTTAACATGCCTTGGCCAGCCGAACCTTTACAACAAGCTAGTTTGATCTGTTTGTTGGAAGTCAATTTCTTTGGAATGCAGTATTTCCATATGGTTTATTTTGTACAATGGTGCTGTATGTAGAACAATCACTATCCCCATGTGTATTCTTATAGTTAAGTCCCTTGAAGCAATGGAGTCTCCATGTTGTTGGCGCTTGCTTGATGATTAATTTTACGCTTAAATGATGCCTTACATGCATTGAAGCCCGGATCATTTGCTTTTTTTCATTTCAAGACAGTCTTGACATTTATCCGAAAAGACTTTTACATTTAGGCATTTCTTCGAATCTGTTGAAATAATCGTCATCTTACTGTTATGAGAAAAAATTTTTTTTTGCCCGCTACCGACAATTGGCACTTCACATTCTCCAATACTACCACTTTTATCTCTGTGTTCAAAAGTAGTGTGTATCGTGCTATCAGTTGCCAACTGCTTAACAACTCGCAGTAAGTTTGCATTTTGTATCTTTATGAAGATCCTGTGGGTAGCTGGGGCAGGCATAATCATCACCTTGTTGAAAGCAGTCATTGCGCTATGACCTCCACCTGTTTCCCTGAAAGTTAATACTAATCTCGTGTTTGATTCGTGAGATCGACCTTGTTTCTCCAAAGTATTTTCACTCACTCTCCATGTTTTTACACTGCAGCAAAATACAGAGTGTAGATAGTAAAACGTAGGAAAACGTCGCTAAAGTTATCAGCGCCCAAGATATGCAAAAACCATTGATGGAATAGGTAGTTGGAATTCAAATGGTCATCTGACAGTAAATTTTTTGCAAATAATAACCATTTTTCGAGTGCGAATTGTGTTACCGAAAAGCACTTTTGAAATAACTTTGGCACGAATATGACAAAGCTTAAAAGCAATTGGAACACATAGGGTTAAAATGTGGCTGTTGTTGTTCGTGCTTACAAACTTCTGGGAAGAATTAACATGTGACCGCGAAGAAGCAGACACAAGAATGGTACGTACATTGCAGAAGATAGTTCCAAAGAAACTTGTTTAGAGCATGGAAATTCACTTAATTCACTTATTTATTAACATTAAATTCTATTCAGCTTTGCCATGCCTAGAGTGCATCACTGACTTATCCAAATATCATTATAAAAAGTCCCGACACAGATGTGTTTTTTGTTTCTTTGAATGCCAGTTGCAATATAAGGGCCTAAATATTATTTGACACGGGAAATCAAAGCATTTTTTGAAACGCCAAGGTTCGGTACTAAGCTTTTTTGAAACTAATTTTATTTGCCATGATTAGGAACATTTTTCCTAAGAAACTTTCCACTATCCTTGGATCCCTAATTATGTTTGCAATGCTCACTGTCTCTTTTGTACCTGTAGCAATTTTCTCCTTTGCGCGTTAGCACAAAGCAGTTATGCGTATGCCGATTCCTTTTTGGGACTATATGCTATCCAATTTGTATGCGCAGTCGACACACAATTTTCACTTTTACTTATAACTATTCCAAAATAACTATTCTACATCACAAATAAACACTTCAAGCTTTTACATTCACAGCCAGCGACGGAAGAAAACTGACTTTTTACGTGTGACAAGTAATAAAGGTTTTTCATAAGATCCTATTTCCGTTCTTACATAAGTTTCGACATTACCCACACCAGTTACGTTTGCCTTCTGGACAAAGATGATGTTGGGGATTTTCCTCAGTCAATACGATATTGCAAAATGATGCCTTTATTATCTTGACCATTATACCAACGTCATCCAAGCTGTCTCTTATAGCCAACTCGTAATAGTTTGTAGAACATCTATTATTGCTGTCTGTTAACATGCCTTGGCCAGCCGAACCTTTACAACAAGCTAGTTTGATCTGTTTGTTGGAAGTCAATTTCTTTGGAATGCAGTATTTCCATATGGTTTATTTTGTACAATGGTGCTGTATGTAGAACAATCACTATCCCCATGTGTATTCTTATAGTTAAGTCCCTTGAAGCAATGGAGTCTCCATGTTGTTGGCGCTTGCTTGATGATTAATTTTACGCTTAAATGATGCCTTACATGCATTGAAGCCCGGATCATTTGCTTTTTTTCATTTCAAGACAGTCTTGACATTTATCCGAAAAGACTTTTACATTTAGGCATTTCTTCGAATCTGTTGAAATAATCGTCATCTTACTGTTATGAGAAAAAATTTTTTTTTGCCCGCTACCGACAATTGGCACTTCACATTCTCCAATACTACCACTTTTATCTCTGTGTTCAAAAGTAGTGTGTATCGTGCTATCAGTTGCCAACTGCTTAACAACTCGCAGTAAGTTTGCATTTTGTATCTTTATGAAGATCCTGTGGGTAGCTGGGGCAGGCATAATCATCACCTTGTTGAAAGCAGTCATTGCGCTATGACCTCCACCTGTTTCCCTGAAAGTTAATACTAATCTCGTGTTTGATTCGTGAGATCGACCTTGTTTCTCCAAAGTATTTTCACTCACTCTCCATGTTTTTACACTGCAGCAAAATACAGAGTGTAGATAGTAAAACGTAGGAAAACGTCGCTAAAGTTATCAGCGCCCAAGATATGCAAAAACCATTGATGGAATAGGTAGTTGGAATTCAAATGGTCATCTGACAGTAAATTTTTTGCAAATAATAACCATTTTTCGAGTGCGAATTGTGTTACCGAAAAGCACTTTTGAAATAACTTTGGCACGAATATGACAAAGCTTAAAAGCAATTGGAACACATAGGGTTAAAATGTGGCTGTTGTTGTTCGTGCTTACAAACTTCTGGGAAAGTTGGCCTCATTGTGCACGAACGCCTATGAATCCAAATTGCGGATTATTTTCAATTTTTATATGCCAATTTCTTAAAGCCTTCATCTATCTGTCATATTTGGATTAATGTAAGCTCAAATTTATGCGTAGTTAATCAGAACTGTAACAAGTTAACATTTGAACACAAAAAGAGCTTCATCGTTCGCGTATGCATCAGCCAAATTTCCTAAAACTTTGTTAGCTTGAACAATATGTGCGATATTTTAAACTTATTTGTTCCAATTGCTTTTTAGTTGTATTATTTTTGCGCGCAAGCTATTTCAAAAGTGCTATTTAGTAACACAATGCTCACTCTTAAATGGTTTATCATTAGCAAAACTTTTAATGTCAGATAAGCTGTTGAAGGTCTAACTACCTATTTCCCCCAATTGTTTTAGCAGATCTTCCGCGGTGACAACTTTAGTCACGATTTCCTAGTTTTTCAGTTTTTTTTATACATCCTACATAATGTGCGTATCTATTTTTCTTCTTTAAATCAACATAAGGATACATATCCTTCCCGCAATCTGGACATTAGTAGTATAGTACATGGGGGTTCGAGAGCACAGAAAGTGCTCTCATATCCCCCATGTACTATACTACTTTTAACCTTGGGTAAAAACTGTCTTTAACAAACAATTGTTTCAAAGGGGGGTAAAAATCTCGAGGTTACAATCTATCGTTTAAAAATATGGAATCTATATGTTTTTGAAATATATAGGTGCGTTCAAATTTTAAAAACCGTCTTTAAGAATTAATTGTTAAGAAAGCATCGGTTCGGAGGAAATTCGGCAGCGCAAATTTTAGCGTAGCTAAAATTGAGCAGGGGAATGGAATTTCCGAGAATCTGGAACCCAGGTGGGGAAAATTTTCACGAAGTGAAAATTCGGGGTTCCCCCGTACATTCGATGAATATTCGAAGAATATTCGAGAATAACAGAGGCTTAAAATGCTCTTCAAAATTAATTGTTAAGAAAGCATCGGTTTGAGGGGCTCGGCAGCGCAGAGCATGATGTGAATATTACGAAGTAATATTTACTCCATGCTCGAGCAGGATGGAGCCCCGATAATTCTAGGCGATGGGAAAATTTTTCACGAAGTGAAAATTGGGGTCGCCCGTGGATTCGAAGAATATTCGAAGAATATTCGAGAATAACAGAGGCTTAATATATGCTCTTTTACAATCTATCGTTTAAAAATATGGAATCTATATGTTTTTTTAATTTGTCTGTCAAGCGCGTGTCTTAGTACATGTTTAACAATGGTTGTTTAATGTAATCAGCACATTTCATCAGCGCATGTATAATAATACAATGTTTTACAAAATATGGAATCTATATGTTTTTTTAATTTGTCTGTCAAGCGTGTGTCACATGTACATGTTTAACAATGTTTTATATAATTTTTGTTAAAAGTGTTTTTACTAATTGTTTCAGGATTTTGAATCTTTTTGTATATCGCTTTTGTATTAATTACTTATTACAAACAGTTATGTGATATGTAGTCAAACATGAGGATTATTCTTCATCTTAAGTTTTAGCTTGATAGTTATCTTTAATAAACTTTTTTAATTTTTCGATTTCATCATTTACAAATTTTTTAGTTGATAGAATATTATCTTCTATAGTAGCCCTGAAATTTTGTGAAAAACCATTATATGTCATAGATAATATAGATGGATGTTGTGAATAAACTTGTATTTGGGTTAATCCATTAAATGCTTTAAGCCATTTTCTTTTCCATTCGTCATAATCAATTGAAGCTGTAGATTTTTTTGGTTCAAAAATAATATAAATATAGTTTAAATCATCATCAACACAGTATACGTGATATAAATCTAGTAATGCATCAACTATCTTTTTTTCATTATCATTTGTTAGTTTAATGATAATTTTTTTTTAATCTTATCTGCCATCATATCTAATTCAATTGTTTTAGAGTTATCAGACGGATTTATTAATAAAAGTGTAAATTCAATAAATTTAACATTATTAAAATAAATTCTGATAGTATCTTGTCGGTTATTAAAATTTTTATAATTTAATTGATTGCTATGGTGTACTACTTTACCATTTACTCTGCTATCAATCTCATTCTTTGTATAATAGTTAGTTAAATTAGAAGTCAAAGCATACTTACCATCAGCTTGTGTTTTAGTATAATAGTTATTTAAATTAGAAGTCAAAGCATACTTACCATCAGCTTGTGTTTTAGTATAATAGTTATTTAAATTAGAAGTCAAAGCATACTTACCATCAGCTTGTGTTTTAGTATAATAGTTATTTAAATTAGAAGTCAAAGCATACTTACCATCAGCTTGTGTTTTAGTATAATAGTTATTTAAATTAGAAGTCAAAGCATACTTACCATCAGCTTGTGTTTTAGTATAATAGTTATTTAAATTAGAAGTCAAAGCATACTTACCATCTGTTTCAGTCTTTGTATAATATTTATTTAAATTAGAACTTAAAGCATACTTACCATTTGTTTCATTCTTTGTATAATAGTTGGCTAATCTTGAAACAAAACATATTTATTATCAGCTTGTGTTTTAGTATAATATTTTAGTAAATTAGAAGTCAAAGCATACTTACCATCAGCTTGTGTTTTAGTATAGTAGTCATTAAATTTATTATAACTTGAGTTTTAGTATAGTAGTTATCTGATAGATGTGTTTTATCTACAGATCCTTGTATATTTACATTAATATCTGTTTTATCATGCCCATAAAATAAGCTCATTTATATTATTCCTCAGATTTTATATCCGGTTTATTATTTTTATGTTCGTAAACATGTTTAACGGTTGTTATACCACCAGATAAAAACCTAAAAAGGTAATAATGGTGATATTTTTCTACTAAACTGTACACATCTCGTTTTAAAAGGTCGTCTGATTTAAGCTGTTTTGTTAATTCTTTGGGATCTTCAATAGCATCAAACCCTTTTAATATATCTGAAAATTTTGATATAACTAAATCAGTTAAAAACTCATTAGCTTTTTGTAATCGTTTTTTCTCGTATTCAGTGTATAATTTATCAATAATTTTTTGACTAGCTTTTTTAATGTAAGCAACTGACTTGTCTAAATCACCATCTTCAGCTAGTTTAAGTAGTTGATCTCTTTTATTAAAACTTTCTTGCGGTTTATCTTGTATATTATCATCACATACAGCATCTTTGATAGTATCATTTGCGGAATCAATCTCATTAATTATATCATCAATTGTTTCAGGCTCTTTACGCTTTGGCATATATATATAACACATGTTTTATTGCGGAATAACAATTTTCCATTGGTATGGGTATACAAGTTGAATTTCTAAATGTGCATACTTATTATTTTTCAATTTTTGGTTATTTCTTCTATATCATCTTTTCAACACCATAAAGATAATCATCAAATATGGTTTTCATATCATTGCGGTTTGTATTATAAAATGTAACTAAATAACTTATATTTTCACGATAAGGTTTAGAAATACTAGTCAATTGCTGTGTAATCACAATAGTAGAAAGCCCATAATGACGAGCACTGAACCTAATTTTATTAATTGCGATGTCCTATTTTTAACATCTAAGCAACTCGCACAGTCATCAAGTATAATAAGACTATTTGTACCTTTATATACATCACTAACATATTTTAAAACAATATCTACCTGATCTTGGTCACATTCTACTTAATTAAATCAGAATCATTTATATATTTCCATTCTTGATAGGTTTTATTATATGAGAGAGTTGGACATAATAAAATAATATAATCAAAATGTCTATTAAAGTTTTTTTCTAACATTCTTAAAAGAAAGAAGGTTTTACCACAAGCAGTCATACCTAAAATAATCATATTAAAGGGTGTGTTCATTTATATATTACTTGTTATTTAATACTGAATACTTTGTAAATCATTATTAACAAATTGAACAAGAGCATCACTAATAACATAGATGTAACAGTTTAAATCTTTTGTATATGCTCTTTTTAATTTCGAGAAGAATGCCGTTTTGAGTATTAATGATTTTTTTCCGTTACCAGCAATATTTTTTCTTGAAAGGTGCGTAGATCGATAACTAATGCAAATTTATCCTTATAAAATTTTTCAATTGTCATGAAGCAATCTATCGGAATAGTTCTATCAAAAATTTTCTTGCTTCTTCATAAAATAGTTTTTATTCATACCTTGGCGAAAATACAATTTGGGTGCCTTCTATAGTCATTTTAACTTCATCAATTAATGGATATAAATTTTTCACTATCACTAACTGAATTTTCTGTGAATAGTAGTACAATGCCTTTCATACTTTTACGAGGGACATTTACGTTTATATTCTGTAATGTACTTGACTTATCCCATTTTTCCTTTTTAAGAGGGTTATATGTTCATAAAATAGACTTCTTCCTATAGAATATAAATTTGTCACCTCATCTGCAATTTCTTGATTTTCAATAGTTTCATATTCCAGCTGAATATTTTCTAATTCATAATCACCGATAGTTTGACCACTTTGAGGATAAGGACTTGATCACTTGGTGGTAATGTTATTATGTATTGAAAGTTATTATTCATATTGAAAGGGCAATACAAACCATGGTCTTTAAGAATATTATCAATATTAATTTTCTGTCTTGTACCATAAATATCATACATTAATTTGTCTGCTACTTTTCTGAACTCCACTTGTTGCAGCACTATCATCCTTAGAAATAAGTTTTCTTAGATTTTGACTACATATACCATATTCAATAAGGCCTTGTCGATCACTTTTAGGTAACCACAAGTCTTTGTATACACTTATAACATTATGTTCACTACAATCGTAAAGGGTTTCTCCAGCCACTTTAATTTGTAGTCTATGTTGTAAAATCTGACTGAGATTATTTAGAAAGTGACTTTTGTATTACTGATTTTAAGATCAAACGATAGATTAAGTGAACCAGGCACTAAGCAACTATTTGCTTTCAATTTCGGAATATTAATATAAACTTGTTCATTCGGTTTAAGACTATTAGGATTAAAGGTTATACTATAAAAGTACGGTTACCTTTAATTTTTGTCATAGCAGTCTTTTATAACCAGGTAAAAGCTCTTCTTGTAATAATCTATTCATATATATTAAAACATATTTTATTTTCTTCTTTGTTTATACTGATCATATATTAACAAAGCAGCAGCAATAGCTAAAATCCATAGATTAGAAGCTACCATGCTAAACCTTTAGCCCCAAGATATAGCCTGAGCGATAATATTCAATAATGGTCCTAACACTGGCCATAATTTTTACCTAGATTTGCTAAAGCCTTAGAAAATTTACTAGTAGCTTGAGCACCTTGTAGGATTGCTTTTCTTGCACCAATGACAATGGTTGTAATTATACCAGCCACAGATATAGCTAAAGCTGATAATCCTGGGATATTTTCCTTAACCCATTCTTTAAACGCTGTAATCTAGTAATGTCTTCTTCCTGTTTATCTCGTACATCCTCTTTTCTAATTGATCTTCTTCTTCTCTAATTATAATTTCTAATTCCTCGGCTCTTTCATGCAAATTAGTTAATTCATCAATATTGTCAATACATTTTCATTTTCATTTTCTATTTCATCTATTCTAGCTATAGTTTTGTTTAGCTCTTCAGAAAAGTGATTTATTTGTGCTTCTATGAATTGTGGTCGTGTTCTTTTATCAATAGTTCCAGATGGAGTCATCACACCTATATTTTCTCTAAGTTCTTGATTAGTTATTTGATTGAAATTTTCTGTATATTGATTATTTAAATCAACCATAGGCATACTCTCTTCAGTTTTATAAATTCATCTTGCAAATTAATAATTCTTTTAATTTCGTTTTAAATTGTTTAACAGCTTCTTTAGCATTTTTTGTTTTATTGTATTGTAGTATTCCATTACTATTACGTGTTAAAACAATTCTTTCAACACCTCGCTTATTTCTTGTATTTAATGGTTTGTAAGTAATATTATTTATATCAGTTTTACCTAAATTTAATCTAAAATTTATACCTTCATAAGCTGCCATACCTTTTAGTTGATTAAATCTAAACTCTTTTTATAATTTTTGTAATAAACTTTTCAACAGCAAAAGAAACTTCATTTTCAGGTCTATTAATATTTGTATAAACAGGAGTGGAAGTAGGAACATCAGGAAGAGTATTAGTTTTATTTGTCTTTTTCTTATTGTTACACCAAAATTATCATCAGTAAATGATGTTTCATAATATTCATTATAATCGTTAATCTTCATTATTATTATTATCATCTTCATTATCATTGTTATTATCTTCTTGCTTATTATCTTCTAATTCAATATAATCAAAACCTCCTTCTGCCATTATATAGATTACTCTATATTTTGTATTTCACTTTCAGGAATCCAACTGTTATGTTTATTATCATAACCTAACCATTTAACTAAAACCATCTTTTACCTTTAACCTTCTTACGTTTTAATATCTTTTCAACTCTATAAACATCATCTTTCTTATTCACAACTGATAGTTCCTCTTCATAAAATTTACCAATTATAGGCTCTCCTTCTAAATCTTCTATCTCATATAAATTCGGATCTCCTCTAATAACTTTAGTCACTTTAAACAACTCTTCTGTAAAATTTGCTTCATAACCTTTCGTAAATATAGATTTATACTTTGATATTCTAACCATATCACCAATTTTAATCTTAGGTAATGGTAAATAAGCAACTTCATGACCGTATAATGTATTCCATACTTCATCTTCATTATTTTTATTAACATCTTTAGGCTTCATCAAGATTGTACTGTGTTTTGTATTGTTATAATTATATACTAAATCATCCAATATATCAATCCATTTATATGTTCCTTTACTGTAAAAATATTTCCACATAGATGTTTTAAGCGTTCTGTTGAATCGTTCGACAATCGCAGCCTTTTATCATTTTTAGTAGAGAAGTACTTAATTCCATGTTTCTCTAATAATGATTTGACACCTACATTATAAAATTCTTTACCATCATCAAATTGAGCTAGTTTCGGGTAATCATTAAATCTATCTTTAAATTGACTTAATAGTTTTGCAACAGCTTTTGTCATATTATTTGTGTCTTTCCTATAAACAGGGATAGCAAATGCATATCTACTTAATATTTCAATAGCTGTTAATATCCAATAATAACCATTGTTTTTATACTTATAAGAACCCATATCAACTAAATCCATTTGTATTTGTTCACCAAGATAGTTTACCCTTGTTTGTCTGAATTTATGTCTCCTAATAATAGGTTTATATCTAGTGTATGTATCTTGAGATATTAACCATTCTTTAACTTGTTTTCTACTAACATTTATACCTTCTTCTAATGCTTTCTGATACAACCGTTCTGCTGATTGATACCCTGTTTTGGATCATAATAAATATCTCTTAAACTTTGCTCAATTTTAATGTCTTCATCCATTTAACTTACTCAAGATAACATTCAAGTAGAATACTACCTACATTAACAGGGTTACCATCTTGATCTAATATATTAAATATTAGCTCGTTAAAGGCCTTTTATAATTGTAACTTTAGATTCAATATCGTTGTATTCGTATACAGTACCAAATAACGACTGAATTGTTATTACTGGTAAAGTTAAAGCTATATTACTTTTTTCCTTCAGGGTTATAATTATAACTTGAATTTACAATATTAGAAGAAATTTGCATACTTTAATCCTCTGTTTATATCCACTTTAGAAACACCATTTTGTACGATACCTTTTTTAATAGTTTTTATGGTATCATTAAAACCTAACATTTTAATAAGAGTATCAGACAATACTAATACCTCATCATTATTATTAGTTATTTTACAAGTTCCATTGTTTTCTACCATCTCAAGCTTTACGTTAACAGACTCAAAAACGTTTTAAGCATTTTAAAAGTCCAGTAACCAGCATCTATATTATATTTTGTTGCGCCTATTGTAAAAGCTAAAGTATTATTTAATTTCACATTTTATATTCCCAATACACATAAGCTTTTTGATATATAAATATGAATAGTTAGTTGTTACTATACTTTCTTGTAAGTAAATTTTTTTACGATCTCCGTCTATAAAAACAGTGAACTTCATATATAACATAGCTTATATTATATGTCAAACAAGCAAATAGAAGAAAATGCTATAAAATTAGGCGATGATGATTTAAAACATGTATCATATACAACATGGCCAAAAATATATTTAAAAACAACTAAAACACCTTTGTTTTCAAATCTAATAGTAGCTGTTAATGGAGATGAAGGTCATAGTAAGGATTATTTCGATCATATGTTACATAGGTGGTCCTCAAAATTTATTGTAAAACCTACATTTCAAAGGCCGGTAAATGTTGATATTTGTAACTTCAGATTGTATGTCACAGAGAATGATTATTTTATGAGTAATTTACCACCTATAACAGCTACGTGGACAAGTGAAATTAAAAGTAAAAAAGAACAGCCGACTGGTATAAGATACAATATTAAAAATCATTTAAATTATAAACAAGAAGCATACTACGCTATGATTTGTGGAGCGTATGTTTCCAGTTTTTTATGTGGTATTGCGCTTAATCATTTAAATTTTGATAAAAGTAGAATTATACAAAGCCTTGTTAAATACCATTTGTATTATCAGATCAAAAAATTTATGAAGCATCCATCGTTATTAGACAAATATGACTTTACGGAATTGAAAAAGCATATACCTTATAAAGGTATTTTAAAATTTGATAAAAACAATGATGGGTATTATGTTAATTTTCAATATTCGACTACTGATTATAGGAGCTTCATTGCATATCATTCTGAAGGTATTACAAAAATCGGAAAAGTTCTTTTGCAAGAGAGCATTGAAAGTTTTGTTTATACAATTCTTGGAGCTCAAGCAAATACAAGATGGTCAATAGTTAATCATGGAGCTAAGAGCATGCAAACTCAAAAAGTTTTTAGGAAATTATTAAAGGATACTATAGTACAGAATGATACGACTGTATTGATATCTAACATGAGAAAAAGTATAAAAGACACGAATGTTATTTTAAATATGGCAATCAGCCCTGGTATGATATTAATACCCAGCCGTATGATCATATTAGATAAAAAGATTGATGGGTATAATAATATTTTAACATTAGCTAATAAAACTATGAAATTCGGTATTAATTCTAAAATAAATTATTATGGAGTTAAAAGGAAGAACCTAAAAAGTACATCAAGATAATGCACCATCACAACACCTAGATACTCTAGATGAAGTTCATAAAAACCATTAGTACATAAACATACAAAATGATAGTAAATAATCCCCATCAAACAGATATGATTGCTTTACTCGGTATATCAACGCTATCATCATTCATATTAGTTAAATATGTTTTATAATATAATATGAAAAAGTTCTAGATTTTAATCATATTTCGAGTGAGTTGAGTCAAGAGGAATTTGAAAAGCTAAAAAGTTGTATTTGTACTATCACAAGATGTATACCTGTTATAAATGGAAGTATAATAAATTAAAGAAAATTAGACTATCATTAAACATGGGAAGTATTTTTCTAGTCTCGACTGGTGGTATTGTTGGTAGTATAACCCTGAACCCGATAGTTATAGCCACCCTGAGTGGTCTAGGTGCTTTAATTCAAGGTTATATGGTTAAGAGTAAGATTAATAATAACTTAGAAATGTGTAAATTTGCATATACATCATATGAAAAATACTTATGATATAAGATCATATTTAAGAGGATTACCTTATGATGAAGTGATATTTCTATCAGACATAAAAGTTATCGATGATATTATAATAGACAATTGTACTACTATAGATGGTATGGTGAGTAAATATAACAAAAAATATAAAGATCTGTGAGTTATCTGTGAGTTATCTATAAGATTATCTGTGAGTTACCTGTGAGTTATCTGTGAGTTATCTGTGAACAAAATCTACATTATTATATAACATGTCTGAAGAAAACCTAAAGATAACTACAGTTAAGAAAGAGAAAGACCCTCTTAGAGTTGAAGCTGGCAAACGCTTGGCCGCTATATCGAAAGCTTCTAAAGAAAAAAAGATGAGAGATAGGATTGAATTAGAAAATAAAAAGAAAATTGAGGATAATAGCTGGAATATTAATTACGGATTCTTATTTGGAACTATTGGAGTATTAACTGCTATTGCTAGTCTCTATTATACAAGGAAAAATGATAAAAGGCAGGAAAAATTAACAAACGATAAAGCAAGAGAAGAAACAACTAGTGAAAAACATGTTTTGATACAAAAAAATAAACAATATAATTTAGACTCATTTGAATAAATTTGAATAAAATATTTCTTATTATATATGAGTAATACTATGACTAAGAAAAAATTTATAAATGAGGCTTTTGATGCAGTGCTTGTGACAACAACTGCTGTAGGTCTTTCTATGGCGTCTAAAAAACTACTAGGTCAAAATTAACAGACACAAACAGTATCAAAGATTTTGCTAAACTAGCTATTTCTATTACAGCATCAACAATGCTAGTTAAATATGCTCAAGACAAAAAATGGATTCCTGAAAATCCAGTTAAATCTGTATAAATATATATGACAAGTGTTATTACTAGTGGGGTTGGAACAGTTTTGGAGCTGTTGTTAATGGTTAGGTTTAGTCTAGCAGGCTGGCTATTTCATAAACTTGATAAAAAGGTTATGCTGAGGAAATGAAAAGTCACAATAAGGCTCTAGAGGACCTATCTAAGGCTAAAGAGGCATTCTATGAAAATGAAGTCAAGCAGCATGATAAAATTCAACAGCTAAGACAAGAACTTCAATATGCTGATGATGATATAGAACTTACAAACAAAGCTTTAGATGCGCTTAGAAAAGTAAAAACAATACATTACAACGGGTTAACATTTCATAGAGAACCACAATTAAATGACTTTTACAAACCATCTAAGAATATGAAAAATTATCAATCTGGTACAATGGTTGTGATTGGTATTATATCTGGATATTTATTATATAAAATTACTTAAAAATAAAATATATAGTATTAGTATATGTATTGTAATAAATTGATTCATAAAGAGTTAGAAGAGTTTTTGGTTATGTAAATTGTTGCTTTTGTAATAAAAGATATGTGATAGTTATATTAATAGATCTGTTAAGGCATACTTATGTTGTGAAAATCAAGAAATTATTTCAGATAACAATAAAATGAATGTTTGTAAACACTGTGGTTCTGTTCACTCATATAAGATAGTTAATGAATGGATACCAGAGATTTGGAAATGTTAAAGATCAGTTCATTCAAGGAAAAAATGGTTTTATAATAAAATTAGATTGTGTGTAACTTTTGAATATGTTGAGACATTGACAAATGATTTTATAAAGGTTGTTAGTACTATGATTAAACATAAGTTGATTCAGAAAAGAATATTAGTATGTATAACTATTATATAATACGTTTAGCTAGTAGGGGTATACCATTAAAACACCCTGTTAGAGATATGAAAAATAGTAAGACAAAAGGATTTTGATGATAGATTATTTGGTGAAGTATATAAAATCCTTGAGTGGGATAAAGACATCAACTGTACTTATTATAACAACTGGGCCAGTCAAAGAAATAAAACATTTATATTATATATGAATCTTAAAGATCTATTAAAAAGATTAGAAATTTTATTCTATGTTGTAAAAAACTAGTTCTAATATAGAAGGTGTTTTGAAGGATTTTGAAAAACATTGTATAAAACAAAAGATAATTTAAACGCACCTTAAAAAAATAAAATATATAGTATTATATAGAATGGTTGAAGTTAAAAAACAAAGATGTATATAAATTTAAAGGACATGAATTAATTTAGATTTATTAGATGAAATAATGAAAGACAAAAACATGTATATTAAAATTAACATATGAACTTTTATAAAGACGATAGGATAGATATATATATAAAGAGTATGAATTGAACACTAATGAGTGGTTATCTTTTCAAAAATAAATATAATATAGAAAATATAAAAAATTTTACATATTATGTGTGCAATGAATATTGATTATGAACCGATTATACTAAATACATTTAAACCATCTAATAAAGATACTATGAGTAGTGATTTTTATAAACCACAGTTTACATATATAACTAAAGCTATGTTTAATAAATATCATGGATGGGATGATTGTTATTTTAAGTATGAAATTAACAATATAGATAAAGATGTTTATGTTATAAAATTTGATTTATATGAATATTGTAATCATTCAAGTGCTAATGGAATTATTAAAATTTATCTTAAACGCATTAAATAACTATTTAAAAATAAAATATATAGTATTAGTATATATGTGTTCAGATAAACCAATACGAGGAAGACCAAAATTTATACTAAAGAACAAATCAAACAACATAGGACATCATATATGCTCTCAAAACCATGGCATTGTGATTCATGTAATAAAACATATAGTTTAGCATATAAAACTTTACATCTTAGAACAAAAACATTTAGAAATTCAAAAAATAAAACTAAAAATGTTAAATAGCCAAATGTTTATTAAATTATTTTTATAAAATTTAAATAGTAAATTTATTTGTATTATTTGAATTTAATTATTTATTAAAGACACTTAAAAATAATATATATATATATATATATATATATATGAATAGAGATTATTTAAATCGAAAGGTACTTAAAGACAAACCTATATTATATAATATGCCTAATATGAATAAAGATAAACTTCAAAAGTTGACTAAAGACGATTTAATTAATATAATATTAAATCAAAGCCTAAGGTTGAAGTTAATAATACTTCAATTTCCAAACCAGTACAAAAGTACTATCACAATCCAATATCAAACAAATGAATGTATCTCAGTTAAAAGTTATTGCTAAAGAAAAAAGGTTAAAGGTTATTATAAACTTAGAAAAACGAATTAATCAAAGTATTAACACCAGTCCCAAAACCAAGAAAGAGTGTAAAAGAGATGATTAAAGAGTATGAGAACAATACACAGATGCTATCAGATAAAATAAAAACCAATACCAACACCAAGAGTTAAAATAAGAGAAACACACAATGCTCTTAAAGGTTTTACAAAGTCATATGAAATAATCATTATTAACAATAAAGATCCATTGAAACAATTACAGAACACTAGAAAGTATCTTACATATTATATTAAAGAAATATTAACATCAATGAAAGGATTAAATTTATTGAAACTCTTAAAATAACATTTGAAAAATTTGAAATAAAAGAGGGCGGTACTGCTGGTTATTTAACAAAAATTGCTTATTTCAACAGCCCAGCTTTAACAATTATTAATTCTAATGAAATCAATGAATCCTTACAAATTTCAGAAAAAAATATATTAAATAAGATTGATAAATATACACAAGAAGGTTCTGGATGGCTTATTCGTTCTATAGATAATCATTATCTTAATGTTGTTAAATACAAGCCATTACAAGGATCTTCATACATTAATTTACCACAAGAACTTAAAAATAGTAAAAGGATTAATTAATATCAAAATAGAGATAATGAATGCTTTAGATGGTGTCATATTAGACATATTAACCCACAAAATAATACCCCAAAGAATAAAAAATCTGATAAGGAATATATTAAAAGCTTAATTATGAAGGGTTGATTTTCCAGTGACTGTTAAACATTATAATAAAATCGAAAAGCAAAACAGAATTAACATTAACGTTTTCGGTTATGAAGATAAACAACCATATCCATTATTCATTTCAAAAGAAAAATTTGAAGACCATATGGAACTACTATTGATAACTGATAATGAAAACAAACATTATATTCTAATAAAAAATTTTAATGCATTTATGTATAATCATACAAAGCATAAGGAAAGGAAACACTTTTGTATGCGCTGCCTTCAATGTTTTAGTTCTGAAAAAATATTAAATAACCATATAGAAAACTGTATATTAATAAATGGTACACAAGCAGTAAAAATGCCTGATAAAAATAATAACATACTGAACTTCAACAACTATCATAAACAACAAGCTGTTCCGTTTGTTATATACGCTGATTTTGAAGCTATTACAGAAAAGATATCTGGTTGCCAACAAGATAATGGTAACTCATATACAGAAGCCTATCAAAAACATACTGACTGTGGTTATGGGTATAAAGTTGTTTGTTGCTATGATGATAAATATACTAAACAAATTCAAATATATAGAGGTGAAAAGGCTGTTTACAAATTTATGGAAGCTATGTTAAAAGAAGTTAAATATTGTAAAAATATTATGAAAACCTACTTTAATAAACCATTAAAAATGACTTCTGATGATGAAGAAGAATTTAAAAAAGCTGATGAATGTCATATCTGTAACAAAAAATATACTAACAAAGATATTCGAGTTCGAGACCATTGTCATATCACTGGTAAATACAGAGGCTCGACACATCAAGATTGTAATTTAAAACTTAGAATAGACTCTGATAAATTTAAAATCCCAGTAATATTTCACAATCTGCGTGGGTATGACAGCCATTTTATTATGCAAGAAATCGGAGCTATTGTTAATAAGCATACATACAAAAACAAAAAAGGTGAAGAAACGCATATGAATATAAATGCTATACCTAATAATATGGAAAAGTATATGGCTTTTATGTTAGGAAACCATTTAACATTTCTTGATAGTTTTCAATTTATGAGCTCTAGTCTTGAAAAGCTTGTTTGTAATTTACCTAAAGATTCATTTAAATATACCTATAAGCAGTTTCAAGGTGAAAAATTTAATTTAATGACTCAAAAAGGTATATACCCATATGATTATATGGATAGCTTTGAAAAGTTTGATGAAAAATTACCTTCAAAAAAAGACTTTTATAGTATTCTTACTGCTGATAATATATCAGATGAACAATACCATCATGCACAAAAAGTGTGGGATACATTCAATATAAAAAACATGGGTGAGTATCACGACCTATATCTGAAATCAGACGTTTTGTTATTAGCTGATGTATTTGAAAACTTTCGAAAAACATGTCTTGAATATTATAAATTAGACCCATGCCACTATTTCACATCTCCTGGGTTGTCTTGGGATGCTATGTTAAAGATGACAGATATTCAGATGAATATAAATGCTATACCTAATAACATGGAAAAGTATATGGCTTTTATTTTAGGTAACCATCTTACTTTTATTGATAGTTTTCAATTTATGAGCTCTAGTCTGGAAAAGCTTGTTTGTAATTTACCTAAAGATTCATTTAAATATACCTATAAGCAGTTTCAAGGTGAAAAATTTAATTTAATGACTCAAAAAGGCATATATCCATATGATTATATGGATTCATTTGAAAAATTTAATGAGAAGTTACCTTTAAAAAAAGACTTTTATAGTGTTCTTACTTCTGAGAATATATCAGATGATGCTTATAAGCATGCACAAAAAGTGTGGAATACATTCAATCTAAAAAACATGGGTGAGTATCACGACCTGTATCTGAAATCAGATGTTTTATTATTAGCTGATGTATTTGAAAACTTTAGGAAAACATGCTTAGAATACTATAAATTAGATCCATGTCACTATTTTTCATCGCCAGGGTTGTCGTGGGATAGTATGCTTAAAATGACAGATATTAAATTAGAACTAATGACTGATATTGACATGTTTCAATTCATCGAAAAGGCTATGAGAGGAGGTGTTTCTTATATTTCTAATCGATATGGTAAGGCTAATAACAAATATATGAAAACATTTGATAAGAATAAACCCTCAAAATATATAATGTATCTTGATGCAAATAATCTGTATGGTTGGGCTATGTCACAAAACTTACCTACTGGTGGTTTTAAATGGTTAACTAAGAAACAGATTAACAACATAAACCTTGCTAAATATCAAGCAGATAGTAAAAAAGGTTTAATTTTAGAAGTTGATTTAGAATACAATAAAGAACTACATGATTTACATAACGATTATCCTGTTGCACCAGAAAAAGTTAAAGTAACTAGCGACATGCTGTCAAAATATTGTAAGACAATTGCTTCTAATTACAATATATCAACAGGATTAGTAAGCAAACTGATTCCGACTTTAAAAAATAAATACAAATACGTTTTACATTATAGAAATCTTCAACTATATTTAGATCTTGGGTTAAAGTTAAAAAAAGTACATAGAGTACTTGAATTTAATCAATCTCCATGGTTGAAAAAATACATAGACTTTAATACTCAAAAAAGAACTAATGCAAAAAATTCTTTTGAAAAAGACTTCTTCAAATTAATGAATAATTCAGTATTCGGCAAGACTATGGAGAATTTACGAAAACGAGTAGATGTTAGACTAGTAACTAATAAAAATAAATTATTAAAGTTGACTTCAAAACCTACTTATGTAAGTAGTAAAATTTTCAATGAGAACCTTGTGGCTGTGCATAAGATCAAAGAAACACTAACCCTTAATAGGCCAGCATATGTTGGCATGTGTATCTTAGATTTGAGTAAAGTTCTTATGTATGATTTTCATTACAACTATATCAAAAAGCGGTATGATGATAAAGCTAAACTTCTTTTCACAGACACAGATAGTTTAACATATGAAATCGAAACTGAAGATGTCTATAAAGATTTTTGGGTTGATAAAGATAAATTTGATTTTAGTGATTACCCAGAATACCATAAATATCATGATAAAACTAATAAAAAAGTTATTGGTAAAATGAAAGATGAAGCTGCTGGAATAGTAGTTAAAGAATTTGTTGGTTTAAGAAGTAAGATGTATAGTTATATTAAAGATAATAATAAAGGAGATAAAAAAGCTAAAGGAATTAAGAAAAATATTATTAAGAGTGAAATAAAACATGAAGACTATAAAACAACATTATTTGAAAACAAACAAATGCATCATACAATGAAAACTATTAGAAGTGTAAACCATCAACTTAATAGTTATGAAATTAATAAAGTATCACTCAGCTGTTTTGATGATAAACGACATATATTAGATGATGGTGTAACAACATTAGCTTATGGCCATTATAATATCGGTTCAAATAACTAAATATTAACAAACAGTTATAATGTGTAGTAAGCATGTAGCGTGGGCCTCTGTTAGAGTAAAATCATACATACCTGCTCCTCATGTTTGACTACATATCACATAACTGTTTGTGATAAGTAATTAATACAAAAGCGATATACAAAAAGATTCAAAATCCTGAAACAATTAGTAAAAACACTTTTAACAAAAATTATATAAAACATTGTTAAACATGTACATGTGACACACGCTTGACAGACAAATTAAAAAAACATATAGATTCCATATTTTGTAAAACATTGTATTATTATACATGCGCTGATGAAATGTACTAGCTCCATTAAGCAACCATTGTTAAACATGTACTAAGACACGCGCTTGACAGACAAATTAAAAAAACATATAGATTCCATATTTTTAAACGATAGATTGTAAAAGAGCATATATTAAGCCTCTGTTATTCTCGAATATTCTTCGAATATTCTTCGAATCCACGGGGGGCGACCCCAATTTTTCACTTCGTGAAAAATTTTCCCACCGTCGCCTAGAATTATCGGGGGCTCCATCCCCTGCTCGAGCATGGAGTAAATATTACTTCGTAATATTCACATCATGCTCTGCGCTGCCGAGCCCCCTCAAAACCGATGCTTTCTTAACAATTAATTTTTGAAGAGCATTTTTTAAGCCTCTGTTATTCTCGAATATTCTTCGAATATTCATCGAATGTACGGGGGAACCCCGAATTTTCACTTCGTGAAAATTTTCCCCACCTGGGTTCCAGAATTCTCGGAAATTCCATTCCCCTGCTCAATTTTAGCTACGCTAAAATTTGCGCTGCCGAATTTCCTCCGAACCGATGCTTTCTTAACAATTAATTCTTAAAGACGGTTTTTAAAATTTAAACGCACCTATATATTTCAAAAACATATAGATTCCATATTTTTAAACGATAGATTGTAACCTCGAGATTTTTACCCCCCTTTGAAACAATTGTTTGTTAAAGACAGTTTTTACCCAAGGTTAAAAGTAGTATAGTACATGGGGGATATGAGAGCACTTTCTGTGCTCTCGAACCCCCATGTACTATACTACTGACATTTCTAAACGTTATCACATAACTGAAATAAAACTAACAAGTCTATGAAATTTACTCCAATTTTCAAGAAGTATTTGTGTAAGCCGAAATACCTCAAAGGAATTCTGTATTTTTGCAAATTTTTTGGAAGAAGCTCCACATGCTTTGTGATTCGGCTTGATTTGGTCCACACGTAAAAACCAAAATTTGCGGAGAAAATTTTTACACAGATCGTCCAAGTTGACCAAGAGATAATGAAAAAAATAAGACTGCATTATAGAGAATATACCATGAAGCTATTCTATTCAAATTTTTCGTCCTACGCTTACCAATAGGAATGGCAGCCAGTAATCTAATTAAATATACAGCAGGCAGTTGCACACGAAGAGGACCTACTGTGAACTATACCTATACTATGATAAGGGTTTCCATGGCTTTAACAACAAGCAAATCAAGACGAAACTGAACAGCAAGGCTTTAGTAGCTTACAACAAAAGATGAACAATTAATTACTTTTTGTGATTAAAGTTATTTGGCACGGCTGATACAGGTACGTAGCCAGTACGATAATTGGGGGTTGGTCCAATATTTATATATCCATTTTATAACCCGTAAAAACAATGGTTTTCAAAATAAACTAATATGGCATATCATGCATATATGAATCTTTCCTCCTCCCCCTCCACCCATCGTCGTCTGGCTACGTGTCTGAGCTGGCAGAATTTTTTATAACTGCAAGATTTATTAATGAAAAAGCTGTTAATAAAAGTTCATCGAAACAGGCCTTCCGCACAAAAAAAATCATTAATAAAACATTTTAATTATACTGAGTCAAAATATGTATTGTGCTGCACTAACACAAGCTATTATTATTTCGAGCAATTTGGTGCACGCGCTGTCCACCGCGAGATCTTCGAAAATTGGATTTTTCGCGTTGATGCATTTCACACCAAGTTTTATTACATCACTTCAAATTAATTTTATGCATTGTCGAAAATTTGCATAAAATACAATGTGAGTATATACTTGTTATTTACCGGTTGGGAGGTTCGTACGGAAAAAATATTTTCACGAGGTTTCAAAAGCGTCCTTCGGCGTCGAGTGAAAATAGTTTTTTACAAAAATAAGGATGTATATTAATTTGTAAACCAGACAAAGGATCTGGGTTTGTGATTCTTTATAAAGTTCATTATAATGCTAAGATTATAAAAATTTTAAGTGATACGGATAAGTTCTGCTTAATAGGAAACATTGAAGCACATGATCGAAAAGCTTCGTATATGTACTAGCATGGTTTCGAGTGCAATTTGGGAAAAACATGCACTAGTGAGTTTTTCAAAGATTGTCAAAATAGCGCGAGTTCGAAGGACGAGTGCAATTTTAACTCTTTGAAAAACTCACGAGTGGATGTTTTCCAAATTGCACGAGAAACCATGCTATTACATATTAATAATATACGTGAAAAAATTTCTCAATTCTGTTGATTTTTAACTTCAGCGTACGTACAATTCAGCCGGCTAGTTATTAATATCGACCGGCTAGTATATTTCAATATTGTCGGATATTACTCTTCACAACACCATAGCTTCCACACACACCGTTTGAACAAGGTGTCTACTTTTACCAGTGTTCATATTTGTGTCCAGAAACATCTTTAAAACGGTGAACTTCAAACTTGTTCGCCAAAGAAAATCTACTTAAAACTTACGCCAGCCATTGTAATTGCTTTCTTTACATTAATGTAAGATTCCCGCCTTTGAAATGTTTTATTTTGATTGGCTCTTCTTTGTTTGACTAACCAATCAGGAGCAGTTTTAAAGAGAAATCAGCACTGGTGTTTTGCTTTTTTGCACTGGTGTTTCGCTTTTTTGCACTGGTGTTTCACTTTTTTTGCACCGGTGTTTCGCATTTTTTACTGGTATTTAGGAAAAATTGCACTACTTTTAACCAATCAGAATTGAGAAAATTTTCATGTGTATTATTAAATAGAAAAGAATTTACAAGCATTGCTGCGTGACTAGTAGTAGTTTCGTATATGTTTGTAAATGATGATCGTCCAGGTTAATAAAGTCCTGAGAAGGACTGTTTTTGATGTTGTTGACTGACGTTTCGACAACCTTAGCGGTAGTCATCTTCAGAGTCAAATGAGGAGTAAACGTCAGGTTAGCCGTATTTGTTGTCTGGTTCTTACGTCATTGTATTGTGTGTACAGGAAATGTGCAGGAAATCTGTATTGTCATTGTGGATTAGTGTGAAGTGAAATATTTTATTTTTAGTTGTGATGTGTGATTTAGGTGTGACGTTTTTAGTTGTAGTGTGTTGGTGTCAATTGTGTATTGTCATTGTGAATTAATTTGAAGTGTAATGTTTTAGTTGATCGTTTGTTTGTATTGTGAATAAGTCGTTTGTAGGTGCCGGTAATTGCTGTGATCTGTTCAGGGGTGTGTTCCAAGTTGGTATACCAACTTTCTAATGTAAGCCGTTGTCTATAGTCAGTACTGTAAGTGATGCATTTTGCCGAGTCCCAGTCAATGTTGTGCTTTGTGATTCGGTGATGTTCGGCAATGTGATTAGTTTGTCTTGTTTCTTAGTAGCTCGTTTGTGCTCAGTAAGTCTTATGTTTAAGTTCCTGCCAGTTTCCTCCTATATGAACAAACATAAGACACCAAAAAACAAAACAATTTGACTCGGCAAATGCATCACAGTACTGACTATAGACAACGACTTAGAAAGTTATACCAACACACCTGAACAGAATTACCGGCACCTTACAAACGACTTATTCAATACAAACAAACGATCAACTAAAACATTACTTCAAATTAACAATGACAATACACAATTGACACCAACACACTACAAAAACGTCACACCTAAATCACACATCACAACAAAATAAAATATTTTTCACACTAATCCACAATGAATACAATGACGTTGACAACAAATCTGACGTTTACTCATTTGACTCTGAAGATGACTACCAACGTCATCAAAATCTCCTTCTCAGGACTTTATTAACCTGGACGATCATCATTTACAAACATATAACGATACTCCCGGGTTCGAACCATTTACTTTAGTAGTTTCGTATGATAGTCACACCTCCATGTGCGCCTCATCAAGCCAGCTTGTGTCCCATCAAGCCAGCAGAGTTTGGAGGTGTGGTTCCGAGAGTTCGACATCGAAGTTCGGAGACCGGGTTTGGATCATTCTTAGTTTTCCTTCAGTGAAGTACTTAAGCCCTTGCACGACTACAACGTGATGATCCAGGCGCAGGGGGCTGCATGACTTAAAAGCATAAAACCAAATCACCCTAGAATTTTACAAAAATATCTGTCCAATTGGATCAGAACGACCAAGAATTTACGGACTGCCAAAAACACACAAGCAGGACACACCGCTGCGTCCTATTCTCTTAATGATAAACTTTGCACAAAATAAGTTGGCTAAAGAGCTATAATATTACTTGAACCGGTTCTTAGTAAGTTTTCATCATAAGTTCTTAACATTCCTTTTCATTTGTTGATAACTGCGAATTTTAAGTTTTAATAAAGTAAATGGTTTGAACCCGGGAGTATCGTTACATGTTTGTAGAGTGGCGGAACATGGTCATATTTCCTGGTGCCCGTAACGATTTTACAGGCAAAGTTCTGCAACAGTTGAAGTTTTGTTATATTTTTGTTGGTGATATTCGACCACACGGTCGAGCAATAAAACATTTTGCTGAAACTAAGGCAGACATGATTCTAAGGAGTGTGGTTTGGTCAAAACTTTGTCTTACACGGTTTATTTGCATTAACTTGGACAGACATGAAGACGCTAGCTGGAGATATGATCATCATACGATAGATGAGAATCCAACGTCAAACCTAAGTCTTTGGCTGAGCTCACGGGAGTTAAGGTTTTACCCAGGAAGGACAGGGATGGTTGTGCTGGTAGTCTGTTCATAAGTTGTCGCGTGCCGAGCAAGAGAAATTTTTTTTTCTGGATTGATAAGAAGGTGGTTTTCACAGCACCAAACTGCGACTCTATGGAGATCTTCCTCTATTTCCAGCATTGCTGTTTCGGACTCTGGAATGTGGAAAGATCTGAAGATTTTCGAGTGGTCTACGTAGGATTCGATTTCGCAGGTTAAAGACGTGTTTGGCATGTCGTTAGTATAGATGCAAAACAGTAATGGTGAAAGGATGGCTCCTTGGGGGACTCCGTGACTGATGGTTAGCGGGTCAGACAAAGTAGAACCAATGCGAAGGGTTTGGGTGCGGTGTGACAGATAGCTCTCAAACCACTTAACGGTGGCAGGTGATGCGCCAACGGATATTAATTTCTTTAATAATCGTTGGTGGTTTATACTATCAAATGCTTTTGAGAGATCTAACAAAATCAGAACAGTAATCTTTTTGTTGTCCATAGCTTCCAGTATATTATCTGTAATGTAGATGTTAAGAGTTTCGGTGGAATGTAATTTCTTGTTTCCATTCTGATGGTGGGTTAAGCGGTTGTGGTCTGAAAGGTAACCAGAGAGTTTATTTAAAACGATCCGTTCGCACACCTTTGATGCAACTGGGAGACACCGACACCTAAAGATGCCATGCCTGCTTTCTCCACAAGTTCTGTTATTTATGAATTCAAATGCACCAGGGCGATGCTCGTTACGTTGGTAGGACATCCCAACGGTGGGTGATAAAATTAAACAACATGTTCCTAACACTATTCTCAATAAGACTTATCTTTGATGTTAGAAAGTTTTTATTAGCATATTATAAAGCTGAAAGATGTCAATTTGTGTTTACAAATGCGCTATGAACAATAAGTTAGACGATTAAAAAGACATCAAAACGATATCATTTGATATACTTGTCCCAAAGAATACAAAAGACTGTTTAAATTTTCAGCATAATATGCCGAACAATTCGAAATATAGCTTCCAGTTTGGCCAGTGGCAGCAATTTTGGGTTTAGACCCTCAAAACATTTTGCCCACACATTTGAGACTGGCATTGGAGCTAAATTTGTTAATTAACCTTGTAAGAAGACAATAGTACGGAAAAATAAACCTTCCCTGTGAACGTCCATGAAACCATTGTAAATGACCCCACTAACTATGTGACATAAGTCTCATTCAACACAATTTAACAACTAGCACCGACTAATGTAGCTGCTTTCCTCCTGCAATTTTTTTTTGTTACGCCCTGTGTTGTAATGAACTTTTGCAACTTTTTAATGCTCTTATATTAAATCTAGCAACATTTTTCATTCCTTTTATAGCCTGTTTCGATGTGCGAATATTCAGGGTTAACGCTTGAACGCTAATTGGGTGGCGGAGTATATTCATATATTTAGTTGTGTCCGACTGATTTATTGAAAAAGCACTTCACTTTCAAAAGAAATCAGTCTTGCACCATTGAATATACGTATAAAAATACACCACCGCCACTCCCAAGTAGCGTTCTCGCGCCTGAGTATATTATACAATTGAACTAATACCATGTAAAACCCTTTTAGTTTCTATCTTAATGACATGAACAGTTTCGATATCTATTTCTATTAATTTCTTGTTTCTGATTATCTTTCAGGCGAAATACTTGACTCGTAACACAAAAGCTGATAGTGTTGAAGCCATGATGCATTTGGACGAATGTTTATCACAGTTGGCGGTAAATAAAATTTGCTGTGCTTTGTTATTTTTGTATGGAGTGTTGAGTTTTAAAGAGTCATTTATAAGCGCTGCATTCAACTTGTGGCAGCGTGCGTCCATAATTTTATATTACGAATTTTAGTCCCCATTTCCTATTACAAAAACTTGAAAATTACATTATTTGAAGAACTGTATGACATGTCGATGAACTTACACAACCAAATAAAGGCTCGTTAATTTTGCCTCCGAAGCTGGTTACTATTTGCGTACTTTGTACGACTTCATTTTGAAACTTTGGACATAGATAGTTGAACACGTCTGTTTCTGATTATAGGTTATTTTGTGGTCGTTTTTTTAAACAAATAAGTACATTATTTTTTATTAAATATCGCAAACAGTACTCAGATAATTTGCATTTGATATTTTAAAAACTAGTTTCTACGACGAATTTTAGCCCCCCTTTTTTATTAGTTGCATTGAAAGTTTGGACTATTTGAAGGACTATAACATGTCGATGGACTTAAACTGATAAAAATAATTTCATTAATTTTGCCTCTGAATTTGGGCACTATTTGCGAACTTTTAACGACGCCATATTGACACTTGTGGCTTAGATATTAGAACACGTCTTTTTCCGTCAATATAGTATTATATTATCGTAGGTGATGTAATGGTTAATTTTCTTGTTTTACAAACAAATAAGTACACAAATTTCGATAAAATACAACAAAACTAACAAGAAAAATTATTCTGAAGACTTATGGCTTCAAATCATTTCTCAGACAATTCGCAATTGATGTCTGAATCTGTTTCTGATTCGAGCTCGGAATCCGTGGGTTATCTCGAGCAATCAAATACCTTGGCGTACGTTCGCAGAAGCTGGTGATGAAGTACGCACTCCAGACGATCCTTATAAAATCAACATTAGAGGAATGAAGTGACGGTATAATTCCACTCAATGAATGGTGAGTTATTGTGTTCCACACATGCTCCATTACTTCCTGTTTTCTCCTATTCATAATATACCTAAAGTCAATTTATAACTCACAATGGTCCCACGTTTTAGGTGTAATTGTCAATGCTTTTATACCAAATTGTTAGAAGGAGCATTAGAGTACAAGTGTTGTAAGGAAATAGGGCCTGCTTTACAAAAAATGACTTTCAATGGCTGCATTGAGAAAATATCGTGCGTAACACAACATGCGAAATTTGAGCCTTTACTCCATGAGATTGTTCTTGAAAACGCTGGGTCATTGTTGAGAGACAGAAATGGACGTGCTTATCGTTCTAAGCATCATAACCATTGATTTCTATTAAACTATTTGGATATACAAGGGGGCCTGGGAACTGTTGTCAAAAACATGGATGCCAAAACGAAATTTTGGGTGAAAAACTTCCACTTGAAAAATTATTTTTATTATTCGCTCCCTCCTGAATCTTTGAATGCTGTTTCAATACAAAATACGACTAGGAAAAAATAACTTACAGAACCTAAATAATGAAGATATGCTCTAGCGTTTATATAATGCACTCATTAATACGAAGATTATCTACGGTAAAAAATTTTTGTTATGGTTAAATGACAATTTAACTCAAAAATAACACTAGACGGCATTTTACCGTGTTGTTAGTGTTGCGCAAAAGCACTCGACCTATCCGCTTCATCGCAGCCAAACGCAAACTAAGCAAGTCATCTGTAAACTCTCACGGAATGACACGGTGTTCCCACACAGTTTAATGCAACTATCTTGATCGATTAAGTCGGAAAAAATTGTGGTTTAACCCTACAGCTACAGCATGTAAACTGCTAGATATATCTTGATGAAGTTTGTTGTCATTAAATTTTGAGTCAACTTTGCTTGCAAGTGCTGGCCAATTGCTAGGATACTGGCTGGTGTACGGTAGCCGAAGCCAGAATGATACTTTGGCAGCTATTACAATAGTATGGAGAAATGTTCACCTCAACTCAGGACCAAATGCTGAGCAATACTGCATTTTTTGTGAGAAATTATCACTTTTGAAATTGTAGCATATTACCTTCTTTGACATAACATTATTTCTTGCTGCATAAGAGCAAAATTGTTTAGATTATATACTTTCAATGAAGATATTTCCCAAGTTTTATGAATATAATTGTGCATTACGTGTAATGTTTTGGCATTTTGTAACATGTTAAGAATCAAGTTTGGACAAAAAATTTGTTCAAATGACTTAAAATCAACAAAGAGACTTTGCCAGGGCTATTTGTACAGGTTCATCTTTACACAATGCAATTTAAAATTATTTATGGTTTTCCATTTAATTTGTTTAATCATTTTATTTATTTCCACTTAATCTTTATCAGATATATGCAAGTTTTTTCCATCTATTTTTGCTTCTTCTTCCTTCAACTTCATTGCAAACATGCATCAATGCAAGTCTTGGATTACCTGTAATCATACCAAGAGTGAATGTTTGTCAGATGAGGCATTGCTATACTTAACTTTTCATGCACAGAGTAATAAGCTTTTCTTCAATAAAAATTTTAAGGTAGAAGCAAATGCTGGCTTAGTATTGTCCAAAGCAGTTTTTTACTTTGGTTTTGATTTATGAACATTTTTTACTATTACAATGCATACTTTATTTACAGAAACAGCAAGAATTATTAACGAACTAGCAGCATCGAGCAAACCTTTACCCATATTAAATATCATTCCTGCTTGCAATCTGTCGATTTGTGCAAAACAAGCTGGGGGTTGATTTCAATATATTTTTGTGGTACTATATGTACCACAGTGTTTTGAGTTCAACGTTCTTTTGAGTTTGACTTGCACGCTGAAATTAAGGTCAAAACAAGAATCCTCAATAATGTGCAGAACATAGAAACGAGGTAGAGGAAGCCTCAAAGCGTTCTCGATGTTTTTGCACAAACTTTACCCATTTTCTTCGTTTTTGCGGCTCTGTTTCTTTGTTTGGAAACAGATGAATTGATTTTCTTCGGTTTTCGAACCATTGGCACAACTGACTTGATTAGGTCCGCCAGCAACACAGCGTTTTACTCCGCGTTTCTTATGAAGATTACTAGTAGTATACGCCATGTTGATATATGTGTTCAACTATCTACGTCAAAATTTCACTAACATACCGATGAAAAAGTTCGTAAGCAAATTGCTGAAAATCGTGACTTTGAACGTTCATAAAATCACTTTAACAAATCCAACTTAAATTATAACTGCAGCTGCAGGAATGCGATCACTGAAACACCGTTTTTCAATTTAGCTAATAAAAAGGGAGGATAAAATTCGTCGCATAAACACTTTAAATGCATTTCTGATATGTGATCCGAATCTGCGGGTTATCTTATTGAGTTCTACGTATGATGACTGAAGCGGCTATCTCAATCACGGCTTTAATTGTCGGCGGACGCCAAAAAAAGTCTCGGAATCGGTCTTGATTTAAGAATTTATTTTATGTATATCATTAACATAAAAATAGATTCCTTATTTTATTGATTGCTCTAATTTGAATTTAGAACTAAACATGGGCCATGACAGTCCTCTTATGATACAATTTGTAGGTAAATGAACCACTCACAGATGGCTTTATATTTATTATGGTTTCACGCAGATTTGAAGGAATTGACATATATACACCATTTCTGTTAAATCTGCGTGCTTTTACATGCAGCAAATATAGTTTTGATGTTTGCAGTCACTCTGCGAAAAATAAATTTGTCACAAAGTATGGAGATGCTATTTGAAATGCTATTTTGAACAAATCCTGCCTTAAATTTTCAACTTTCGCGTAAATTCAATTCAAAATAGGAGTGTTAAGCTTAATGCAAGATAAGCATAATCTCGATTGAATTATCTGCTTTGATGCGATGGAGTATAAAAAATAAGACAGAACAAGCATCACTGAAAATTAAAAAACATTGTTAAAACCTTGGGAAAATGCATTTAGTAACTTTATAAGAATTGTTAAACAAAATACTGGACACTTTCAATAATATGCAATAGTATTTTCCTTACTGGTGTCGTGAAATGTTTCCTTTCCTGCTTTATTTCGACATCCACATACCATCCAGATTTGCAGCATGTTTTACTAATGAAATTTGGGAAAAGAGTTTATGTTTAGAATAATAGTTGAGTGTCTCTATACATCTATAATCGCATACGGACCATACAGATGGTTGTCTAATTCCGGGTGGGCGAAAAAGTTTTCATTTTTGCGAGATCTTGTCTTTCTGCTAACCTTAACAACGAAATCCGGATTTATAGCAATTTGGCTTATAACCATTGTAGTTTTGATTTTGAAAAAAGGAAGTAAGATTTTGTCGATTTTTCGATATGGTTCTGTTGAACTAAAAATTTTACGAAACTATTTGCTTTTTCTTTATTTTTATAGTCTTCTTCACCAGTCGATATTATGCCTGGAGAGAACGATCCCTGCAATTACCAGTGGCCACAACAACCTTTACATTCTTGTATGTTTCCTAGAGCATCGGCTTTCTCAACTTTCAATAATGTTACCAATCCTTACGAAGCTTCGGTAGCTGGAGTGAGGTGCGTATGTTAGATTTAAGAAATATGAAACATTTTCCATTTTTCTAAGCTTTCAGCTTTAAAGAACTTATGTTATTCTTTCGTTATATTATTCTAGCACACACGTGAGTATTTTCGCATGTCACGTGGTACGAACTGTAAACATTGCGTACATTGACAGAGCTCTACTATATATTATACGGCGTGGACTGTTTTAAATTGAATAATTTCGATTATTTATGTGTTCTTTTGGCAGTTTTATGATACATCCTTTTAAGTCGGTTATAAATAACAGAGAGTTTGTAAGTGATATAAATAGTTCCTGTGAATGATCTTGAAGTGACATGAAAGCACTGCGTTAGCTGTGTGACGGCGTAGCTAGTCTACAAAGTGCAATCAGATGAAAACTTTGAATTGATTGAAACTGCAAAGTTTGACTTTTATCACGCCCGAAACTACAAAACTGCTTGGAGAAGTAGCTCTATCTCAGAGTCTGTCCACGGCTTGCACGTTTTGTGTCCTGGCGACATGTTTTGTAATTTTGGCGCAAGAGACGAACCCAAAATATCCGTTACCCAAAAATCAGATGCATTGTAAAAAGATAAGTGACCATGTAGCGTGAACGCATAAGTATTTATTTTTTATCAGATAGGAAAACAATCCGATATAGTGTAATCAGGGTCTGATTTGTGTAGACCACCGGTGGTAAAAAAGCAATGTGCTTGAGGTACTTATAAAGGCAATTCTTGGCAAGAATTTCTTGCTGTCCAAACTTTAAGAAATAGTATGAAAATAGTGATTAATTATATTTGTATTTGTTCCCAACGCCAAAGAGCTCGCTAAAAACAATGTTTAAAATGTATGCATTCCAAATGCAAATGGGAATTGTAGCTGTCTTTTCAGCATATGAAGTCATCTTCACGATGACACGCAAATATTTGATCCAACGCAAACATTTTTCTTGCGAGTGCTTTGGCGCTGAGAACTTATGATTCTTTTTCATCAAGTTGGGATAGTGAGAATCGTTACAAGCACAACAAGCACATCACGTTTTTGTCATCGTTTTGCCACACTACTGATTTGGTATTCATATTTTTTACCGTCCATTATAATTGACTATTGGAGCTACACATATTACTAACATAACCGCTAATATTTATAAAAGAGTTAAAAATTTATAGCTCTATAAATTTTAATATATAAATTTATCTTTTTTTTCCAAAATTAGATTCTAAAAATTTTCTAGCATGTTGAAAAAATTCGCTCTATTAGCCTTAGGTTCAGTCCATATGCTTCTCTAGACTTAATATCTTTCATGGAAACAGTTTACAACACTTTAGAATCTTTATATGTTTGTTTGTAAATGATGATCGTCCAGGTTAATAAAGTCCTGAGAAGACTTTTGACTCTGAAGATGACTACCGCTAAGGTTGTCGAAACGTCAGTCAACAACAACAAAAACAGTCCTTCTCAGGACTTTATTAACCTGGACGATCATCATTTACAAACATATAACGATACTCCCGGGTTCAAACCATTTACTTTACTTTAGAATCTTATAGTTCAAGTTTCTTTTCATGGTAACAATATGTTGACCTTATTTTTTTGCAAATTTTTTCAAACCTGTTTTGCTTGGACAATATTTGCCATATTTATCCCAATTGCATTGTATTTGTGTCATTTTTTTGCTATGTTGATTTGCTTCTCCGATTCGCTATGTTGATTTGCTATGTTGATTTCGTTATGTTGATTTGCTTCTCCGAAAGAAAATTTCCTTGCCAACTTAAAAATTATTGTTATATTGTGACAAAGTTACTGCCAGAGGAAGCATTGGAAATCGAACTGTCTAATTTCCACTAAAGGCTTATTCAAACCTTTTGCGCTTAGCAATCTAGCGGCATATTTCTAATTGTGAAGTATAAACTCTCTTTGAAGGCTCTCTAACTACATTTTACTTTCTCTGTTCCAGAATTCTCTGCACTGATGGTCGGAATGTTAATGATATATTCCGATTTTCTGATCATGCTAAAAGAATTGACATTGCCAAGTTAACTCTGGATGGCGCTCATATTGCTCCTTCCGCCCCAGACACTCTCGGTAAGTCGAAATGATCATGCATTGCAGCCTCTCGCTGACAATGTTTCTCACACCAACGTCAACCAGTATCTTAGTTTTTTATATTTATGTCAAATTTTGGCAAATGTCACTTATGCTTGAATTATTAATGTTAACCTGATCTCTCAGTCAACGTTTAAGTTGTCTTGACTTTACTCAACAACTCTCTTTACGGCGTCTTTTCCTTTGAATGTTTCTGTAACTACTGCTAATGCCCAAATCTCGCAATTTTTTATCCGTTTCAACGATCAGTACGTCACTGGGCGAAATTCTATAAATTTTGCTTTCCAAAATCATAAGATGGCGCTCTGTCATATCTGTAGTTTTATCTCGTCGTCACGTTATTCACTTACTAACTTCATTACTCAGTCACGATTTGTTACCGTCTTCTCGGTAAATGTCGTAGCCCCGATTGTTTGGAATGAATGCTGTTCCTTTTTGCTCTGGATTGTGAGTTTTCTTCTTTACATCACGTTTGCATTTATGATGCAGATTTTAGTCTATTAAAATGAGCCATTATCTGACCTCTTCTTTCTTTTTGAATACGCAATTATACAACTACACTTTACCAACTCTTTACGGTGCCCGTGAATATTTACTTTAATAATATTCCTTGTAATGTTTTCTTGCCTGTTGCTGTTTGTTTAGTGTCAATTTATACACTTTCATATAACTCCCTTATTTTATAAATATACTTGTTATGTGCAATTATTACTAGTTGCATGCACTTGTTTTTTGTTGGGTTTTTTTTGTCACATTGTTCCTTTTAACAAGGAACACCAAACTAAAGTCTCAGAATGGGCTCTATTGCTTTGCCAGCTTACGGGTGTCTGCAAAGCCTGTGTCTGCTTTTAAAGTACGCTCGCTCAAAACGTCTTCGAAAGACTTTTTGTTTTATCTGGGAATAATCCTGTTCTTTTTTTATTTTCCTGATTTGCTTCATCTTTATTAACGTATTGTTAATGTGGCTCCTGGATACTAAAATATCTTTGAAAAGCAAACGTAATTTTATTCTGTCAGTTCTATCTGTAAATGCATGCAATTGAAATTTTAACATAAATCGTGGCAGTGCTACATATGAATAATTGTTGCTTAAACAAAGCAGAATTTTCTGCTAAGGGCGAACTTAGGGAACTTTAAGAATCCTGTATTTACTTCTACCTCACTTGACTAGAAATAGGTTAAGTGTGTGCTGGGCAAAACAGGTGTCGTACACTTGCATGAATTAGCTATTAGTGCTCAGCAATTTTTCAAGATTAGAAATTGGGAAGCCAAAATGCAATATAATATGGAATGTTGGAACCTACGTCGCCAAAGTGATTCAAAAAGCACAGCAAAAGGCGTTGTTCGTGAACTTAAATCTAAAGGCTAGATGAGTTTACAATTTTTTCTCTATATTCTTGTCATTAAAAAGTAATGATTTAATAATAGCCCACTCGTCGCCCATAATAAATATCCACAATAGCTATCCTGTAGTGCTGAATTACTGTATTATTAAGGTTATCGAAATTTTGGCAACAATTCACAAACGTTTTTCAAAGTTTACAATCACGTTTCATCAGAATGATTACGAACTACGATAATATCTCGAGACAAAGTATATTCTGCAATGCAGGCTGCAACCGCAGTACCGATGAACTCCCCAGCTTGAGTCCAAGCGAGGGTTATATTAATCCGAAAAAAGCGTATGAGTATGTAGCCCAAGTTCGACTACTCAGGTAGGATGACAAATAATTATATTTGATGAGTAGAGGTTCCAGAGTTTCGTTTGTCTAATTTTTGATATGTTGCTGCGTTTCATAAATATATGAGCTAAGAAATATTTAATACGCGACGTTCGAATAGTCGGAGTAAACAAAATGTCGTCCGAATTACAATTTGCCTAACCTTTTGATGATAATAAAGATAAATTCTTTAATTAAATATCTAGTCTTAATATAGATCAGTGAAGCATATAGAGAAGTATGATACAAATAATACAGAGAAGCATTGACTATGTTTACGGTGGCCCATAGGTGTCACGGCACAAACAAAACTTCTCGCGGCACAAGCAAAATCTCACGCCACAAGAGCAGTATTCAAAGAGACTGGGGCTGATAAACATAAATAAAATATGGCGGAAAACGAAGGCGAAAGTTCTTTTGACGGCGGCAAAAATATCACTCTCAAAAAGGCTATTTCAAGTACGTGCGAATGTTTTCACGACCTCAAACATGGATGACTTAGATGCTGAGGAAAATAAAGAGTTTGACGATGAAGATATAATACGATACTATTTTTATTGAGATTTTACTTATTAAGAAATAAGAAGATTTTTACAGAAATACCACGACATAGAATTAAGCATTAGCATTTTAAAGAGAAGAATAAAGAAATATGGTCTAGGAAGAAGGCAAGTTGAATGCGACGTCACTACTGTAAGAGAGTCAATACAAAATATTGTTGATGGTCATGGCAGTCTTCAGGGTTATAGGATAGTTTGGCACACTCTACGACTTAATGGCATACAAGTACCTAGAGTAGCTGTTCAGGAGATTTTGCGTGAAATATGTCCTGAAGGAACTGAACAAAGACGAGCACATCGCTTGAAAAGAAGGGAATACCGAAATCCAGGCCCAAATTATGCTTGGCATTGTGACGGCTATGATAAAATGAAGCCTTTCGGATTTCCAATACATGGTTGCATTGACGGGTGGAGTAGAAAGATACTCTGGCTAAAAGGAACTAGATCCAACAGCCACCCAGGTGATATAGCCAGTTTTTACTTAGATGCTGTTGAACATTTTGGTGGATGTCCTGTTGATCTGGTAACAGATTTAGGCACTGAAAATGGAATAATGGCAGCCATTCAATCATTTTTCCGGGATGATGCTAACAGCCATCGTTATGTCCCGTCTCCTAGAAATAAAAGAATCGAGTCGTGGTGGGGACTATTCAGAACGTCGTGCTCATCTTGGTGGATAAACTATTTTAAAGATCTAGTGGCTCAAAGGGTAGTTGATCTCTCATCAGAGTTAGATATGGAATGTCTTTAGTTGTGCTTTTCGGATGTGATGCAAAAGGTTTTAGATAAAGGAAAGAGCAATGGAACACCCATTATATCAGAAAATCACGTCATGATACTGTAAAAGGCAGACCTGACTCATTGTATTATTTACCTGAGCAATGTGATGGTGTCAATCACTTTTTACTGTCGGTTACTTTTACCGAAACTCATTATGCTCGATCACACATAGTGGAAAGTGAAAAAGAAAACATATTCTAAGAATATTTCAACTACGTGTTACAATCTTGTGATCTCGACAAGCCAAGACATTGGAAACAGGCAACTGAGCTTTACAATACTCTTCAGTACTATGCAAAATAAATATACATGCCGACATTCAATTTCAACAGACTGCATGTAGCTATAGACAGGGACGAAGCTAGAATGTTCGGTGGAGTGGGGTGGGGTGAATATTCAAATATTCAACTCTGCCCCCTGCTGATTTGTTTTGAAATTATAATCACTAACAAAGCAAATCAGCAAAGCAGAGCTAAATATATCAATATTCACCCCCTTCCCACTTAACGTTCTACTTTAGCCACTGGCCATAAGACAAATTAATCTAATATATTTTGTTTATACAAAAAATGTAGGTAGTATCTTCTGTAGGTAGCAATCACATTTATCTGCTAACATAAAAATTAACAAAGTGTATAGTAAATGTTTCCTCACTAACAAGCGTTTAGTAAGTACATAATTTTGAAAGAAGTAAAATCAAAAGGTGTCGTTGGGGTGAATCAAACAAAAAAGTAACCATTCCATAATAATCAATTACTGATAAGGTGTTACTGATTTAGAATGACAAGTTTCATCTTTTCCCAAAACTCTGACCCTTACAGTAGGCAATCATGAAAACGTGCTTGAAATCTTCACTTGTTTTCATATGCTCAACTGGTAATGTAATGTCTCTGCCACATGATCCTACATGATTGAGAAACAGATTTTATGCATGGTATTACGTGACATACAACCATGATCAAAATGAACTCCGATTCTTAACTTTTCTCCATTAATAGGTGCATGTTTTTGTCCGGTGAGCCACCCCAAAACTCCTGATGGTGTTAGATGTGCAGACGGGAAGTCATCCTTTCCATGTTGTCTTGCATGTTACCAAGACTATCTTCATCACTCCATGTCAGATCTTCTACATAGCCTGTTACATTCTGGTCTTCCATACTCATTCGCACATCTTGAAAGAAGTCAATCATTTCCTCTTCAATCACACGCCGCGAGCTTCCTTTTAATTTTTGTGGAAATATTTCATTAATCAATCATTGCGATAAAGCCGCCCGCATGGCTCCCAATCTGTCGTTCAAAACTTTCATGCTGACTACGCCACTGTTGACATATTTTTAAATTATTTTGTTTGAAAATTAGATATAACTTACCTATTCCATACTGTGTACAAAATTTGGCATTGCTTTTGTGCTCTGTGCCACACATACAACAAAATCTCGCACTTTCAAAAGAACTTTCGCCTTCGTTTTCCGCCATATTTTATTTATGTTTATCAGTCCCAGTCTCTTCGAATACTGCTCTTGTGCCGTGTGATTTTGGTTATGCCGTGAAATTTTGTTTTTGCCGTGACACCTATGGGCCACCGTATATGTTGTCAAAAACATGGATGCCGCCATTCCTTAAATGGCAAATTTTTGGACGAAAATGTCAGCGGAGTTGCGCACGCTCATGCTAAGGAAACTTTTTCTCCCTCCTGATTTCAATCAACACTTAAGTATTCATGCGACAATAAAAATATAAGTATTTGATACTCCAAACGCAAATTCTACAATTTCAACAACAAAACAAGCTGGAAACGTGTGTGATAAACGGTTGCCGAAGAATTAGAAGAAAAGGAAACATTTCAATGGTTTTATGAGACCGCCGGTAAGCAAGATAATTGTTTTCATCGTTGTTCAGTCTTCAATATTTATTATTTTGTTTTACTATATTTGCAGTGTGTTGGCATTTATTTCCTTAAAGTTTTTTACCACTACGTCATGCTTTTGTTGATGTTGCTTTTGGCCCAATCATTTTGTTACGTAAATGCATGTGAGACGCTGTGCAAATTTTCGTGATGTGCTTATCTTGCATCAAACAAATCAACAAAATCCTCCTCTTATGTATTGAGTTTAGGCTGTTTTGTCCCAGGAAATGGATTAGGATTTGTTCATATTATATTTCAGAAAATATGATGTGAAATTAAGAATAGAGTTGTGTTGAAATTGAACTTGCCTACAATATTCAGTAACAATGTGGTTTATATAGTACAACAAAAATATTTTGAAATCAACCCCTAGCTTGTTTTTCAAAAATTGACAGATTACAAACAAAGATATTTGATATGGGTAAAGGTTTGCTCGATGCTGCTAGTTTGTTAATGACCCTTGATGTTTGTTAATAACCCTTGACCCTCTAAATAAAATATGCATTGTAATATTAAACACGTTCATAGATCCAAACCAAAGTAAAGAACTGCTTTAGAAAATACTGGGCCATCATTTGCTTCTACCTTATAATTTTTATTCAAGGAAAGCTTATTACTTTACTGCTTTGTGCATGAAAAGTTTAGTATCGCAATGCCTAATCTGACAACCATCTACCCTTTGTATAATTCCAGGTGATCCAGGATTCACATCGAATGCATTGAAGTTGAAGGCAGAAGAAGGATAAATAAAAGGAAAAAACTTGCATATTTGATGAAGATGAAGTGAAAATAAATAAAATGAATAAATAAATTAAATGTGAAATCATTAATAATTTTAAATTGCGAAGTGTCAAGGTGAACCTGTACAAACAAATAGCCCGGGAAAAGTCTCTTTGTTGATTCTTTGTGGATTCCAAACTTTATTCTTAACATGTTACAAAATGCTAAAACATCACACCTAATGCACAATTATACTTATGAAAATTGTTAAATTTCTTTATTGAAACTTTACTATTTAAACAATTTTGCTTTCATGCAGCAAGAAACAATGTTATGTCAAAGAAGCCAATATGCTACAACTTTAAAAGTGATAAGTTCTTATGAAAAAAAATTCAGTCCCGTTCAGCAATTGGTACTGAGTTGGGGGTGAATATTTCTCCATCCTAATGTAATAACTCGCCAAAATATCAATCTGTTATCATACACCAGCCAGAATCCTAGCAACAGTATGAAAGTAAACTCAAAATTTATTGGCAACAAATTTAGTCAAGGTAAATATAGAAGTTGCGAGTTGACATGCTGTAGCTGTAGGGTTAAACCTAAATTTTCTCATGCCCTCTCGACTTAATCAATTAAGATAGTTGCATTAAACGCTTGCGAACAGTTACGTTTTCCGTGAGAGCTTATAGATGACCTGCCTGGTTTGTTTAGGTTTCGCTGCCATGAGAAGATTCGGTCTAGTGCTTTTGGGAATCTTTTATGATTTAGGTTTCGGTGGTTGTTTTCACTCATTGTGATAGTATGAATTGAGCTGCATTAGAAAATCAGGAGGGAGTGAATAAAAAAATTAATTTTTCAAGTGGAAGTTTGTCGTCCAAAATTTTTTTTGGTATCCATGTTTTTGACAACAGTTCCCAGGGTCCCTTGTATATCCAGTTAGCTTAATGGATCAATGTATAATATTACCAAAATGTACCTAAATGTAGCGCAGTAAAACCTTTCACTGCTTTGTATTTATTAAAGTACGAAGTATTTAAAATAATGATTAACGAAGCAAAGTAGTTAGTTTTTGTGACCGAGCAACTATGCGGGCTTTATTCTTATTGATTCATTCGTCTGTTTAAATATTAAATGGCATCATGGCATGTACAAAGCAAGAGCAAAGGTTATATGCATGAAATTTTGAATACGAATGAGTCAAATATCTAAACATGAAGCTAATACATTTAATGATAAAATCAAAATCCTATAACAATGCTACTACTCATTATCAGACGTGAATAAACAACTAACAAAATTATATGTTTGTAAATGATAATCGTCCAGGTTAATAAAGTCCTGAGAAGGACTGTTTTTGTTGTTGTTGACTGACGTTTCGACAACCTTAGCGGTAGTCATCTTCAGAGTCAAATGAGGAGTAAGCGTCAGGTTAGCCGTATTTGTTATCTGGTTCTTACGTCATTGTATTGTGTGTACAGGAAATGTGTATTGTCATTGTGAGTTAGTGTGAAGTGAAATATTTTATTTCTAGTTGTGATGTGTGATTTAGGTGTGATGTTTTTAGTTGTAATGTGTGGGTGTCAATTGTGTATTGTCATTGTGAATTAGTGTGAAGTGTAATGTTTTTAGTTGATCGTTTGTTTGTATTGTGAATAAGTCGTTTGTAAGGTGCCGGTAATTGCTGTGATCTGTTCAGGGGGGTTTGTTCCAAGTTGGTATACCAACTTTCTAATGTAAGCCGTTGTCTATAGTCAGTACTCTAAGTGATGCATTTTGCCGAGTCCCAGTCAATGTTGTGCTTTGTGAACAGATCACAGCAATTACCGGCAACCTTACAAACAACTTATTCACAATACAAACAAACGATCAACTAAAAACATTACACTTCACACTAATTCACAATGACAATACACAATTGACACCCACACATTACAACTAAAAACATCACACCTAAATCACACATCACAACTAAAAATAAAATATTTCACTTCACACTAACTCACAATGACAATACACATTTCCTGTACACACAATACAATGACGTAAGAACCAGATAACAATTACGGTTAACCTGACGTTTACTCCTCATTTGACTCTGAAGATGACTACCGCTAAGGTTATCGAAACGTCAGTCAACAACAACAAAAACAGTCCTTCTCAGGACTTTATTAACCTGGACGATCATCATTTACAAACATATAACGATACTCCCGGGTTCAAACCATTTACTTTATAACAAAATTATGTGATAGTGATTGCCTCAGTCCATGTAATAAACTTGTTGCTAGTGTTTGTATATAATTCATTGTGAATATCCCACCTGATTCAGATATCATTCCCTTTGTAAACTGTTTTGTTTACCCATTTAATACAATGTTCCCGTAGCTTGGTTACCAGTTAGCTCATTTTAATGTATAATTTTTATTATATAATGTTTGATTTTGAATTACCTGTATATTTTGTAATCATTTGCATGGGTGAAAGACGAATGTATATGAATGCTCATCTTTGCAAACTAAGTATCTACCTACGTAAATATGTAGCAAATAATACAGAATATTATTGAAATAAATTGAATTTGTACATGACTACCCATGTAATGGCACTGATAAATCAATTAGAAATTCTATTTGCATTTTCCAACTTTGCCATGTTATCAAAGGAACCAAGTGAGACAGCAATTTAGACACAAAATTGACAATGAAATATATTTACTGTACTGGGTTTTCACACACAACTTTGTACCCGGAGTTAACGCCAGAGTTGGCGTATTGTTTTGTATAAAAAGACCAATTTTACTTATAAACTTAACACATTAGTCGATTTTAAACTCATTTGAAATCCTCATGAATTGATAATTGTTCGGCGAAACAAGGGAGGCCATCTCCAACTCAGAAGTTTATCTTTTTTATGCAAAATTGTGTGAACTTTTATAAACTTGTACAGTTGTGTAGTACTTTCTAAGTCGTGTTTTATATACAGGTTGCTATCCCTACTACGATGAAGATCCTTTCATCATTAAAGAATGTCCACACGTTTATGTCATTGGAAATCAGCCTGAATACCAGCATGGTGTTGTGACAGGTAAGTTATTTCTTTCAGAGCCCTCTATTTGTAAGAGTTGGGACATGTAATGTTCTCTGGTTTGCAAACGTTGATTGGACAATATCTGTCACATGATCAATTTCCGCCATTTTCGTTCCTAATTGTGAAATTCGAACTAGTTTTTGTATGGCGATTATTACAAGTTTGTATTTGGAGAAAATATTTTCTTATTTTCTGGAGATATGGCTACAATAATTGATTATTTGATAGCTAAAACATGTAACTACATATTGCCCGAATCATATAATCGTGAAAGATGAAAGAAATGGCTTTACGATAGATTGGATTGCGCGTAGTGACCATTGTGTCAAATGCTCTTGACCTAAAGTTTCATTTACGAAGAAATTCTTGATTCATAAACTCAAAACCAAAATCATAGCCAAAAATACCCCCAAACAAAATACTGACAATGACCTCCATAAAATTTTCATTAGAATACCATATCTAGGAAAACAGGGCGAACGTTTGGTTTTCAATATTCGTAAAATTCGCCGTAGCTTAAAAATTCCCATCAAACCTATAGTCATATATCAAACAAAAAGACATCAATTTTCTGTCTCAAAAAGGACAAAATTCCGGAACTCTCTAAAGCCAACGTTATATATGAGTTTAAATGTCCTGGATGTGGTCAAACGTACATAGGCAAAGCGAAACGAAACGTACACACAAGACTAACCCAACATGCTACTATTTACAGCAATTCTAGTGCTATCTCTTGTATATTTGTTATTGTCTCAGATCACAACATGCAATTATTTGAGAAAATCATTGACATTTTAAGGAATTGGATAATCGAGATCATATTTTTTCTGACTTTCCATTATACATGAGTATGAATGACCACACCAACCAATCCGACCAGGAAACACGATTGAATACCATATACATACCTTGTTTGATTTTAAGTTAAGCTACTAGACGTTACCTATGCTAAAACGGCCGGTGGTCTTCAAAGATTTCATATTGCTCGGGCCTCCTGCACATTGGAAATATTATTCTTTTTATCTACTCTGTGCCCACTGGAAAGTTTGTAAACTGCGCACCCGAGATCAAATCTGAGTTTCGTTTTTGCTATTTTTTGCTCGCCTGAAAAGCGCATTTCGCACTATATTTTCGTAAAATAAACATACTTTTTCAAGTTCGCGCGTATACGCCGAGATCTTGGATGCCCAATACCAAATTTCCGGTCTGTTGTGTATCATTAATTCTTTTTACGACTAAATCTCAAACAAGTCTATCTTTTTTATTTATTCCATTTTCTATGATTACACAGCAATCAGGCAAAGAAGTGTGGTACCCTCCCAAACATGAGGAGCCTCATAAGCCCATGAATGGTTGATCCATTAGCCGTGTTTAATTATTCCTTGTTTGCTGATCTCTTTGCCTGAGGCTTTGGCATGAGTGCTTTTTTGTTAACAAAGGCTCTTTTCTTAACAGTAATTTTCCAATGGATGGAACATTTCTTTCGTATGCGTGCGTTAGTGAATGATGGCAATAAAGAATTAAAACAGTTATTTGCCTCGTATATCTGCAGGACCAACGTATTTCATACACCGCATTTTAAGATTGTGGAATGACGTTCAAGGGGCTTCGTGGTGCTTAAATACAGCCAGAACCCGCAGATTATGAAGAAAGAATTTTGATGGAATTGTGATTAAAAAGCCTTTATCAAACAAATGAAAAATGCAGACAAAACATTGGAATGACAACAGTTTTCGTTAACACACAAAAAAACACCTTGTCTTCGACAGGTTAAACTGGTAGAACCTTAGATAGAATTTTTATCAAATGTAAGCAGTAAATACAATCACAACCACCTAGCTTTTGACAAAAAATAGTTGATTCGTACACCTCACATTTTATTTTGCATTAAATAGATGGGAGTTTATTCAATCCTATGACAAATTTGTTAAGAAAAAGCATCATTTGTCAAACTTAAACTTGTAATGATGTATTATTTAGAAAAAATTAAGATTGCTGTGTACGAGGCATACAATGCTAAGCAACAACGTGTTTCTCATTAAAGCTTTTATGATAATTACAGTTAAACATTTGTGTTGTGTAAAAACGCTTCAACTCATAGTGCTCAAAACTAATCTAATAATCCTTAAAGTGCTTATGAAGTGAAATTTTCATACCTTTACTGGCTTAATGAAATGTTTAGATAATTACAACCATTTTGATATATTCATGACCATGATACGTTGAGTGGAAGTTGCCAAGTTTTAACTCCAAAGGTTGCCCTTCCATGCGATCTTTTTTGGCCGCCATGTTTGCGATCAATGAAAAGTAATGGTACCAATACAATATGCTAATACTGTATATCTATGTATATAATTAGGTGCTGCCTTTCTTGTTGCTGGGGGCAATGTATTTGTAGGGAAGGATGAAAACCAGTAATATATTACATTTGGTCCAACTAAATCAACCTACATATGTATAATGTTCTTGTATATATATATATTGTATTAACATGTCACTATTGCACATTATGGTGATTCAATATTGGTAGATGTAGTTTTTAATGGTGTCAGATAGAATATCTACAGGCCTAGTGTCAATTGCCTTGGTGAACATATTGAACACTGTCCTCGAATTCATGACAAATCATTGACACATAAAGATATACATGCCAACACACATGATTTATGTTATCTTAGTACACAGTTCATTGTTATGTAATCAATGAAAATTTAGTCAGATTTTGGTTTGCTAAGTTTATTGTATTTCCCATCATCAAGTAATGCATGCATGGTCAGTGCATGTTGTACTTATATATTGTCCAGATACAATATAATGCTAACACAAGTATATTAAGTGGGCTAAAACTGTTGCTTTACTTTTATTCAGGTCATTTATTTAAACATATACACTCTCAAGAATTAACATTGAGCAATTATCTATCAAGCAATAAGCAAGAATATAACAGAAACAAGAACATGCCAAACAGCAAGAAGAATATATCAAAGAAATAGCAATACATAAAACAATGCATACTTATAAGTTTCTACAAACAAGAAAAATTAGTGCACTACTTGTATCTCTTCTTTGTCTGCAGTTGTGATTGCCTCAGTCAGTTATTCACTCGTATACTTGGCAAAAACACATAATAACAACAACTGTAGTTTCTTTCGATTTTTTTTCTCGAGTAATACGCAATGTGCACGAACTATAGCACGAAATTTCTGAATAAGCAAATAATTCCTCAATATCCACATTATCAGTGCGCTTTTCCCAACTCAAAAGTCGAATCTCTACGCAAGAAACATCTATAGTCAACAAAATCTTAAAAGGCACGTCAATCCTTTCGAAGAAAATTTGCCCACTCTTTCCCCTTCGTGTATATATTTCTCTTGTTATGAAATTCATTTAAGAATCTTTCCTCATACGTTACTCCCACTGGTTCGTTACTGATTTCTGCATTCACTTTGACGTTCTCCACTATTGGATTTGGATTAACATCTTTCATCTTTCATCTAACATCTTTATCTTCTGGCATTTTGGTTTCTTCGTTAGTCAATAAAACATTTTCATCTTTCTTTTGATCGAAAGAAGTCGTTGGTTTTTTGTCTTCACCAAAATCATGGGATTGCGTTTCAACAAACTTTGAATCACGGCGACGGATGAATTTGAGTTCAAGAAGATCATTGAACTTATATCCCTTTATTCCTTCAGGGTATCCCCAAAAAATTGTTTTTCGAGAATTTGGATCCAATTTCTTACGCTTGTTCTCTGGAATGTGTACATAACTCACACAACCAAATACTCGAAGATTAGCTACATTTGGTTTTCCATGTAAACATTCGTACGGAGTCATATCTCTTACTGATGTTGTACGACTTCGATTACGTAAGTACACAGAAGTATTAACAGCCTCCGCCTAAAATTCATTAGGCAAATGCGAATGAGATAGCATAGAACGAGCAATGGTACGGTTCATTCTTTCCGCAATTTCATTTTGAGCAGGATTGTGAGGTACACTTACTTGATGGATTATACCATTCTTCTTTAGGATATCTTTGAACTCCTGTGAGCGATATTCCCCGCCGTTATCGGATCGTAGGATCTTTACAGGTTTGCCAGTGAAGTTGAAAACATGACTATGAAATTCCTCGAATCTTTCTAAAACTTCACTTTTCTTTTTCATGAAATAGATAAACGTCTACCTTGAATAATCATCGATAAATGCGACATAGTAGCGTGATCCACCATAAGAGTTTACAGACATGGGACCACAAACATCAATGTGTACAAGCTCGAATGATCGATCATCACGATAATGCTTATCATTAGGATACGGACACTGATGTTGTTTCCCCATCACACATCCCTCGTAGAACGCGATGTCTTCCTCTATATCAGTTATTCCATTGACTAAATTTTCATTTAATAATTTACGAACATAGTTCATTCCTAAGTTGCCAAATCTTCAGTGTCATAAACGTAATCCTGAATTTGATACATCCTTTGCAATGTTCACATGTTTATATACAATCCTCAATTTGTACAATTTTCCTTGTATATCCCCATCAGCTAAAATCTTTTCATCGCGAGATATTTTACAGATGTTAGCTTCAAATGTAACAGTAGTTCCAATTTTTAGCATAGCATAAACTGATAATAGATTCTTGTCCAATTCTGGTAAGTACAGTACGTTTTGCAATGATATATTCTGAATACGATCGTTAAGTATTGCTTTCATATGATAAGTTGCTTTTCCATATGCTAGGATAGATCTGTTATCACCTAGGCTCACTACCGACTGTCGCATGATTTCCAAATAGTCTGTCTGTGCTTCTCTTTCAAATGACATATGCTGTGTAGCACCAGAGTCTATGATCCAATCTGACCTTCCAAAATTTTCTGATCCACTTGTCATCAATGCTTCCTCATCAAGCATATCATTATCTTATCTTTCAGCACAGCGTGCTTGAGTGTTTCGTTTGTTTGTATCATTCTTAGTCTTTTTATGTGGCAGTCACTAGCGTATTGCCTTTTTCTTGACAGTTAGGACATGTTTCCTTGAAATGTATGCATTACTGGATAACATTTTTCTAAGAACTGCGAGATAATGGGTGTTTTGACTTAAATGAAATGCACAAGGAATGTTTGTGGTTTTGCTTTCATGGTCTTATACAATTATCTCTAAATAAGATGAAAGAGCATTGAAACACTAATTATATCCGAGCATCTCTATCCATTGCATAGAAAAGTTCAACTTTTGGGGAACAGAAAAACCACAATCATAGCAAAACTTTGCCGTTATTTCTGCATATCTTGTACCACAACGTTTGCAAAACTGTGCCATTTTGGAACTTGCATATTATTGCCCAATCGCAGGTGTACCCGCACAAATATAGCTGCTTTGTGCAGAGCAGCTATATTTGTGCGGAGCAGCTACAGATATTTGTGCAAAGCAGCTACATTTGTGCGGAGCAAGTAGAAATTGTAAACAAATACCATTCTTTAAAAATTGAAATGTGGTGTCCCTTGTGGGGACACCGTATGGACCAAATCCATATTGAACCGAAAATATCTTCTGCTTCTTTAGCTGCTTTACGTCTCTTGGCTGAACGGTGAATGACATAGTAAGACAACGCTTTTCTCTTTTTAGCTGTTTTTCTTGTCTGTTTTTTCGGGGGCTTTCCTTTTCCTGTTTGAGCAAACTGTTGCATACGGTTTACAGCTTTTCCCCCCACTTCTTTTGCTGCTATTTTTACTCTAGATTTTGCAGCTCTTTTAAAAATTTTCCTCCGAGATAACATTGGCCAAAATGTTTGCCTCTGTATTAAGGGCAAACTGCGAAATAAACCACCAAAATCGTAACCCATCTGCCCATACCTTTTTTGCCAGGGTGCTCCCCTAAAGACAGATTGTGATCCATGTCTTTTTGCTGATCGAGGTAATATTGAACATGACGGTTTGTTAGACTCATTCTTCTTTTATGTAAAATACGACGAAGCTTGTTTTCTGAATTGAAATGTTACTATCGACTTCCCTCGTTGAATTGAGACTGGATTTCCTAATTCGTCCCTTAAGACAATTTCGATGTCCTCAAAAGATTTTGTTTTCACGGGTAAATTTTGAATATCAGTGAATGTTCTTGAGACAACGTCTCCATATTTACCCTTGAATCGCAATTGCCTCTATTGATTTTACATTGACGTCTCCGACAACTTGTGGTTGGACAATGTTGCAATATACATACATCATCACGTATCCGTGCAGTCGCATCATAAGGGCTTTCGGTTGTTTTCGAAATCTCTACTTCTTTTCTGCCAAGACCAATTTAGATCGACATTCGTTGTTCAAATAATACTTTGCAACCTTGTTTTACATGGACTTTAACTTTTTCTGTTTGCGGCTCAAAGCTCAATTTAATATTTTCCTTTACTTCATTGTCAAGAGTCTCGTTAACTGCTTTTACCAGTTCGTATGCTTTTTATACAAACCATAGCCGGCAGTTACTGGAGTAGGTAGACCTGATTTGTCAGTTACATATATATGTGTATCAAAACCTTTTTTAAAGGTATACCATGAGTGCGGATACGTAATTGAATATAATCCTACTTCCCAATTGATATTTAAATCCACAACGTGAGGTAATTTTACACGATAACGTGAAACTTTATTCTGTGGAAATACAGACAGAGATGCTTTACTGGGTAATAAAAGTGAATTCCGCTCATTATTAAGATAAAATATGAATTGAAAAAGATCAAACATACATTGACGTATTATACATTTATTTCTGTTTCAGGTACCCAAGAATTAAATTTGTTAGGGTAACCTGACCACTTTAAAAGATATTGTACATTACTCCCTCCGCCTCGTTTCTTAAGTATTTTTTCAATCACATAAACATCATCTTTCTTGATGATTTTTGAAGTTGTTTTTCATAAAATGTTCCTTGAAGTTCTTGCTCTTCATAATCTTTCAGTCTGTATACAGGATGAGGAGGATGTCAGCGGTTTTATACCTGCACTATAACTACTCCCATCGAACAAATGAAGCAAATTTGAACAATTTATTTGAAAATTAGCATACGATGTGTGATGCAATTAGTGATGCGCGCCATATAATATACATATCAATCGGACAAACGCATTTCCCAAACAAACGTCATATCTTACAATACCATCATTAAATACCCAATAGTATTAAAATATACATCATTCATTTAATAAAAACGAAAAGTTTTGTTAAAATAAACATGTTTCAACATCTCATGATGCTATCTTCAGTATTATAAGGAATATTATGTATGTAATGTACGGTGGCCGGTACGGGTCACCAGAAAAATAATTTAGAAAACATAACAAACAATAAGAAAACATCACTCAAAATCATACTACACATTTCAAAATACTCACTACACATTTCAAAATACTCGCTACACATTTCAAAATATTCGCTACACATTTCAAAATACTCACTACACATTACAAAATACTCACTACACATTTCAAAATACTCACTACACATTTCAAAATACTCGCTACACATTTCAAAATACTCACTACACATTTCAAAATACTCACTACACATTCGTCCCAGTCTTACCCTGGTCTGGCCTGCCCACGGTCATCATTAGTTTCCATCTATGAAACTGACATGACATCATAAAGTAAGCATATTAAATATATAATTCCGCATTTCACAAGACAAACAAAATGGGACATTGGGATAATAGCATGAACATATTGGCTGAACTCTCATCAGAAATTCTTCCAGGGTTTTGCTGGACTTGGTCGGGCAACAACATTAGTAGACGATCTACATATCGCCAGCAAATGTATTTGCAGTGGCTTTCGACACATGTCCGTACTTTAATAGCAAAATTTGAGTATATGAATTTGCATTCGCTATGTCGCGTACGTACTTGTGTGATGCGTTACAAAAATAACAAGGAAACCAAAGAGGAAATTTACACATAGTGCTATAATTTGTTGCACAAGAAACGCCAAAGAAAATGAAAAGTTCGGTAATTTCGAGTAAAAGTAATAAATTTAGAACTTCAATACCAGTCACGTCAATAAGTGCAGTAGTTAAACTAATGATTGTCGAATATCACCAATACACAATATCACCGAATTCCACATAGACAACATATCGCCACAATAGCATGAAAATATCCTTACGCGTACTGAACTATTAGTAATTTCGGAAGCTTATATTTATATTAGCTTTCTGCCATCACGTCAATTTCGTATATGTAAACTAATGACGACCGTGGGCAGGCCAGACCAGAGTAAGACTGGGACGAATGTATAGTGAGTATTTTGAAATGTGTAGCGAGTATTTTGAAATGTGTAGCGAGTATTTTGAAATGTGTAGCGAGAATTTTGAAATGTTTAGTGAGTATTTTGAAATGTGTAGTGAGTATTTTGAAATGTGTAGTGAGTATTTTGAAATGTGTAGCGAGTATTTTGAAATGTGTAGTGAGTATTTTGAAATGTGTAGTATGATTTTGAGTGATGTTTTCTTATTGTTTGTTATGTTTTTTAAATTATTTTTCTGGTGACCCGTACCGGCCACCGTAGCAATGAATATATATAAGAGTAATATGATACTGTGATACAATTTATACACTTATGAATAGATTATTATGTTACAATGAAATAGTAGTTAGAATTAATGATGAAAGTATTTACAGACTAAATATAGTGTTAAAACGAAAAACTTGAACGTTGAGATTAGGGTTAGTTTTGTTAATGTGAAGTGCTTCTTCGATTTTGAGTGCGAATGAAGTATCTGCAGTGTCGATAATTTTGAAGCAAGAGGGTGAATAGTTAGTTTTGCATGAATGTGAATTTAAAAGGTTTCGAAAGATATGTGAGTTTTTGTCAGTTGTGGTGTGTTCCCTGATTCTGGTGGATAAGTGACGGGAGGTTTCGCAAATGTATCGGGAATTACATCCTGCCCAATCGAATTGGTATACCACAATAGATTTAATAGAATCAGGGATAGGTTCTTTGAGTGGGAAGTAGTTTTTGATTTTGAAGTAAGTGAAAATTAGTCGGATGTTAATGTCAGTACAGAAGCGTTTATGTAAGTCTGCGTTGTGTGTGTCGTGAGTGATGTCCGATGTACGGTAGTTTAAAGTAAAGAGTTTGTATGGACTGTTAGTTGTTGTTGGTCGTGATTGTTATATCGGATGTTTTGGTGTTCGCTTTGCAGTTAGTATTAGTTTTGTCATGGAGATATCGTTTGACAGTTTTGTTGATGAAGTGTAGTGGGAAAGAGTTGCGCGATAAAATAGATGTGCTGTTCTTTAGGTCTTGTTGAAAGCCATTGTCGGTGTTGTTAATTTTGTATGCTCTGTCTATAAGTGTGCGTATTAATTCAGTCTTGTAAAAAAGTGTTGTGAAACTGAAGTAGTTCGTGAAACTGAAGTAGCCTCCGTCTCGTTTGTAAAAACACAAAAAATATCGTCAACGTATCTGCGATAGAAAAATGTTTTTGTGTCGTTGTAGTCAGTAATCCAGTTTCGTTCATGTGAACCCATAAAAATGTTTGCAAGTATAGGTGCTAGTGGAGAACCCAAAGCAACACCGTCGGTCTTGTCATAAAATTTTCCATCAAATAAAAAATGTGTTTGTGCCGTTGCTATTAAAAACAGTTGTTTTAGGTCTGTCTTAGTCATGGTGAACTTAGGGTTGTCGGTGAAAATAGCGTCAATGGCTAGATCAATCGTTTCAGTAAGCGGTATGTTAGTGAATAGGCTTTCAACGTCGTAGGAGATGAAGAATTTTTGACATGAAGTTGATGAGTTGAAAGATGAGAATTTCCACGAAGAAAGTGAAAGAATCTTTAGTGGAGTGGTCATTTGGTATGAGTGGTATGGTGTTAGTATGGAACTGAGATACTTAGCTAGATTATAATTGTAAGCGTTCGTTGATGAGATTATTGGTCGTAGTGGAGGCGGTTGTCCTGCTTTACATTTTTTGTTTAATTTGGGTAAGCCATAAAAACGGGATGGTTGAGAGCCTTTTGGGAAAATGTCGTTGTATATTTCGTTGTCAATTGAACCCTTCTTTCTCAATTTTTTTAGCAGTCGTTGTAATTTAACCTCTCGTAATAGTGTAGGATCTTCATCAAGCGGTGTGAATTTTGGTGTGTTTATTTTTTAAAGACAGGAATTTCGATATGTTTGACGATCTAGGATTACAATGCCATTTCCTTTGTCCGGTTCATTTTTATGGGTTCACATGAACGAAACTGGATTACTAACTACAACGACACAAAACCATTTTTCTACCGCAGATACGTTGACGATATTGTTTGTGTTTTTACAAACCAGCTGAGGCTATGAACTTTTTTAGTTACATCAACAAACAACGCACGAACATTAAATTTTCTCTCGAAACTGAAAAACAAAACCAACTACCTTTTCTAGACATTTTATTAACAAAATCGTATGACACCTATACAACGTCGACGTATCATAAACCAACCTACACGGTATTATTGACGAACTACTTCAGTTTCACAACACTTTCTCACAAGACTGAATTAATACTCACACTTATAGACAGAGCATACAAAATTAACAACACCGACAATGGCTTTCAACAAGACCTAAAGAACAGCACATCTATTTAATCGCGCAACTCTTTCCCACTACACTTCATCAACAAAACTGTCAAACGATATCTCCATGACAAAACTAATACTAACTGCAAAGCGAACACCAAAACATCCGATATAACAATCACGACCAACAACAACTAACAGTCCATAAAAACTCTTTACTTTAAACTACCGTACATCGGACATCATTCACGACACACACAAAGCAGACTTACAAACGTCATCAAACGCTTCTGCATTACATTAGCATCCCAGGCGCGGATCCAGGAGAAAAATTAACCGTGGCGTACTTCATAATTAAGGATGTATGGGGAGGGAGGGGGGGAAGGTAAATATTTCTTCACAAAATTTTTTTAGTTGGAACCTCGGAAACATTGTTACTTGTATAAACCTCAATAAGTTTGGAAAGTGTGTTTTGAAATAATCGTCTCCAGGCACTTTTACTGGTTTGCACAATGTAATAAAATGATTTTTAAAAGATGGGAATTTTTGATACACAAAACAAGAGAAGCGCATCACAACAAAGCTTAACATACGGACTGCCATTATGATAATCTCTTGGATATAATGCAAAATGTATTTAAACATTTTAAAGAAGTAATCCGGATTTCCCTACAGTATCATATAACAAGACTAAGTAGATAGTATGCCTGAACAGCAAAATGAATTATTGTGGACTGAGGCAAGTATGAATATCAAGGATATAACTGAAAATGCGTAATTCTTAGCCGCATTCTCCACTTTTTGTAAAACTGCAGTAATTTTTATAGCATTTTATAAGAATTTTCGAAGCACTTTGAAATGGATTGAGCTGCATCATTTATGTCCCAGGCAAATGCAATTTTAAATGAACTGAACACTCTAACTACATGGACTGGATGTTATAATAATAACTAGAATTGCATTTTGTAATCTTAGACAGTTCAAGACTGGTAAGGTATCTGAAGTAAGCAAACAGACACTCTTTCCAAGCAAATGTAACAGAACATGCACTGAATAGACCACACCCACTAGCTAATGTACAAAAAGGCATTTAGTATTTAGGACTTTGATGACTATTTCGTGACAATTTGTTCATTATTTATAAATAAATGTTTGAGTAGAATGTCAGCTTTCATGTACTGCAATGTAATTTTGTTCTTATCTTTGAAAAAAAACACACTCAAATTATACTGTATCTGAAAAAGAATTTTTCTTGTGTGAGATTTAAGAAAATAGCTACCTGAAGATATTTCCTTTCCAAAGTGCCCTTTTCTTCATTTTCATGTACGTAAAATTTTTATGCTTTACCAAATAACTACTTATTGACTAAAACAAATCGTAATAGGATCAATCAGGATAGACAAAATGCTGTAAACTTGCTTATATAAAAATTGAGCTTTGACCATCATAGTTATATTAACAATACTACCGGCAGCTGAATTTCAGACTATAAATCATGGAATTGTTTAAATAAGCAACTAAGTATGACTCTGAGGACTTGGGTGACATAATGATTCGTGAACAACATTATTTTGTTTTGTCCCCCTTAACTAGGGGCCAGTTATTTAAATAGCAACTTCATTAGCAGTAGGTTAACATATAATGCAATGAAACTTTGTCTGCATGAGGTTTGTCAGCATGTGGACGTATGGAGGGAAATGCCAGGTAGAATTCAGCAACATGCACATGAATGAAAACACCATAAAGTTAAATTTTAATTAATGATTGGTCATTGTATAGAACCTTATAATAAAGTAAAATATTTCATTTCACATTCAACCAACAATAAATTAATGAGCAGAAAACTGTGTTCAAATAATAACAGTTTTAGAAAAAGTTTATGTATCATTAACATTGCAAATGCTGCCGTATGGATATTGGAAAACGAATAGCCAATTAGTACGTATATTTTAATCCCAGCTGTCAAAAGCAAATTTAATATATGTGGTTGAAACATTCATACCAAACAGGGACATTATGTCTGGATCTTTTAAATTTCAATAAGAGCTGTATTTAATAAATTTCCGATGTTTGCAGTATGATATCGCCAGTAGAGCTTATACAGCACAGCTTTTCTTGGCTGGTTATTTCCTCCCAATGACATTGTTGATACAACAGACACTGAAATATTTTCGCTTAAAATTTCTAGTTGTGATTAGAAAGTTTCCCATGGCTTTCCAATTACGCCAATCCTTTTACATTCTTCTATCAAACAGTGAACAGAAGTAGCAATAGCTTTTGGATTGTGATTTTATAATCCCGTGAAGTCGATAATTATCGAAGATTCGAAGTTTATAGTTGATCACTTGTAGTGCGCAATCAAAATCCATCCACCGTGGCTCACCGTGGCTCACGTGACTACAGCTCGCTCTGTGATTGGTTTGCAGCCCTGCACCGTGGCTGAAGATTACTATATTTAGCAGCATTTGCGAAACTTTTTACACGCTGACCGTGGCAAATTAAAGCTGTGATCGCAGCTTCGAAGTTACGAACGTTTTCCGAGCAAACTCGGTAAAATTCGGCATGCTTTCGGCAGTTTAACAGCTCAGCGTTTAACTGTATAATTTTACAAAAAGGCAAAAGGTTTATTTTGAAGTTTTTGTGCTTTTTTCAAAAACCATATCAAAAAGACAGTAAATTATAAAAAATATAAATCTAATTTCTTCAATTAAAGACACATTGTTGGTCAATTTGCTGTATTTCAAGTAAATACAGAAGAATTCCTAATCTTATTCATAAAATATAATCTCAAAAATTTGAAAATTCTAACCGTGGCTCGAGCCACTTTCGCCACAGTCTGGATCCGCGCCTGCATCCAACTAATTTTCACTTCCTTCAAAATCAAAAACTACTCATTTAAAAATCCTATCCCTGATTCTATTAAATCTATGGTGGTATACCAATTCGATTGTGCGGGATGTAATTCCCGATTCATTGGCGAAACTTTCCGTCACTTATCAACCAGAATCAGGGAACACACCACAACTGACAAAAACTCACATACCTTTCGAAACCTTTTAAATTCACCTTCATGCAAAACTAACTTTCACCCTCTTGCTTTAAAATCATCGACACTGCAGATACTACATTCGCACTCAAATCAAAGAAGCACTTCACATCAACAAAACTAACCCTAATCTCAACGTTCAAGTTTTTCGTTTTAACACTATATGCAGCCTGTAAATACTTTCATCATTAATTCTAACCACTATTTCATTGTAATATTATAATCTATTCATAAGTGTATAAATTGTATCACAGTATCATATTACTCTTATATATATTCATCACACACATAATATTCCTCATAGTACGGAAAATGGCATCATGAGATGTTGAAACATGTTTATTTGAAAAAAACTTGTCGTTTTTATTAAATGCGCAGAATAAATAGTGCTTTTACGCGGTTACAGTAATACATCATTCAAATCGACACTTATGAAACGCAATCAACAACTATAGGTCCAGTTTTGTGGGACTTAAAATCGGTGATCGAATTGAATAATTACAAGAAAGAAGCAATTATTACACTCAATGAGCGCGAAGACAAATTTGACCAAAACCAAAAGTGCCGTTTTGTTAATCATCTTATATGGCATTAATCAAAAATTATGACCAATCGAAAATTTCAAACAGTTAAAAAATTTGCTAGTCGTTAAATTTGCTGAGAAATATTCCACATTACCATTGTTAAGTGAAAGCGTGAAATTAAGTGTTAAATCAAAGACAATTCTTCAATTTCTTCTTTTATGTACGAATTTGTATGCATTAATTTACCCTAACTGCATTACAAGTCTTAACGAAATTGCGGGGGGTGTATTCTCTGAAATTTCACAACCCATGACTTAGCAGTTTGAATTTTGAATTTAAAACTGCGATTCTCTAATTCATTTTGACATTATTAGAAATCAGCCATTTAACATTCAAAAATAAATAAACTTGCTTTAACATAAAGTTCTGATTAGAGCCATAGAAATAGACCAATCAGAACTTTATGTTGGGCATTAATTTTTATCACACGAATTCGATTTCCGCTCGGCAAGTCTCTCGCTACAATTTTAAACTTGCTTTGATTAGTAACATATAGTGCAAATTGATGAATAGCAAATAACGTAGCTATGTCTTTAGTGTAATTAGTTCAAAATTATAATTCGAGCGTTTCCTGACCTTTATTTTTCAGCATATCCTTTATTGTGATGGTAGTACATTGCACGTATTAACACGACCCTAACATTTGTCATTTAATTTTGAACATATTGATTTACTTGTATTATTGTTCCGTTACTTTCAGGAAAGATGGGGCAAAAGGTTAACATTGTTTTGGTGCCAAATTTCTCATCGTCTGGGTGCTGTGTGTTATTAAATTTACGAACATTGGAATGTCAACCTGTGATGTTTTTGTCTCGTTTGGAGCATGAGAATAACCAATTATACCAAAAGGAATAAAGCAGGGCTATACTTTTGTTATACTAATAATATTGTTACCCACTTCTTGACCCACTTCTTAAAATTAACACATCCCAACTGCTTGAACTTGTTCTTGGAGTTAATATGTGCTGTGTAACATGTTCCAATTGTTAAAATCATTTATGAAAAAAAGGGAAATTGTATTTGCAAAGGGGAAACACGGTCATTACCACGTAATACACAGATGAGCACTTGCTAAAAAATACTTATAACTGCTCATAAACACTTGCTCAAATGCTCATGTCACATGACTTAAACGAACACGTTCATTTACATACAGATGTACATAATCCCAATAGCATCAGTTAAGATTGGACCTTTATCGGTCTTATAAGCAGATAAACTCACATAAACACTCGCTCAAATGCTCATGTCACAAGACTCACATGAACACGTTCATTTAAACACAGACATACATGTCAATAGCATCAGTTAAGATTGGCCTATTATCGGTCTTATGAGTAGATGAGCACTTGCTCAAAAATACTTATAACTGCTAATAAGCACTTGCTCAAATTCTCATAAATGCACATTGATACCTGAAAAAATCACATTTTAAAAAGGTATTGCTGAGGGAATGAGCTGCAAATATTGTGGAAAAGTATTTAATCGAGGGTTTAACTTACGCCGTCACGATAAAGAGTACTGTCCACACAGGGATCAGGAAGAAATGTCTCAATCAGAGGCAAACAGTCAGGATATACAGACTGAAGATAATGCTTCGACAAGTTCCACCGATGAATCTGAATGTTTGATGTCAACAGAAAGGGATGCTAAGACTGAAGAAAAAACTGATCCTTGGATACCATTGATAGAATAGGCAAGGTAAAGAAGTTGTGCAGATTTTGATAAGATAAAAGAAAGCTTTTTGAACAGGGGTGGGGATGAGCAGTCAGCTGAAGATCAAACATGTTCTAACATTCTGCCAAAACTAAACAGAAAGAACTGGAAAGAATTTACATGCAACGTCATATGTGGATAAACCAATCGGAAAAAAATCCCATCCAATTAATGGATACAAAATTAATGCATACAAAAAAAGGGTTTATAGAAAGCGACCACTTTGATCCACAGTAAGCTATAAAAACAGCCGTTGACAAGAGAAAGCTCCTTATTAACATAATCCAAAGGTTCTCACTTCATTGATCACATTTATCATCTTCATTATTGACTGTGTCAGAAAGCTGTATTCTTTTAAAAGTCTGTTAATATTTCAATGTTGCCTGAATAGATTAAAATTTGCAGTTGTTTATAGTATGAATAAATCTTCATGTGCAACAAAAATCCTTTATCATGGTTTCTGTTTCTGTCTTTTTTATTTTGAAGTATCATACTGATTAGCAAAGTATAAAGCGCATGCGCAAAATATTGAATTTGGGCATTCGAAATCATGTTTAAAATTGAAATTAGTTCATTTGTCCAGGAGATGATTGTATTTTCACAAAAAGCATTCAAATATCTCAAGACTAAAACCGTTTAAATTTCAAACACCCGTGAGCGATATGCTCATAAAACGGAATTGGCAATATCACGCGGAAAATAGATCAACGAAAGTCGCAACGATTATTATGACGATGAAAGATTTGACAGCGATTCATAAAGCATGACTAAAACGGCAGATAACATAGCAATTGTATATAGCTTGCATTTTATCTTGAGGCCTAAGCCTTTTATAATTTCAAAACAATGTCCTTAAAAATTTACATAGATCTGGCCTTGGAAATGAGCAAGTCTTCTGACTTAGAAAAAAATGAAATTAGTCAGGGTCAAAGCATGTAACAAAATAAGCTATTAGGCTGTCATGCGGAAGAAATTGTAGGCATGATAAATGCAAAATTCAAGAAGAATTGCAATGGCTGTTTGATCAATTATTCCTCCCAACGTCAACATGATTTTTTAGTAGCGAGCTTTAGCAAAGACTACGAGTACGAGTACGAGTACGAAGCAGTTGTACGAAATACGTCATTTTGGCGCAAGAACATTGTTGCGACAACAACAACCATTGAGTTCTATAAAAAGGGGCCTGGACCAGGTTTTTAAAAACATGGCGGTAACAGAGCCCTCTATTGAGAGAGTTGGGACACATATTGCTGTCTGTATTTTGCATGATGATTGGGTAAATACGGTCACGTGGGTCTCTCGCCGCCATTTTTGTTCCAAGACTGCAATAGAAAACTATAGTTTACAAAGAGTTTAATTACAAAAAGTTCGGTTTTATGTTGTGTGTTTATTTTACCAATCGAAGAAACGAAAGATATAAAACGTACACGGTCCCTGGTGGCAAACACAGTACTGAAAAGCGTCAGAAGTGGCTCTGTGCAATTAAGAGGAAAGATTTCAATCCCACTCTATCTACCAGATTGCATTGTAGTCACTTATGTCAATGTATTTGGCATGGAATTTTGATTTTTTTTTATATATTTCTGATAAATATTGGTGTACCTATTCGTACAATCCACGCGGAATGCATATAAATCCACTCAGCTTTTCAGTCATGCCATATAAGTTTTGTTCTATTGTTACATTTTGAAAATGAAATTGAGTTTTGTTTAATACAATGATTAATTCCTTTTTCAATTTCATTTGTACTAAATAACTCATTACATCTATGTAAAGAATACATGGTGGTCCTAAAGAGATACTATATATATTCTCCATGTTAACTCTTAACTGCAGTTTGCACACATAGAATTTCATATTTAAGTACAATGAGATGATTTCTATTTTGTCAGATTGATAACAATCGCGTTCTCAACTTGCCAAAACCAAAAACAAATGCCTAAAAACGTAGCTTTGCATATAAAGGTGCAGAGGCATGGAATAACATTGAAGACAAACGAAAATATCCATTGCGTGCATAAACTTACTTTGTTTTTTTTTGTTTATTTTTTTAATTTTATACCTAGATGTAGTATCCTTTTAATTTTATTTTATCACACGGCTATCTGAAAATCAACATTCTTATTTTATATGTAGTTGTATTTTAGTAGGATCCAAGTTGAGATACTACCGTGTTTAAATAAATGTAAATAAATAAATAAATAATAAATAAATGTTTGTCGATAAGATGTAGGAAGTCGTGGGCGATGTGTGCAAAGAAAGAAAAACCCTAACCCACCTATTTGATCAGCTTGGACTAAAAATCACAGCGATGACAATCCATGAACGCACAAACTTCTTTGACGTAACCTTTGACCTTAGCAACGACACCTACCAACCATATAAAAAACCGAACGACGAGCCTCTTTACACTCACAGATTGTCCAACCACCCACCATCGGTATTACGCCAACTTACCCACACATCCATCAACAACCGAATTAACTCACTCTCCTCTAGCAAAGACATCTTCAAAAATGCCGCACCAATTTACAACCAAGTTCTTAAACAAAGCAGCTTCCCCACCCAACTCACCTTTAAACCATCAAACATTAATGTAAACACTACGTGCAATAGAAAACGTAACGTCACTTGGTTTAACCCACCATACATCAAAAACGTAAAAACACACCCGCCCACATCGCCCACGACTTCCTACAACTTATCGACAAACATTTCCCACCAAATACTATACTCTCCAAGATATTCATCCGACACACAATACGCGTAAGCTTACAGCTGCGGCGAAAATATGAAAGCTTTCATAACCAGACACAACAAGACTATTTTAAAAAAGACTTAACCCAGAAACCACTCAGAACAAGAACAACCCCCCAAAGAACTGTAACTGCAGACAGAGACCTATGCCCGACAAATGGAAATTGCCTGAAACCCAACATCGTTTACAAAGCCGACGTGACAACGACTGACAACAACGAAACAAAAACTTATATAGGTGTTACTGCATGCGACTTTAAGACACGATACCGAAACCACATTAAATCAATTACGAACATTAAATACCGCAACGAGACACAACTTTCTAAACACACGTGGACACTGAAAGAAAATAAACGAAACTACAACATTAAATGGGACTTCATCAAACAACTTCCACCTCCTCCGAACAAAAACCAAAAAACCTGCCGCCTTTGCCATGAAGAAAGACTACTTATCCTAAAAGGACGTAAAAAGAACATTTTAAATAAACGTTCCGATATCTTTAGTGCATGTCGTCATTTAACCTAACAACTTCTAATCAATGTATATAGTCAGCAAATAATAAATTATCTGTCAGTTGCCTGAAGATCGCCCAACGGCGTGAAATCTTCGCACTTTGTTGGATCATATCTACATTTAATTTCAAACACCGCACTGCATAAAACATTCTTTCATATAACATTCCTTTCACGAGAAAACATCAGCCCAACAAAATTGACCTGTGCACCACTGTGTGACTTCATAGCTCAGTTGGTCAGATCACTACCGGCACCGCAGAGGTCATGGGTTCGAATCCCGTTGAGTCACCTGAACTTTTCAGGTTCATTAGACAATTGCTTAAATTGTCCAACAAAGTGCGAAGATCATATCTACATTTAATTTATTTTCTTCTTATTATCAATATTTACGCTCTGCTCTTAAGCATCGAGCACTGTACTTATATATATATTTGTATATATATATATATATATACAAAGTGCATATACAATGTGCCCTCCCGGCTATCACCATATTAAAATGGTGACTCCTGCACTTGGGACACAGAACGTACGGTCCATCATATATATATTAGTTAAGTACTTCTTTGTAGGCAGTGTGATTTCTATGATTAGTTTTAAATTTGTTTTTTGTAAGTCCAATGTACGTCTTAGTTGTGTCATTGTCCTTGCGTTTCACAGTAGCTTGGTAGATGACGGATGATAATAGGCAGTTTCCGTTAAGTGGACAGTTTTGTCTTTGTTGTCAAATGCATGTTTTTGTATGTGACTTTTTGTTGGTGGTGTTGTCGTTAGTTTTGTCTGATGTTCTCAGTATATGTTTGTCAGGGGCGGATCTAGGATTTTTCAAACTAAGCCGGCAAACGCCGGAGGCGTTTTGGAATAGCTTTACAACAAATTTTCAAAGTGAATGAAATCGCAGTTTTTCATTTTTTCTTACAAAATATTGAGGACAAACACGCTAAGACCATTTCGCCCAATGTCAGGGCTCTTCAGCATGCCTAGGAAACACATAGTGCAAAGCAATAATGTGATTCCGGACATGGACAGTCTTTGTTTTAGCAGCAACGGCGCATTACAACAGCCAGTTGTGCTGTAAGACATTTCTGCACAAACGGCGCATTACAGCAGCCAGTCGTACTACATGAAATTTCTGCAGCAACGGCGCATTAAGCAGCCAGCTGTGCTCAGGGGCCGCGGAAGTATCTCAAAAGTGGGGCACTGACCGAAAAGGGCATGTGAGCTTGCAGCTTACTGTTTTAGTATATTACAGATATGCATTGTTTCATGAATCATGATTAAGTTTCAAAGTCTGCAAAATATTGGTAGACATTCTTAAAACGCTATGCGTATTCTCTACTGCTCGGCGTGCGTGCTAACATATTGAACTAAGATGACTACATGAACAATTTTATTAAGTAATGTGATCTCATTAAAATTTCCCAAAAAATCTAACCCTACGTTCGTTTTTCAGAACAAAGTCCTTAGCTATTAAACGTAAGTCCAGTTCGTCAGTTCTGGCCTTGTTTACATGCATAACAATAAGATTGTAGCGTGCTGCCGTCATTGTGCTCCTGAGATGTGTCTTGACAAGCCGCTGGCATGAAAAAGATCGTTCTCCAGAGGCTGCGCTCATTGGAGCAAGAAGGTAAATCTGCAAGAGTCGGACAACATTAGACATTGCCATGACATTCTGCGATGAGTTATTTTCTTCGGTTGAGAATATTGATGTTATGTTGTCAATTGATGTCACCTTCTTTAGGTCTGGAAGTCGCTGCGAGATAATTCCTTCAAGAAGCTTTAACTCCGCCTTCAGCTGGTCAAAGTCGAGGTCGTTTTCGTAAAGGTGTTCAACTTCATCATTCAACTCAAACTTACGCCCGTTTGCTGCATTAATGAGCACGGTTTCGATGTTCATCAATACAGAATATGTTTTTTGATCGAAGCGCTCCTGTAGTGAAGCCAAGCACGCATCAATTGACTCAACATACTGGGCACGGTGGGCGTCTTTCGCAGTTTGGAAATGATGTTGCTCGCCATCTCCGTGTTGAAGTCACCACGGAACTTTCTTTGGTTTTGGTTGTGTTGGATCGCCTACAAAGTTGATAGCCTTGCTTGAAGCAACTACTTGGTCGTAAAACAAAGAGAAGTTGTCTCGTTGACGCTGCAAGTTTGTCTTCAAGGCATTTATGCAAGTAACAGTTGTTTGTGCCGTTATTGAAGGCTTCTGTAAGGTAGTTGCTACTTGTTCACACACGCTGAAGATATTCTGCGCAAAACTTAAACCAAAGTACGAGGAAAACTTCTTCAATCGGCTAGTCATACCTGATGCTGTGTCACGAACGGTGGACTTGCAAGATTCTTTGGCAATGCTAAGTAATGCAGAGTAGATGGCCTCGTAATTGTGCAAGACAGCCGAGATGGCTTTGGTTCGTACTGTCCATCGAGTTGGACACAGCAAATGCGGATTCTCAATTTGCGTGCCGCTGTCTTCAATCTCTTTGGCAATATGCTGGTATTGCGCCATTCGTGTTGGTGAAGATCGAATAAACACGGCCAACTCTTGCACCTCCTTCAACGTATCGCTGATAATCTAGCTCTCCTTTACATAATCACGCAAAGCCAAGTCAAGACTGTGGTTACCGCAATGAATGTACAGGGCGTGAGGATTCTCAGAAGATATTCGAGCAGCAACCCCACTTCTGCCTCCAGCCATATTTGCTGCTCCATCATATGTTTGCCATCGACAGTCGTCTATCGTCAAACTGCATCGCAACAAAATGTCGTTCAGCGAAGTGGTGATTGTTTCAGCATCGGTTTTCTCTAGCTCGTACATGCCAAGGAAATCTTCGTGGACGGACAAGTCGGTTCTAGATATCCAGCGCAAAACACATGTAAGTTGTTTCTTGTTGCTTATGTCTCTAGACTCGTCTGCAATTAGGCTAAATAATTGTGATTCCTTACGGATGTCTGCCACTATAGATCTCAGGACTGCATTGCCCATCATATTAATCAACTCGTTTATGATGTCGTGACTGAGATATCTTCCGTTGTCAATCCACTCCAACAAATCAGGTACATCCTCTGCTCTTAATTTTAGCAACTGTTGCAAGTTACTCTCAAGTTCAGTTTTACCTTGCAAACTTTGGGCTTGGCGTGCCAAACACCTTATACTACTTAGTTGTTTTAGCAACATTCTCCTTCGAGTTTCCTGGGTTTTCCTCAATTCACAGACCAATATCGCTCCAATATCTCTTCTCTAATTATCAGATAATAAAACTGTCTCAGTCGCCTCTGCGTGAAATTTAGACTGAGAGTGTGTTTTAAGTTTTTCTCGGCACTTCTTGCAGTCGCTGAATTCTCCTAGAAGAAAAGCCTTTTCACCATTATGACTGAGAGTAATAAGGTCTTGACGCATCGCTCTTTTACAGAAGTAACAGGCAATGGTGCCTTTTGTCATGCAGTATGTGACCCATGTATATTTCAAAAAATATAGAAGACGGACAAGTTTGTACATTCGACGATCCTCCTGTACTGGCTTGCTTTCTAGACGTGTGCTTTATTTCTTCTAGGGTAGGATGGTAAGGCTGTCGGCCTGTACAGCACAAACGCTTACAATCGAGTCCTAGCAAACATTCCGTTGACTCAATTTGCATAGGTCCTACCAATAGGGCGGTAGTGGTGGAACTTGGCAAAGACGCATACGTTAGGTTTTGAGAAGGTGTGTGAACTGGCTTGGTCGGTGGCGCGACTAGTATCTTTGAAGACGATGTAGAGTCAGAATCGCCGAATTTTGGTTTGGAATGAGTATGAGAAAACTCAAAACAATGTTGGCTTGCTTTTGAACATCAATGACTGAAATGACTCTCGCGAGATTGTCTTTGCCAAGCATTTACAATTCATCCCTAAATTTTTCACCCTCTTGAAAAGATTCACAGTTAGGACAGCAGCATTCATGTCAATATATGAATTTTTAAAAGATTTCCATAAATTCCATCTGATTGTAGTTTAATTTCTATCGTGCTTTAGAAAATTACTATGAAACGATCAAACATTCAACTCAGACAGTGAGCTTGACTATTTTAGTTCAGTTGGCTATCAGTCGAAATCGGTCAAACCAATCACAGTAAGAGAAAAATTTTAACGAACCAATTACACGATAGCAATTGGACTCCCTTATAGGTCCGGCCACCCCGCTTATCGGTCGAGATTATTCCAGATCGTCCACTGATCTGCCTATTGACCAATCGAATGGTATAAATAAGCGTTGTTAAACTCCGTTATCGGTCGAACCAGTCGAGCCACCCCGCTTATCAGTCAGCCAGTTAATATAATTCTAGATGTTTTTATATACTGATGTGTTTGCTAAGGTGGTATTTGTATAAGTTTTCATACATAAGACAGAATTTTGACGATGAAATCCAAACGATTACAGAACGAAAATTTAATGATCAAAAAATTGTAATCATTAATTTTTATAAATATTTTTTGAACTATAAACATCAGTCGCGTGATTGATTTCACATACCCTAGATCCGCCCCTGCGTACATCCTGTGTTTTAAGTGCAGAAGTCACCATTTTATTATGGTGATAGGATGGAGGACACGTTGTAATATACTTTGTACATATATACAAAGTATATTACTTCGTAAGTAGCTTTTGTAGCATTTACTATGATATTCTACTTCAAGAGCATTACATTCCTTGTCTGTAATGTGGACCGGAATTCTTTGGTCCTCTTTCCTGTTTGCAGCTTCTGATAGTTTTCCGCCATTATTCGTTTCTGCGGGAACTAGTTTGTCTAGAACTCGTTTTCTAGTTTCGAGAAAACAAAAATTATAATTGAACATTCCTCATCATCAGTAAGTTGTTTGCTTTGTTACCTTCAAGCGTCTTTTTCTCAAACACTGCTTGAGTTTATGAACAACAAAAGTTGAATCATATTATAGGTAGATTACGCATAGAACATTATGCTGTTGCAAAACGGTTATTGGGATACCTGTAAAATGTTGGTTTATTTATTACATTATTTACCGATTGAGTGATGAAAGACTCTTCTTGCAGGCATATTATGCATATTGACCGCAAAACTGCTTTATTTCTGACAGGAGGTTTAGAACTGTCATGACAAAACTAGGATGATCGTAGCAGTTTCGCTCACTTACATCTGTCGACTTATCTTCTTGTATATAGTTTTTATTGACAGTAGCTGCTGAAGCTTCTAACTTTTTGCTCATTCTTTTTTCTGCCCGTCAAATCAGGCCAACATTGGTGAACTTTGCGTAGCAATTTCTATGGTACAAAAAGTCTCCATGGTACTCAGCCAAAGGACTTTTCAAAGAATGATTTTTTCATCAAATTTTTGTTCTTTTCAGCAACGTCTCTCAACTCACCATCGTATATTAACCAAAGCTCGTGATAATGTAAAATTTTTTTTCAAGATCTTTCTGGAAAATCAGTTAATGGCACGTTTTCACATTTAAAATGAATTACACATCCCCACAAGCTCGCCATTTTGTTGTTTTGCATCATTGTGTGTGCACCCGCAATTTTTGTTAGATTTTTAGCAGTTTCACACATAAAACGAGATGGCAACAGGTAAAACTTTAATCGAATATTATGAAACTTTGGAGTACTGAAACACCAAAGATTGCAATTTCAACATATGCAAACAGCTTAAATCATATACAGTTATTAAAAATAAGTAGTTCTCTGTGATTTTTATGTAGTCATGAATTTATGCATTTAGAAATCATTTTTAGCACATTTTCTTGATACAGGATACGGCCTATTAGACAAATGCAAGCTTTGCAGACAATCACAAGTATCAAATGTTCCTCGTTCGTGCAAACAGTACAAAAATATTGAATGCAAAATATTGAATACAAAGTAGTAAGACGAGATGTACTTGTATTCAACCCAAATTAATACGTATTCCCATAGTTTATTTATTGTTGGGTTCATTTCGCTCGCAGCACGTTTCGGTGAGTTTATTGACAGCGTTGAAGTAAATGAACTTATTTCGTTTTCTATTCTTTTACAAGTTATTCGTGTGAATTTACATAATCTCAAATGACAAAGAATACTCACGCATTGTAGCATAGATAAAATACGTGAGCGGGAAATACAATTAAATTTATGCGTTGCTTATGATATGCAAACCAAGCTAAACTAAAGAAGTGTGCAAACCAAACTAAAGAAGTGCTTGACCACACTTTTCAACACTTGTGTCAATAGTTAATTTACTGGTATTGATTTGTATATTTCTGTACATCACTGTTACGTGCGCGGTCCCGAAAGAATAACTATTAATTTTGGTTCTATTTCAAAAGTCCAAACGCAACAAGATAGTGTGAACCAGTTATAATTACTCAAGCAATTTATTAAAGCGTAACTATAATATGACTATAATGTTAACAATAATAAGTGTAACTTTTCTCCTCTGAGTACAAACGTGAATTTTTAGTCTTTTTCGAATCAAACAATGACTCACAATAGTTTTCCAAATAGTAAAGGGACAGAAGCCAAATGATAATGAATAGTCTTCACGTAAATGGTAAATTTTTTAAACTACCTTAGTAGAACAAAAGAAGAATATACAGAAGGGTCACTCGTGTCGGCGCAACTAGTTGATTAGGGTTTTTGACCTTTTTCCAACATTAAAAATGATTCGAACTCATATCTTAAGTCAAAATATTCTCGAATTCATTATCAATATTGACGTCATGTAACTTTAATGGTTGGAACCAATGATAAACCCTAATCAACTGGCTGACATTATTCTGTGTCAGTAGGCGATGTTTCGTAGGTTGTACTCAGTAGTCTCAGCTACTCATATGTACATAAAATCTTAAAGGAAGTACTGTGGTTTTGTGACCATTATCCTATACGCATTAAACTATGATACAGCAGTCAAACTCAATAACAAACTACAGTGGCAATATTTGCGGGTTTTAAAATATGTGTTGACGAATGTAGCAAGCTTCTAGATTTCCTAGTTGTAATGAAACGACAAAATGTCTAAATTGAAGACAACATATGAATTACGTAAATAAGTAAATATGTGAAATAAGTGAAGTAGTGTTACATTTTATACACGACAATACATGATATTTGTTATCATGTAACAATCACATGACTGATGACGTCATCAAATTACCAAAAAGTATAACATTAGTTATATTTCTTAACTTTTTAGCCAAAATGGCATAATGCATATTTGTATACAGTGAAAAAATTCATTCGAGCGATATCTATTGTTGAAAAATGATGACCTCATCACGACTTTATTAGCAGATTTACCTTAATAACGTCAGTTTATTTTTTGCTTCATTGTTTTGTTTTGGTTTATTTTGAAATGTCATTTTTTAATCTCAGAATTTGAACTATTAGTAAACACTAGACAAATTATCTTCCACACAAATAATTATAAAAGATATATTATTTTTTTACTAATACTTACACATAACGTAGTTGTACATCTCAAGCACAAATCATCCCTGCTTAAACTTGCAAGTCTATCAGCAAAAAAACCAAACAAGCTATTTTCTTTATCTCTTAACTGTGTGAGGATGAACTTTCCGGCCAGCAAAGGATGGAGGTATGTTACTGATCATTTGTGCACCGGTTTTCTGGTGTCTACTTTCTAACTCAATACATATTGGAACTCAAGCAATCCATTCATCGCTCGAGTCTTGGCTCGTAAAAAGGTCTGAAACTTCCTATGCCTTTTTCTTATTTTGTAAAAATATGAATCATTGTCATCGTCTTCAGCTAACAGTGGTTCTTCATCAAAATCCCTTGAATTCTACCATACATTGCCTGCGAATTGTTGATCCAAATTTCTGATGTCGACACTGCTTCTTAACTTTACCGGACTTTATGTATGTTGCTTCTTTTGCCTTTCTTTTTCACGCTTCTATTTTGTTTCAGCATCAACATCATCACTAGAATGTTCCCCATCACGTCTTAATTACGTTTTTATCTTCTCTTGGTGCTCAACCACACGGCTACAACGTTGATGTATTTGTTAAATGTGTCATTTCAATGTTGATCTCGTTGCAACGTAGGCAAATGTAAGTACTATGCTTGCTTTACTAGTTAATTTACCTGTTTAGTTGAATCTACATCATGTGGAAGACACATAATTGACTTAACTTTCGCTCAAACTTCAGTTTTATTATAGACAATCTCATTCATATGCAACGACAAATAAAATTTTTTCAATTTTCTTGCAAAAAACACCGATTTCTTGTGGATTTTCTCTTCGAAAAAAGCAGCAGCTTGATTCTTGCCCCGCGAGAGAATATTAAAACACTACACACGCGTGTCTAGAATAAAATGTCGCGTGTCTGGTATAAAATCTTGACTTCATTTAGTTGCTTCAATTTCCATTTCGCTTGCTTAGTTCAATGTTGCAAATAAAAATATATATAAACATCATTTTCTTCATTTTAAGTTAAATATGCTATTTTTGTAAATAAAACGAAAATAGTAAGAAAGTGTCGTTCAAGTATCAACGAAGTTGAAGTCATTGTCTTCATTAGTACTTTTTGTAATGGTCACGCTTTTGTAATGGTCACGCTCTTCCATGTATAACATCAGTTCAAACAAAAATTATTAAACAGATAATAAAACGACATTAAAAACCTGGATTCTCCTCTCATACTAGATAGTTTGACCGAGCAAAACGTAACTCCTTTCCTTTTCATTTTATCAAGAATACAATACAACGCTACTTGAACAACAATAAAAGTACTTGTTTGTAAATGTAGATCGTCCAGGTTGGTATAGTCCTGAGAAAGACTGTTTTTGTAGTTGTTGACTGACGTTTCGACAACCTTAGCGGTAGTCATCTTCAGAGTCAAATGAGGAGTAAACGTCAGGTTAGCCGTACTTATTGATTCATTCGTCTGTTTAAATATTAAATGGCATCATGGCATGTACAAAGCAAGAGCAAAGGTTATATGCATGAAATTTTGAATACGAATGAGTCAAATATCTAAACATGAAGCTAATACATTTAATGATAAAATCAAAATCCTATAACAATGCTACTACTCATTATCAGACGTGAATAAACAACTAACAAAATTATATGTTTGTAAATGATAATCGTCCAGGTTAATAAAGTCCTGAGAAGGACTGTTTTTGTAGTTGTTGACTGACGTTTCGACAACCTTAGCGGTAGTCATCTTCAGAGTCAAATGAGGAGTAAACGTCAGGTTAGCCGTATTTGTTATCTGGTTCATACGTCATTGTATTGTGTGTACAGGAAATGTGTATCGTCATTGTGAATTAGTGTGAAGTGAAATATTTTTAGTTGTGATGTTTTTAGTTGTAATGTGTGGGTGTTAATTGTGTATTGTCATTGTGAATAAGTGTAATATTTTTAGTTGATCGTTTGTTTGTATTGTGAATAAGTCGTTTGTAAGGTTTCCAAATTGGTATACCAACTTTCTAATGAAAGCCGTTGTCTATAGTCAGTACTGTAAGTAATGCATTTTGCCGAGTCCCAGTCAATGTTGTGCTTTATGATTCGGTGATGTTCGGCAATGTGATTAGTTGTGTTATGTTTCTTAGTAGCTCGTTTGTGTTCAGTAAGTCTTATGTTTAAGTTCCTGCCAGTTTCCCCGAAATAGGAGGCGTGGCAGTCGGAGCAGTTTATTTTGTAAACTGCACCTTGTCGTTCGTTGGGTTGTTCTTTGTCCTTTATGTTCGTTAGTACTTGTCGTAAAGTTGTGATTTGTTTATGTGCGACACGTATGTTGTATGGTCGTAAGATACGCGAGATAGTCTCAGACGTACCTTTGATGTAAGGTATCGTTGCTGTTGTCACTGAGTTGTTCGTTTCGTTGGGCTCGTTGGGTTTGTAAGTGTTGCGACTGATAAAGTAAGAGTTATAGTTGTTTTTGTCAAAAACACGTTTGAGATAGTTGTTTTCATTGTGTAGAGCGTCCGGTGAATCACATATGATTTGTGCACGTTCTTGTTAATGTTCTGATTGTGGTGGCTTTGTGTGATGTAGTGTTGTAAGACGATTGGTCTTTACAAGAAGAGTTCCGTTTTCTTCGACATCTTTGGTAAATTGTATGTGGCTGTTCTTTTTGTTGATGTGAGTGAGAAAGTCATCAATCTCGTCTGCATGTAGTGCTGTGATTGTGTCATCTACGTAGCGGAACCAAAAAGGTAGTGCATGTTTGTAAGTCGTGAGCGCCCGTTCGTCTATAGATTGCATTACAATTTCAGCAACTACAACAGAAACGGGTGAGCCTATTGCTGTTCCTGTTCCATGTAATTGTTTGAAGTGTGTACCTTTGTACTGGAAGTAAGTCGAGGTGAGGTAGAGCTCCAGTTGCTCCATAATGTCTTCTGTCGTTAATGGAAGTACGTCCGTAGTGTTTGTAATGAGGGTTTTTGTACAAGTAAGTGCCAGATTAAGTGGAATACTGGTGAACAGTGATTTCACATCAAAAGACATTAGTACATAGTTGTCCGGTATTTGTATAGTGCTCAGTTTTTTAATGAAAGTTTCAGTGGATTGTAGCTTGTGTTTTGATTTGCTCGTATGTGGTTGCAGTATGTTAGTCAAGTACTTTGAGAGTTCGTAAGTAGGCAAACCACAGAATGATACAATTGGTTGCATGGGTATTTGTGGTTTGTGAAGTTTGGGTAGTCCCTATAGTCTGGGCGGTCGTGGTACTGAACATCTAAGTCGATAGTAAATACGTTCAGATATAATTTTAGATTTTCTCTTAGAGAAGATCTTGCTATTAAAATTGCGTACTAATGATGGTGTTGTGTTTCGTTTGAGTCGTTCGTATGTTTGTCTGTTGTTAACAAGGGTGTCCATTTTCTAGAAGTAATCAGTCATGTTCTTGACCACAGTCACGCGTCCTTTGTCTGCTGGTAAAATGACGATGTTGTTGTCATGTTTTAGTTGTTTGAGTGCTTGTTGCGCGTCCTTTGTCAAGTTATTATCACGTATAGAGGCCAATTGTAAAGCGGAGACTACCCTGCTTCCGAGCTCGTCTTTGGTTTTCTCTGACCAGTCTCTTTGATACGCAAGATCGTCTCAGTCGGGATTCGTTTAGTTGTTATGGAATGTTTTATCCGTGTAAGACAGTAGTCGTGTTTCAGTTTCGTCTAATGGAACTGAAGATGACTACCGCTAAGGATGTCAAAACGTCAGTCAACAACAATAAAAACAGTCTTTCTCAGGACTATACCAACCTGGACGATCTACATTTACAAACATGTAACGATACTCCCGGGTTCAAACCATTTACTTTAATAAAAGTACTGAGAAGTCCAACTCTAAAACTCACACAAATGATGGACAACAATATGATAAAGAACTTTATTTCAAACTAGCGAGATATAATTCCTGCAATATTTATGAATCTTTTCGCCAAATATCTACTAGGAAAAAGGAACACAAAAACACAGACAGAAACTCCTCATCAACAAACATTTTAATATTTCTCATTCCAGTAAAAATAAATTTTCAAAATGTTGCTTAAAAATCATTGGCACCGATCAATCAAACATGATCTAATAAGATTGATCAAACAACTCGAAGTTAAAGGAAAAGCTCCTGGCTTAATGCAATGCGTACATTGACTAAGACGTAGTTTTTAAGAAGCTAGAGTTTGAGACTCGCCTCTCGCACTATAGGATACAGTATACTATTATATAATTTACTTAGTGTGTGTGTGGTAAGGTATTGTCCGTTGGTCATGTCAACTCGAATAAAAGGGGCTGTTTTCTACCTCAAAGACATAATGGTATTCGCTACTTGTTGGCGACTTCAATTAACAAGGTATGCATACAAAAGCGACAAGATCGAACCTCGTCTTAAGCCTTTCAACAATGAGGTTCGAGTTTCGAAGCAGAGGAATGGCTGCTTACTTTGAATTCATTTCTCTGCTTGGGTTGGCACTATTTGACAGCTAATTCCTTTCATTTTTACAAATATCTAGCGATCTAATATCACTCAATATGAAGAAAAAACTTTTATACAAAGTTGAAAACATTAAATTATTCGAATTTTATCTCTCGCGTGTGGTTCGGTCTACTCATAGTCTCATACTTCAATGTATTTCATAGCTTACTTTACACCACACTTCTAAAATTCTACAAAGACATGAGCATTTAGAAAGAAAAAAACAAACAAAGAAATGGATGTTATAAATACATATTAATTGGACAGTGATATGTCCGTCACCCAATAAACAAACAGTAACCAGATGCTACTAAAGTCAGTCGCAATCTGAATAATGATCAATGTATGAATGATTTTTACATACAAATGAAGTTAATAAAAGGAAATAATTTAATTTCTTGAATTTATCGCATATGAACATGAGAAAAGTAGCTACCATGTAAGAGGAATTACAACTAAAACTAAAATTTTGCGATAAAATTTTTTCAATATAACAAAATATCAGCCTGATTTACTCGTCAACTTTTGTTTTTGTAAATAACATAATAAAAAAGATCAGTGCATGCACTTTAATAGTCTAGAGTGTAATTCGGGCAAGATGACGTCTTCAAGTTGTGCTCGCCACAAAACAGTTATGCCGTAATTTCATTTGATGAAATTCTAAAACACAAAAGGCGATATTATGAACACAATTATCAGTTGCCGTTACTTTGGCCGGAACACCTCAAATAATATGGATAACTGTAAACGTTGTCAACATCGCTCAAATATACTACATCTTAAACTCCCAGCTGATTGATTATAACAACAAAACATTGCTTTCAACCATTATCAAATTGTTATTTCAACCGAATAAAATTAACACAACCAAATATAAACGGTTATAATGACCAATTAATATATCATAATGAATATCAAACTCTGCTCAAAACAATGGACCTTATGTGTAATGACGTAGCTATGCCCGATGGGTGCAATCAATGACTTATACCCAATCCTCTAGATATCTAACTGCCGTTGTCACGGTGAGGCAAATTTTATTCGCGGGCGCCATCTTGAAAGGTGGCAAAAAACATAACACGCAATATACGGTAGTATAGTTTACATGTCAAACTGACTCAAATATATGGTTGAAAAACGTTGAAAGCAATCAATCTTAAAAACAAACACAGGTATAACATCCTCAACTCTAAAACAACGTTCAAGAAGCACATTTTAGCTGCAAAGCGCGTAATTTTCGATTTTTCATGGTCAAATCGTGCGCCGCGTATGGATGTACAAATCGCTTTTCGAAAGAGAGTAACATAGCTTTTCACAAAATTCCCATTGAAAATAAGGAGCTCTGTAAAAGATGGGTCATTGCTATGAAACGAAAAAACTTTACCCCAAACGCAAGCAGCTTTCTTTGCAGCGATCATTTTTTGCACGATGATTATAACACTGAAAATGCCTATAAACGCAAGTTAAAGTTAGACGCGATACCTTCAGTGTTCGCTTTTCCGGAGAGACTACTATCTAAAAAGTCAAAAAGAAAGCCTCCTGCTAGAAGAGAGACAGAAATATCATCACCAAGCGCTAAAAAAGCTAAAATAGATTTGCTCGAGGAAAGTCTAATAGAAGAGACAATACCAATGCAAAATGCTGTAGCAAGTAGTCCCAGGAAAAAAAAATTGCGAAGAAAAGTAAAAACTCTTAAGCAAAAGTTACGACGTAAGGAAACGAAAATTCAGTCGCTACGTAGTTTGGTGAAAAAGCTTGAAAAAGAGAAATTTATTTCATCAGACGCAGCTTCAATTCTCGATAACAACTTTTCAGGAGTAGGTGGGGAAATTTTAAAATCAGACCTAAAGAACAAAAATCGTGCTGCTACAGGCCGTCGATACTCAGACGAAGTTAAAAAGTTTGCGTTAACACTTAATTTTACTCTCCACGAGCGTACAATTTTGTACGCACGATTTTACATTGCCATGTCCAAGCGCTATCTCAAACTGGACTTCCAGTGTAAACTGTGAACCAGGGTTTTTTGATGATGTGTTTTCATTTCTACAAGAAAAAGCAAGAAATAATCCGGAGTATAGGGACTGCGCTCTTCTTTTTGATGGTATGTACATTAAGTCAGGGGTTGTTTACAACAGAAGTAAAGGAAATTATGAAGGGTTTGTCAATTTTGGTGCGGATGTTGTTGCTTTTGATCCAGACAAGGTTGCTACTGAAGCTCTTGTGTTTATGTTAGTTGGTTTACGAGGACATTGGAAATGTCCTATTGGTTACGTGTTATGTAGTGGAATAAATTCTTCAAATTTGAGTGCACTGGTTAGCAAATCGTTTCGCTTAGCATCTTCACATGGGCTAAATATTTACAGTGTGACTTGTGACGGTACTGCCACCAATTTTGATTGCATGAAAGCCCTTGGTTGTGAGTTTGGATCAAATTTGTCTGACATTAAATGCTCTTTTAACTATGAGTCATATGAACACCCACTGTTTTTTGTTCCTGATGCTTGTCACATGCTAAAACTGGCAAGAAATGCATTGTCCGATCTTAAAGTACTGGTTTCGAGTGAAGGTAGTTTGATCAAATGGGAGCATATTGAAGTGCTGCATAAAGTTCAAGAGGGAGAAGGGTTAAAATTTGCAAAAAAGCTGTCCACGGGGCACATTGAGTTCCATAGGCACAAGATGAATGTGAAAGTTGCAGCACAAACATTCAGCAGTTCAGTTGCAGATGCCATTGAATACCTGATGCTTTCTGGTCATCCAGCTCTTAGTGATGCGAGTGCAACAATAGAATTCATAAGGATTGCTGATCAACTTTTTGACATATTAAACATACGAAGTCCATTTGGCAAATGTTTTAAAAAACCACTTTTTGTATGTGATCACAACACATGGAAAAAAACTTTGGAAAAGTCAATTGAATACCTTTTTTCCCTTAAAACAAACTCTGGTGTTCCTCTGATCAAATATAGAAGAAAAACATTTGTTCTCGGTTTTGTAGTAGCAGCATCGAGCATTAAAGAGTTGGCTCACATTCTCCTTACAAGGGAGCATGATCCTTTCAAATACATTCTGACATACAAAATGTCCCAAGACCACCTTGAGCTGCTGTTTGCATGCATACGTGGTAAGAATGGCTTCAACAATAATCCAGATATTGTACAATTTAAGTCCAGTCTACAAAAAATTCTTTTAAGAAATTCCATCATTGGTTCCAAGCATGCAAACTGTTTGACTTTCGAAAATGAATCTGCTGGTTCTATTTTTTCATTAAAATGGAATAAAAGAAATGCTCCAGCCTTTGAAGTAGAAGAGATGACACCAAAGGACACACAATATGTCAGTAGTTTAGTTTCTGGATTAGAATCATGTTCACTGTCATCATACAAAGAAGCAATACTTGGATATATTGCTGGGTTTGTTGTAAAAAGATAATCAATAGAATCACCTGTACTGAATGTGCAAGAGCTCTTTTGCTTAAGTCAAAAAAATCATCATCAGTTCATGATCATAATTATTCACACTTCCAAACTACTACATCTTTATCTTTAATCAGTTTGAAGAATCGTGGTGGTCTTGTTCTCCCTTCTAATGGTGTGACCAAAATTATATTTGCATCTGAAAGAGCTTTTCAAGTCCTCATTCATGAAACTCGTTCAAAAAAACAAAAAATTTCCAGCAGGAGAAACTTGAAGACTATAATGGTTCATCTTATTAACCAAGAGCTTGCAGAAAAGAGCTTGTTTCCTGAACTCAACGAGCATGATGTTGATCACGAAGCAATAACTGAAGATCTACATTCATCACAGCTTATCAAACAGATCATTGAAAAATACATCAATTTACGACTTTCGACCTATGGTAAGCAATATAATAAAGATATCCTCCACAAAAACAAAATTGGTGTTCGCCAGCAATCTACGAAGCTTGTTTTATTTCAAGGAATCTAGTCGACTTCGATGAACATCCACACCACAACCAAGGAAATGTAAATCCTAAAAAAATAATTAATAGTGGTTTATTGTAAATAGTGAAAATAAGCGCATTTTTACAACGATGCAGTCATATTGTTAATAGATCTAAAATTATATTGTTCAGGTAAAACAATTCATATAAACCGTAAACGTTGTGTTCAAATCAAAGTTCTGGATAGCTGTTATGCGATTTTGTCGCTTTTTTTCTGTAAATATGTTTTCGGTTTACGATAAAAAGCATAGAGAACAGCAAAGAAGATGTAAATTAATAAATACTCACGATTAGTAGTTCATACTTATGTAACTCTCAGCCTTTAGTTTATGGTCGCAAAATACACGTTAAGACCGCTCTATCTGAAGTATTTAAAAATTTTACACATTTTAACAATATTAAAGAAATTACTCACCATTTTTAATGCAACTTCAGTAGAACAGCATCATAAAAACGCTCTCAAAGTCGATTTCTCTCAGCACAGACTTAATGTTTTTATATGCCGCCATTGTGCTTTTGCCACCTTTGCAAATGGCGGCCGCGTAGAAATTTGCCTCACTCATTACTATACAAATTTGGCTGAGTCAGGTATCTAGTAGAATGGGTACTAGATCATTGGGTGCAATACACCACTTTGGCGGTTTTCATATATGTGGAAACACGTGTTTGCTAAAGAGAAAAACTCGGACAAACATGGCGGAGTAATTTTATAACAATGGTTACGAGGAAGAGGTGCGCTTGGAGAATCTGCAAAAGCGATTCGCGGTATCCTGATCGCTTAAAACGAGACGCAAGTAGAAGCAAAGTATTTTTTTTACATTTTCCTGGGGAGAAATACCATAGCGACAAGCGAGAGCGCTGGATTCGTGCGTGTCATCGAGGTGACAGATTTGTGTCTACGAAAGACAGTTATAATTGTAGTCTTCATTTTGTGGGAGAAAATGGTCCTACTGTAGATAACCCAGACCCTATTTCAGCAATACAAAGTATTGAGAATGTAAGTGTTGACTGCTTTTTTGTCTAAAATGTGTGAATTATACGAAAGCTTGCTGAACGTTTTATAAGCTTATACATTCATTTTAAATTCATATAGAGAAGAAAACTAACGGGAAAACGAAAAAACCAATGACGAGGGTATATAATCCGCCACCAAAACGAGCGTCAATCTCCAAAAAAGATGCAGCAGAGGCTCTTCTTTACTTGAGCGAAAGGGAACACGCTAAAAGAGACGCAGCTGACGGCCTTCTATCCTTATGTGAAAATAGTACAACATCCCGTGATATGCAAGAGGACCAAGACGAACTTCTTGTTTTAAAGAAAAAAGATGCTGCTGTTCAAACCAACCTAACTTATGAACATCTTAAAACATATGCGACTGAGTCATTGGTTAATGAAAAACGTCATTACGCATAAGGTCTATTATATGTATTTGGCTACAACAAATGGTACTAATTTGCCATTCATTGATTTAATAATAGAATACTATTACTATCATTTTCAAATTTTATGAAACTTTCACTATTATTAGCATGTTATAGAAATCTTTCGTTATCATAGCCCCAAATTTATTAAACTGTTCATTTTTCGGGTGAAAGTATTTACGTTTTCGGTGAAAATATTTCATTCTTTCCCGTAACTTCATCAACTTCATTCTGTGTAGTTAATACAACATGTTGTTCTCAGATAATGATATTAACACACTTCTCCATTCCCGGCGCCTCTTTTTAATCTCGAGGATTTCTTTAAACAACTGAGTTAGGAACTATTGGACACTTTTCCCAGACACTTTTACTGGTATATCACAAGAACTAACTGGCTTATCACATTTAATTCTCTTAAAAACGCTCCAACGTTCACTTTCATTAACATCTGCAACCTCAAGATCAACGAACTCTCCCCTATACTTTTAGCTCTATCTTATTTTCCTCATTCGAAAACTCTTCGATGTACTCTTGCCATCTTCCAATTACACTTCAAGTTTCTGTCAATGCATTTCATCAGTGTCCTCTTTAACTCAAACTTTCTGCGCATCCATAGCGCCTGTATTTCTCTGTTTTGCTAATCTGTATTAAGGAATCTCGGGTTCCTTACAACACCCAGCAGATCATACAAGACATTGTAAGCCCTATGCTTTGGCTTTTTATTTCTACTTGCTATTTCTACTTTAATAAAATTATGATATATATATTCCAGTACTTCCGTTTCTGTCTTCAGTTCTCTCGTAATCCCACATCATCTTCGCTAATCTTTTTCTGTCTATACCGTCCAGTCCGTCCGACATATCTTCATTCCACTACTAAATATCTACTTTCTTTTCAGATAACACATCAAACAATTTTCTACTCGTGCACCAGACACATTTCATCGCTGCGGTAGACCATTAATCTGAAAGAACATCTGGATTATCTAGAGCCTTTCTCAATTCTTCTCTAAAAACTAAACAGTAATCTTCCTTTTTCAGATTCAACCCCTTTTTCCACTTTACTGCTTTTGATCACTCAAATCAAGTATGAAAAAAAGACATGGAAAGAAAGATAGACATGTTAAATGTGGTTAATATTTCGAAATAAACAGTTCACAGCTTCATGAAAAACTCGCATATTTTCTGCATTGTTCACAGTGAAAAGTATCAGACATTAGTTTACAGAACAATATTTGCACGATCTTTTTTGATTGATGGGGATTGCATGCATGATATTTCGGATAGTTAAAAAAATGGGTAGTCAGCTAACTTGCGTGAAAATTGCATGGAGTGTTTTTTTTTTTTACGTAAAATTACATAAAGCAAATTAAAAAACTTACTTATGCAGCACATGCTTCTTTATTTCGTAACTGACTTGACGAGTCAACAACTAAACGTCAAAAATTTATCAAATACATTACAGAAAATAAAATAACGCAATTGACCAACATCGTGACACAACAGATATTTCTCAAAAGACAATGATTGTCAATGGAAACACTCGTATCTCGAAAAAGTACCTACCAAAAAACTAAGGATTCAAGTATATTGCATTTGCTGTTTCAAGCAAGCATTACTTTTTGAATCAACTTTACACATTTTAATTAGAGATGCTTCTATTTTGTTTCATTAGATGTCGTGATTCAATATCTCATGAAACATGTTTATTTAAAAAAAACTCCTCGTTTTTAATAAATGCGCATTAAAATAGATTACTACCTGCAATCAAAAGCTGGCTGATAATTTCCTTTGTAAGACAAGGCAACACAAAACAAAAAACCTTTACTTCGCTTAATTAATGGTGATCGCTAGGTATACTTCAAAATAAGGTTTCCGCTGGGAGTCTGGTACGAGTTATGCAATATCTTCGGAAAAAAGAAACGAGTACTTCACGAACAACGAACCAAGATAAAGCGATAAACCTTACATTTACTATCACTGAGGATATTAAATTTATGAGTACAGTTTAGTTTTGGAGTTTCATTGTGATGGTGTTCTTGTTATTTGATTGAACAGTATGTTGGAAGTTCATTCCCCTCAATGTTAGAATCCCAAAACATATAAATGTATTCAATAATAATGCTATATTACTTATATAATTGACGCAAATTATCGAGATATACAAATATATATAAAATAAAATTAACAAGATTTTGCTGTTGCTATTCGGATTTTCACATACATGGACTATATATATGCATAAAATATGCGATTACGACATATACAATGATATATTTCGCATTCCAGTAAATAACAAACCAAATTTTATACTGAGTTTTGACAAGTTTTTTCATAAATTGTATTTGTACAGGGGTAGAAGATATGCTATGTTAGTAAATCTTCAATAATAGTCTTAATAGGTAACATTATTAATCTACTACAAATTCTATGTACAGTAAATCAGCTTATGTGTTGTAAGAAAAATATCATTTGGTACTTGACCAAGTTAAATAATATGCATTTAAGAACAGTGCCTATTGGGCTATTAATTAAGACACGACACTACATTTTTCACCGATGACTGATGTAACACTTAGTCTGTTTCCAGCCCAGATTGTCATGTCTGCAACATGTGAAGAGAAGAACATAACCTGTGTATACCAACATACTTAATAATTTTAACCTATAAATCTGCAATGTCCCTGTTACGTGCGTGGTCCCGAAAGAATAACTATTAATTTTGGTTCTATTTACACACGCAACAAAGATAGTGTGAACCAGTTATATTTCTCAAACAATTTATTAATTAATGCGTAAATATTAAAGTAGATAAGTGTCTTAATAATAATATCAATAAGTATGAGTAAAACTTATCTCCTCTGTCTGAGTACAACCGCGAGTCTTTATTCTTGAGCGTTCGTGAGTCCAACAATGACTCACAATAGTTTTCCAAATAGATTAAAGGCACAGAAGCCAAAAGATAGTTATGGCACAGAAGCCAAGATAGTTGTCTGGTAGATTGTAGCTTGTCAACCTACTTCGGTAGGCTATGCCTCCTAAGTTTGTCTCCTCGTAGCTTGTGCTCGTAGGTCTTCCTCGTAGGTTGTACTCAGTGGTCTAAACTACTCATATATATATATAATACCTAATGGGAAGTATTGTGGTTTTGTGACCTACATCCCATACGCAATACAGTATGTTACAGCAAGATGTAGTTAACCACAATAACAACAAATGCGGTTGCGGTTCTAAAATATGTTTACGCATGTAAGCAAGCTTCTAGCGCATGCAAGCAAGCTTCTAGATAACGTTCTAATTAATTATATATGAAATTATGATATGATATAATAATGATATTACATGATAGTAGTTGCTATCATGTAACAGTCCCATACTCCAAATGTGCTTTTCTATGGCCTTTCATTATGTGTCATGCATGATTATTTTCCTGATTGATGGGATTATCTTTTCCCTTCATTTACATTTTTATATAGTGGTGGATCTAGCAAAATACAGTCCATCAAATGGTTTCATTTTAACCTTAAAAAATTCTTAAAAAATGTCATTGTTATAAAGGTACTTTGAATTGAAAAATATTGGCCATAACTTATTTTTCCTTACCCTAGATCCACTACTGATTTTTTGATATGAAATGTTTTTTCATGAACATTCCTTCGTCATTTTATCACTGTTGACCTTTCCTGAATATGACAAGGCTCTTTGTTTACTTTATGTGGGCACATTGTGAGCTGTTTTCTTTCCAGACACTGTTTTAGATGTTGATGTAAATATAAATTTATCTCTGGTCGATAAAAAAAAATACTTAGATCAGGTGATCTAATGAACGACAAACACATTAATGCAGCACAAATTCTTATAAAAAACAAATTCCCAGAAGCATGTGGCCTAATGGATACACTAACTGTATCAAACCAACTTAGTGGGGAAGGTTTACCAATTATAGATAGTTCAATGTCTAACATAATCTGGCTTCATAATTTTTCTGGTCACTGGCTTTTTGCTCAGTCAAACGGACAATTAGTGATAGTCAATGACTTTCTGTATCCTGGGTTGACACATCCACTCACCACGAAATTGGTATACTTATACACGAGTATTGCAAAAGGAGGTCTACTGTAAGTAAAACTCAGGTGCTGAAACAGACTAAGTTTTACATCAGTCATCAGAGAAAAATATACTGTCTGGTCTTAATTAACAACCTGATAGGCACTGTTCTCAAACTTGGTAAAGTACCAAATAATATAATAATTTGTAGTAGATTAATGTTACCTATTAAGACTATTATTGAAGATTTACTAACATAGCATATCTTCTATCCCTGTACAAGTACAATTTATGAAAAAACTTGTCAAAACTCAGTATAAAATTTGGTTTGTTATTTCCGTCCCTGATTTCGACTGATTGCTACAACACGCGCAACACTTCCAAGTTTCCAGCCCGAGTTTGGATCGCCCTGGCGCGAAAAGATATGATGATGATGATGACATATATCTTTGTATATCGTAGTCATATATTTTATTCATATATATAGTCCATACATGTGAAACTCCGAGTAGCGACAGCAAAACCTTGTCAAATTTATTTTAAATATATTTGTATATCTCGTTAATTTGCGTCAATTATATAAGTATTATAGCACAATTATTGAATACATTTATATGTTTTGCGATTCTGACATTGAGGGGAATGAATTTCTAACATACTTTTAAATCAAATAACAAGAACATCATCCCAATGAAACTCCAAAACTAAACTGTACTCCTAAATTTAATATCCTCAGTGATAGTAAATGTTAGGTTTATCGCTTTATCTTGGTTCGTTGCTCGTTAAGCACTCGTTTCTTTTTTTTCGAAGATATTGCAAAACTCGTACCAGACTCTCAGCGGAAACCTTATTTTGAAGTATACTATCTAGCGATCACCCATAATTAATTTGCTATAGGATTCCGAAAATTCAGCAAACTGCTACAGGACTCTAGACCACGGTAACATTTTTAAAAAAGTAATTATGCATTACTTACCATAGCAGCAAGTATGTTTGCCGTAATGAGCATGTAAAATACGTCATTCCAATTCTGTGAACAAAAAAAAAAACACAAGCTGTGGTTATGTTTACACCAAAAACACATAATGTACAACCCACAAGGATTCAGTGACCGTTAGTTCAAACTTCTACTTCACGCTATTTGTTTATCGAGCACAATATATTGGATCAGGAGTGTGCCAATTTACTCGATTAATAAATCAAAGTATGGTTTCAGAAGGTTTTGTGGTTTTTGGAACAATAGTTGGCATTCGATATAAATACGTCTTATATTCACTTGAGAAGTGTAAAGAACGCACTCGGTGGCCGGTCGTTGGAATAAAATCCTTGAGAGAAATAAGATTGATCCATTTCTTTCGAAGATCTAGAGACTCCTTATTTTGACCTCCAAGGAAATTGTACAAAGAAAGTTCAGGATTACCTTAGTTGTTTGAAAAGCAACCAGGTACACAACATGTAAATGCACGAGCACCCCCTTTTCGTTTTATTGACGATAACTTTTTGAGCTAGAAGTCTCCTGAAGACACAGGCCAGAGTTCTCAAAAGAACTAAGGACTTCTTTCGTACTTCTTGCCTCAGAAACGCGACTAAGAACAGCAGAAAGCTTTCTTTCGCTATTGGCCATATTGTAATGTTTTCATGTGCGTGACTACTAAGACCAAAATGCAAAGCGCGCTTCTCCCATTTGACTGTATAATGCAAGTTGCCTAGTGAAACACATCAAAACGATCGGCCTACGTTTCTACACAAAGTTAACGACCCCTTCCTCTTCTAGTTTTTTCTGAAAAACACGCTGCTATATTTCTATAGGCCTTGGTAAAAAAAGCCACTTACACAGCGCTTTTCTTCAGGTATTTCGTAATGTTACATGTATAATACGCTGCGTCGAATTTGGTAAACTATCTACGTCAAAACTTTTTAACATGGCCATCCCAAAAAGTTCGTAAAAATGCCTGAAAATAATGATCTAACAAAACTAAATCGAATTTCTGTACTAATTCGAAATACTGAAATCGATCATTAATGTAAGTTCTTCAAATTTGCAGCAGCCAAAACAAAGAGAAAAAATACTCTCCACAAAAGCATTTTAAAATGAACGACACAAAACGTTAAGATAAATTAACGTGCTTACATTATTTGAAAAGAATGATGTTAGAAGAGGCCCAAGCGCAGCACCTAAAAGAATAAAAATGAAAAGTGTAACAACTATCTAATTTAACGCGATTGATGAATGTATGTATTTTCTAAAACAACCAAGGGCCTCTGAAGACTATTGAAAGAATTTCGATATTCTAATAAGTGTTTCATTCCATGCAGGATATTTAGATATCACGCGGGCGACACAACTTTCGACTACAATAAAATGTTGTTTCTCTGTCTCTCAAAGTTGTTTTTCATATCCTCGAAACATCTTTCAATTCGTATTTCACGGGACAAAGAGAACTACAAATTTTAAGTTATTGATTTCACTTGGTTCATAATAATAATAAAGCCAACCTCACACGGAAAAATGTTTCTACCTTATCACAAAAAACGCATAACCTAGATTTAAAAATTTTTAAACTTTGATTGTGTCGGAATTGGGGTAAGTAAAAGGATTACATACGAGGCTGCATAACTACGTTATAACATTTTTTGTTTGTAAATTGCAATTTTAGAATTCTTTCATTTAATCCATATATGCAATATAGTAATTATATTTTAGCAGGGCTCTTCTAAAAACCACTTCAGCTATGTAGGCTCTCTGGGTAGATACCACCGTAATGACAATAATAAAAATAATTATTTAAACAACGAATATAAATGGTCACTCCTTTGATATCATAAACACTGTCAACACGCTCAACCTACTGCAGGTCACGATCAGTAGGTCACAATCACTCTAGCAAGCCAACTGAATTAAGATCATGGGAAAGTTGTCTTAGAAAGTTTATGTCATGCAAACTAAGATCTCGTCTCAAACCGGTAGAGATTGCAAACGATGAAAAACTCTTACGATTTAAGATAGTGCTCAACACGATGACCGCATGAAACCTTGACGCTAAAAATGACTTAGTAAACATAGCCGTCACAGTGATCTATATGATCCGCAATAACGCGAACTCCTCAAATAAATAAAATTAAAATTAACTCAAAGCCGCGTCATCAATCTGTTTTAGTGCACCAGAACTCAACACCAAAATCAAACAAACGTGTGACGACATCGCTTGCGTATCGGCAGAGTTTTGTAACAGTATCATGTGAACCGGGTCTAAATCTTAGCTAATTTCTTTATTGTCCAACGAGGGTTTAGAAGGCAAAAGTCAGCAGGGAGAAGAAAACAATTTTGGTGTGCTTGTTGGCAAATAAGCATTCCTTTCAATTGCAAAAAATTATGAAAATATATTTTTAGACCTGATGACTCTCACATAAAATAATAGTTTTAGTACGATGTAATATTCTGAAGTGACGACAATTTTATTTTTAAATTATTCTCGAACGATTTTGTCTTGGATTAATAATAGAGCATGAAATAAGATTACTGAAAAAAACAGTGTATCTAAAAGGCACTAAACGAACTACTAGCAGTGACGAATCCAGCCCGATCTTTTACTCCTACAATGCAAAATTTCAGAACAATTATCATTGATTTCTTTAGGAAATTAATTCCATTCATTGTTTTTCCAGTGATTGAACTTTGTAGGAGTAAAAAAACAGGCTGGCTTCACTACTGATAACTACATGTGTTACAATACCAAGCAACACACTTCCAAGATTCTAGGGTCGTCTACATAGAAGAAGTTCACGCTTACATTGACAAAGGGCGAGTTCGTGCTGGACAGGTTGTAAACAGGATAGTTGATATTACGGTGAGTGTAGCAACAAAATCTACAGTAGGTGAATTGTGAAACCTCGCCAAGTCAGCAGTTAATAAGCCTACGCTTAGCCTCTTTAAAACACCTACCCCGCTGAATGTTTTTTTATAAATATGATGGATGTGCAGTCACTTTGTCAGAAATATGTATACATCTGTCATAACACCTGAATTTTTTATTGATGATTTCATGTAACATGCTTAAATTGCTACTGAAGTTAAATTATCATATTTCGTTTTTTGCATGACACAAACGTTTTCTCTGTATTTTATTAATCATTTTGAGCTATTGCACACTGAATTTGGCCGACGGGAACGCATCAAGATTTGCCTTCGAACATGGAACTTTTCCTTGTTTTGATGCGAAATTGACTTTGAGCGCGTGACGTCATTTAAACGACGGAAGTTCAATTTCAAAGCTACTAGTTTAAAAAATATATACGAACCCGAATATTTCCAACTGAGTTTTACATTTTTTATGACTTTTCTTTGCAAAAATTGATTATAGTTGGTGAAAAATGAGTAATACAAATAAGTAAACAGCATATACAATCCATTATAGTTTTAAAAACTTATAAAATAAACTTATAATTCTCGATAAACTGGATGCCGCATCCTTGCGCAGTCCGTGGTTTATAAAACACGCAATGTTATCAAATAACAAAAACTAACTGTAATTCGCTTAATTCCAATCAATTATAAATTGTTATTTGGTAGATTAACAACAAGATACAATGCAAGCAAAGGGTTTGGACATAGATTTAAACAAACTGCTTCAACAGGTCGTTTACATCCAAAGAAAATGCACTAGTGCAAAAAGTGTTTACAGCCCATGAAAGGACTTCCAAAAAGTAATTATCCACAAGAGTTATTTGACAAATATTCTTGGCATGCAAACATTCTTGTTAGTGATAAAATAACATACTATGCCATGGGGAAATTGTTCTCGGATGTCAGTGTAGATGCATGTACGTTAATATCTAGAATTTTCCCAACCACGGCATCCACAGAGCCATCGAATGACTCAAAAGTGTACAACTGCTTTCAAGTATCTGCGTATGAGAAATTTAAAGCTGTAAATGTACATTTGTTAATTATTTACTTTGATTTAAAAGAACAGAAATGTGAAGCATCACAAAATACAACACAAGATAAAGATACGAGTAACGATCCATGGCAAGATTTTGATCTTTCCTTACAAAATAAAATTAGAAATCAAAATGTATTAACTCATTTGCATGTACTTGATCTCACAAAGGTGGGCCAACATTCTTCAAGACAGTAGCATGTGTCATAACGGTGTACTCTATGTGAAGAGTAATACAGCTAATTTTTTCAATGCTCTCATCGAATACCAGTTCATGTAAAGAACGGCCAACCTCTCTACAACAAGGGCATTCAATATAGCATCAGTCACCGGTTGAGTAAGACACAAGCTACATGCACACCTATAAAATAAGCTGTTTGTTATTGTACTTACAACCACGACATGCGGAGAAAATAACATTTCCAATTTCTTCTAGGGTTCTAATAACGTTTATTAACTTGCCAATTACCTAATTTAACGGTCCCTTCGAACTTCGCTTCTAATGTTTGAGGTTGTAAGCCATCTGCGTTTTCTTCGACCTAAAATTCTCGCCAACTGCGTTCGCTAGAGGTTCATTTTCGTACGAATTAACAATTGATTTAGGCACTATTGTATCCTCATCGCCGGAATTTGAAAGCAAATTTTCATTTACTGTTTCCAAGATTTCAGTATCCGAACTGCATTCGCTTCTAATGCTTCCAAAACTCAAATTTCATAGTAAAGACGTGTAAAACATGTAACAAAATACTAGAAAATCAATGCTCGTACTTCGACTTCCGTCCTTTCAATTACATCACATCCGTATTATAATTGAGGAGTTAAAATTCGCACGCATAACGCAACTTTGGGCAAGAGTTTACTGATGATGCCGTCCTTAAATTTCATAAAAATTATACCAAAGTGATCGGGAAAGATTAAACTATTTGATTACAGAAAAAAATCGATACCCAATTTTTTTACTTCAATAGCACTTTAATATTTTTGTCCTCGCTTGTTACGTTTAATTCACTTTCACTTCTTGATGTAATTTTTGTCTAGAACCAAAGGTCATTTACTTTATTACGCACGTATTTAGAGTTTATTTGCCTGCAATTGGCCATATTATGCAAATTGATTAAACCACTGCTCATCTTTATTTCTTTAATCGTAAAATATTTAAATTGAATTTTCCAAATAAACTAAAAATTTATAGTTTTTACGGTGAGTTAACACCTATATATTTACATTAGCACGCTAATTTTTAGGGGCCAGCTATGTCACTGATTGAAAACATTTTAAAACATTTCGTCCGAATATAGCGTTTTCAATGAGAAGTGTGAATGTGAGCGATGTAGAAATGTATTTGAAATTTCTCGTACATTACAGTATCATTGCACGAGAAAGAAAAGCACAGAATAGTCAAAAATGCACAATCTTTCACTTACCCAATGAACCAGTACCATCAATGATTGCAGTGACAATTGCCATTGCTTTCGTATCACCACGAAGTGCTTTTTGTGTGGCCTAAACAGTGAGAATATTTTTTCAAAAACTTGTTGTAAGCCATTTGAATATGGAATGAACAGAACTGCGTTGAATAGAAGCAACCAAGTAGTGATGGCGTGTGTATCTTGGAGAGATATAGACAGTGGCAAAACCAGCCCTTAGCGAGCTTTCGCTAGAGTACGACTCACTGGAAACCTCATCAATTTTTTTTTATTAAGCGCAACATGTTGCCAAAAACATGAATGCAGCTATAACTTATATGGCAAATTGTGGATGAACGTGTCAGCAGAGTTGCACAGGCTCATGCTGTTAAGAGTTCTTCTCCCCTTCTGATTTCAACCAACGCGATTATAGCAAAATGTCAAAACTCTTAATCCAAACACAAACTCTTTTAAAATTTCGTCAATAAAACATATTGCAAACTTGTGTGGTACACGGATGCTGAAGTTGCGCAAGGTGAAAGATAAGGAAACATTTCATGACAATGGTAGGTAAGATCGTAATGTTTGGCATTTAAAGTGCCTATACCCTGTTTTTGTAATTAGGCTATGTAGATAGTTTAGATCATTTTAAACTATTGTCAATATATTTTATAATTTTTAAAATTTGATCTCCGTGCATTTTTTAGAGCTCAAAGACGGTGATTATTTGCCTGACCGTGACATTAAAAAAACTAAGGCGAGAGCCTAGATCTGACGTCATATCGGGAACACGTTTTAAGAAAACACTGTATTTTACACATAATTTCCTCAAAAGCGCAGCTATATTGTTGCCTTACCCACGTATATGGCATCTTGTGTCGTAGATGTTCAAAAAAAATCAAATTTTAAACCAAATACAACAGATGAATTCCCGATGGGACGTCAAAAAAATAACATTAATTACTAGCTTTTTTATACTGGCGGTGAAACAATGAAAATGATCAACTTTTCAACTTGGAGTGCGAAAATATCCAGCAAAATCATATTTTCGAACTATAAAATATATTATTAAAGTTTTTAAAGTAGCCTGAACTATCTAAATGGCAGAAATGCAAAAACATGATAAATGATAAAAAAATGCTGCTTTGGTCATGGGTCGTGCTGAATAGTTTTCAATCCTGACGAAATATCTTAGTTCAAAGTATCTAAAAATTTCATCATATCATAGTGTTTTAGGTAACTAATGTTCTTTTTTAAAGCACTCCAACATATTTCTTTATATCAACGCAAAATTATTTAAACATGACAAAAAATTGTTCACCGTACATTTACTACATATTAACGAGTATGTATTCCACAAAACGCTAAAGCATATCTTAATGGTTTGAGTATCTCGGTCTGCGTTTGCTGCTTGTCTTTCGTAATAACTATTGAACGCTTGTAGAATTAGAAATTAGGAGGGAGTGAATGATACAAATAATTTTTCAAGTGGAAGTTTTCATTAAAATTTCTCTGTGGCATTCATTTTTTGACAACAGTTCCCAGGCCCCTTTTCTCTTCCAAGTAATTTAATGGAACTCAATAGTACGACTACGACTACGAGTAAGAAGTTGGGATTGGCAAAGGGAAGCTCGCAGTCGATGTTGCGTCATCAAAGTTTTGTTTTAGTTGTAAAAAACAGAACGAGCTTTTCTACTGTGAAAAACACCTCGTTTTGAGAAGCTGCTACAGCTTTATTTGTCAATAACAATATTGATGAATTGGTACAGTACTGATATAGCGAGACTATAGGACTTTTTAGAGAGAAAAATCTTCACTATTTTACATTTTATAGATTAATATATTTGCTGTATTTTACTGTTTGTTTACAATTCGCTTTGTGTCCTAGATAAATGGAAGTTTTTGAGGTTTTAATTGTACATCTGCAGTGAAAAAAGGTACAGAAGAAAAGCCTGGAAGATCAAAAATAGTATTGTAAACTAAAAAACAAAAAATTTACCTACTGTCTTTGCTTTAAAAGACATCGTAATCGCGACAACTAATTTTTAACAAAACATCGTACTCAGATTGATGACGGCTACGTGTTGTTGTTGTCACAACAATTCACACTTGCTTTGAACAGTTATATGCGCCAATTTTGAAGCCCCACTTATTGAGTGTGAGTGAGCTTTTAGACGGGCAGTAGTTTCCAGTTTCCAACACTTTGCGTCAGTGGTGTACCAGAAACATTAATTTGGAGGGGGGGCACACAAATTCATATATGCATGTCTTAATCCGTTGAAAACAATGGATTTCAAAGAAACTTAATGCGGCAGAACATAAATATATGACTATGTACCCCCTCTCCCCCCCACGAGTCTACTACGACACTGCTTTGTGTTCTTCTAAGTACTTTAATGTTCTCTAACGATACTCGACAAACCCTCAGAATTTGATTCTTTCCAAAGTAGCTATACGAGTATATTTCTTAGGGAAATTGTCAACAGTAAGAGCAATATAAAAACATCTTGCAAACAAACACAAGGCATAAGAAATCTGCAAACACAAATAGCAAAGTCAAAAAGTATAACAATATGCAAGACAATTTTTAATGGCATATTTCGGTTCATTTAAAACATTACATATTTTACAAGATATATTTTTCGGATTATGTTTCATTTCATATTGGTGGCTTGCATTCCTCCGAGAGTAAGAGAAAAATGAAATGCTCGCCATGTTGGATGAAATTTGCATTGTAAATAAGGAAAATCCTTTGTTAAAATCATCCAACATGGCGGCTATTGTCTGGTCAAGGATTATTGTACAAGAAAAACAAGAATAATTCTACGTGACGTATCCTTTAAAGTTAAATTACGAAGTGGGACTTTTTTTTATTCCCACTATCGAATTTTAATGATAGCTCCCATGGCAACTTTGACTATGTATTGCTGGCACGCAGATTTAATCCCAAGGAAAGTTCTGCGAGCCAGCAAAACGTAATCCGGGCAAGTCGTCTACAAAACACCCATATTGAACGAAGCTGAAAATATGGCAGTCTTTCCTTGGACACCTTTATGGATGGATTTTGTGTGGTTTTCAAAACAGAATTGACGCATATTTACCTTAATTTGAACGTATCGATACGGAGCATCAGCTCGGCTCTTTCGACATGATTTTTCAACTTCAAATCACCAAGGTTAGTAGCATTTGAAGAGAATATGCATGGGCGCTTTCTATCCAAGATTATTTTAAAAAATGCAATCGCCGAGGAATCTCAAATTTCAAAGCATATTCGTTTCATATTCGCGCAAATGATAGCGAAGATATTCAGGATTTGAATGTGATGCGGAACTTTGACATTTGCCACAAAGTTAAAAAATATATTTTTGGGGAGAAGTGCTTTCTCACATAAATTTCTCTGGTGAAATTATCCGCCATTACTTTATTTATAATACTTGCCTACTGTGATGCTGTCTAATATTTCTGGTAGTGAATGAAATTTTACAACAAATCCTGACAATATACGACATTCGCAAAGAGTATTTTAAGCAGGTTACGACATTTAATACGATATAATGACATAATGGAAGGCAAAATGATAAGAGGACCAAAATTTGTATAAGGGTGTGATATGTTTATCTAATCTCACTTACCAAATTTGCAGATACGGCTGTTGTGATCAAGCCATAAGGTCCATTAACAAAAATACCACTAACAATCATGAGAACTAAACAGAGAAAAAAATTCAATTTAGCCATGCATTTGAAAGTATAATGTTAATGAATTATGACCGTATTGGTAACTGGATACACAGGGATTTGCAATGTTATTAACTATACATAACTGCTAGTCCACATTATTGTGCTTATATTTATGAAGCTACGAAAAAAGTACCATAGCAGAAGCACAGACAATGATTTTGTTACAAGAATTTTACAAAAAATTCAAGTCTACAATGATTTCCCAAGTTTAGCGCACGTCACACTTCGCCATGAATAGCTTGTCAACGAGCAAATAAATAAAATGCCACCTAGAAGCCGACGTACATACAAAAGAATGCTTAGGTTGAATCCCATACATAATGCAGACGATAGTAGAACGGTCAATGCGATACACTATTAAATGAACTTGTCAACTTGATAATGAGAAATAGTAAACAATAATGACAGTTAAGAACTTTGACGAAATATTACGTTCAATTGCACATTGATTGACCAAGAACACTCTAGTGAACGATGCGGATGAACGAAAGCTAACCAATTACACCATGTAACATAAAGAGTGTCATAATGTCTATATATTTCAAGTGAATTTGAATTTGAATTGAATTATTATTAATCATAAGGATAACGTTTGACTACAAAAATCGTCTCATTCGGTCAAGGTCGTCACTTAGAATTTCTTGATAAACGTCTATGTTGACATGCACTAGCACATCATTGGGCAAATGAAGTTTTACTGAAACTTTGTTGAGCATGCTTAACGGTGACAAATTTGGCTGCAACGTTACATTTTCTCGTAAACGAACAACTCGTCCAGAAATACGTTGAACTACAAACGATAATGTGGCCTGCGCTTGTCTCATAAATGAATCATAAAGGTAATATAAGGAAGAGTAATGAGCAATAAATAAATTAAAATAATAAAAGCAGTTATTTATGTATTTCAAAATACAAATTAATGCTACTCTAAATTCAAACGACACTCTTGAATTGATCTAGTGATTTTAAAAACTGACTGTAAAAGTTCCTAAGGTGGGTCAGATCTATAAATTTTCTGATAACAGGGAGTGTATTTTAAATGCATATGTCGGCGGGAAAGAAGCATGCTCACCAATTGGATGATTTTCTACTCACCACGCCCAAATATTCAAACACCACTTATAAAAAATAACGTAACTATTATTTCAACAAAACAAAAAGCTCTTTTTATAATTTCATGAAAAACACAAGTTGCAAACTCGAGTGGCATACAAATGAAAAAGTAGAGGAAAAAAGAAACATTTCATGGCATCGGTAAGATAACATTGTTTGTCATTCCAATATCTTCTGGTCGCTACCACGTAGCGACAGGAGATATATTTCGTTAAAGTTTTCTTACGACTAATTCTAAGCTTGCGCGATGTTCGTCCTGTCTGGGTTTTTCCACTCATTAAATAAGGAAAGTTATGAACAGAGTTAAAATTTGTTTCTGCCATAAAATTTTTGTTCAAGAAAAGCTTATGACTATCAGCATTGCCTCATCTGACAACAACTCACACTTGGTATGATTCCAGGTAATTTAGGATTTACATGGAATGCTTTGGTTACAATAAAGTTGAAGGCAGAAAAGCAAACAGGATGGAGAAGGGCCATCTATATATTGAGAGAGGGGAAAGCTTGTTAAAGTTCTAAGTCTAATTCAAAGCTGTTGGGGAGGGCAATTATTCAGATTTCGTTCTGCTGCATCGATGAGAATTTGTTTTTAGTATTCCCCAAATGGTAGACCTAGATGTCGTAAGGACCCGGTAGACTCGGGTGCCGTTCCTCTCGCTAATTTGTTGCAGTATCAGAAAATGCAAGACTACCTCAATACCTTACATTGATGTTTAGCAAAAGAACATACCTCACGTTAAATGGACGGTGAAACGTTAAAGTACGTCGCTTAAACGCAACAAATCAACAAGTTCGCTTGCTCCGCCGCATATATGTTTGACACTGTGTTTGTTGATTTTGTTTTTTGCGTAAATGTAATCGGATTTAATGGTATTGTTTGTTTAATAAATTTAGTGAATGCTATTGACATTTGTTTCGTCCTTTTGATTTTCATTTAATGGCATACATAATGAAGAGTTGTTATTAAATATGCCAACTTGTACAGATGAACGTATGTTGGCGCTATTAAAGAAATTAAAGGGATATTGAAATTGCTATCATTCTAACGTGTTCCGTTTTTGCTTATATGACCAGCAAATGCTGTAATATCAAAAGTTGTAATTTTATGAAAAGTTGACGTATTTTTGCAAAGCAGTAGGTGAAACTTTATTTACGCACAGAACTATTTCACTTAACTTATACGTACCGAAAAATTTAGATCTCAACTATTGAATCTATATATATATAAAGAAAAAAAGAAATAAAAAAACACAGAATAATTCAGAATAATTCTGCATGTGCATTAAAAAATCAACTGTATAACACTAAATACGAACTATTCTTCTCAAATTATTTTTAAAACACATCAAAGATTTAGAGCTTTCTTGATTGGAGGCAAAAGTTTTTTTAGCCACAGTATCTTGCAACGAAAAATATTTTTTTCCAAAGTTTGTACTAGGCTTTGGTGGTATGAAGTTATATTAGGCGTGTTTCGATTGATATTCGTGAATGTACTGGATTTATTTCAATAAATATATCTATAAGATAAACAGAAACTACACTGTTTTGTCCTTGACAGATCGTAGTAGCTACATGGTCGATTGTTTCTTCTGACACTCAAATTTTGTATCTCTAATTCATTAAGTATGTCAACTGACCTGTGGTCATAACCATGCTTTGTAAAAAGACTGCCCTATTTTGCAGACGTTGTAACTTATTTTGTACGACAGTTCCTAAGCAGCCCCAAAGTTGTGAGAAATAATCTGAAGATGAAATGAAGCGAGGTTGCACCAATGTTTCATAAGAAGCAACAAAAGTCTTCAAGTATGAAAACTCTCGTAACCTTCTTAGGATATAAAACTATTCACTTTTTGGTAAAACTTTTTTGTGACTGCCATAACAGAGTCTCATTGAGCATCTCGCTTAATGTGCGCGATGACATAAATAGGTACGCAATGCAAACATGCGTGTAGCCTATCAATTATATGTCCTCAAATTTAAAATAGATTAATGAACAGCTCATTACAGCTTAAATACTACTTAATTTGTTAGATAGACATTTGTTTGAGCTCCAAAAATGTCCTTTGTGCTCACTGTTCAGTCAAATAAACTTGTGGCTGTGAAATCGAATGGCCTTGCTCTGACTGCTTGTCACGTGGTTATTCTCAAGTGCTCTAAAAGTTCTGTCCTAAAGATTTCTCACGAATTTCAACGAAATCTTTATAACCATTTTGACTGAGTACCATGTTTGGTCTCTGAGCGCAAAACGACGCTTCAAATTATGCAAGTATTTCATTGTGTTCGTTGCCAAAGGTTTGACACATTCATCGCACTTGGATTCATTGTCATTATACCTCACGCAGTAGAACATAAAAGTTTCAAATGCCACAAACCTTCTAGCCCAATGCCCAAATGAGAAAACGATACACCAAATAGAAGCGATATATAGACAACTATATTACTTAAATGACAAAACAGCACTTTAATCCCCAAAAAACTACAAGTTTTGCATACTTTGTTCGTGATCAATCGAGCGAATGAAACGAGCAAAACAAGCTGCAATATTTTGCCGAGAGAGCATGCAAAGAACGCAAAAAACAATATTTTCCCTCAACTTCAGTACATCTGACTATCACCGAGAATAAAACACTTAGACACTTTTTCGATAGCAGAATATTTAGCATTTGCGCCTACGGCTACCAAAGAAAAACTGAGCACAACATATGAACAGTAAAAAAAAGAAACTTCGACTTACCAACATTTTTCAACAAAGAATTATTGCTGTAAAATCTGTAGATGAAAATCTACAAGAAAGAAAAGTTATACATAGAGTTTAGAAGACATGTGAAGCTGTTTTTCTTTAAGTAAAATGAAGACATATAAAATTGAAAGCTTGTTTAATCTTTTGGCGTCCTGGAATCAAGATTCGACTTCGCATTGGAAAACAGTGTGTGTCTCGGCCTCAGTGATTTGCAAATATGGCAAGAAATGGGCAGGATGTCCGAGAATGCACAGAGGGAGATGATATTCACCTTCAACTATTACTTTAGAGAACCTTGGAAAAGTCCTATCGTTTAGCATTTTATTCAAACTGGATTTGCTAAAAACACGTGCAGGTCAATACTTGTGGTTCACACAACCTTTACCATTGAGACTGTTGAAGCCTTTCTAACTTTATATAATCAACTGAATTTTCAAATGGCATTTTTGTTGGTATGTGTGTTCCACTATGAAACCAGCAGCTTCAAGATGTATCTTTAAAGTGCCTATATCAGGGTTAGGGAAATAACTTCTTTAGTTAGTTAAATCGATATTAAGAAGATATTCAATATATTTTATAGGTCGAAAATAATATCTTCATGGATTTTTGGGCCTAGAAGTGAATGCACGCCCGAAGTGACGTTAAAAGAAAAAACTCAGTTTTACTTTATAAACGCTTTCTTTGATTATTAGTTGAAACTGTGTCTTCAAACTATACACTTAAGCAGAGTCTTAAATTTGTAGTACAGATTTTGCAAAGATTTGCTTTACCAGTGTTTTTCTTTACAATGAATACTATGTCCTGAAAGCATGTGTTTTCCTTTTTACGTCACATCCAGTGCAGCGTCAAGAACAGAGACGCAAAGAGCCTATAATGCAATACTCGTCTTTATAACATATGTCGCAATTGCTATTAAAATCCATTTAGCTTTCTAAACAAGTTATATCCATGACCCTGTTATAGTCCCTTCAACATGCAAGATGAGTGCAAAAAGGAAACGTAAATGACAACATTGGATACAGTCCACAGCCAATAGCATTTGCTGTTTTTTGCATGCCCACCATCTGACAAAAAAACACATCGCAATGGCAAGTTGGGTTTCCACAGATAGCATGGTATTCGCATGTTAGTAATCCTTTGTGTTACAAATGATCGCATTCTTTCAAATAATACATAAAAATTTTCTTTTCTCATTAGGAACTTTATTGCCACTCATTCTCAAAAGTATTGGTTTTCAGCAAAATTTGCCACCACTTGATCTTCTTGGCTTCAGACAAAATTTTATTAAAAAAGGCGTTCTTCTCCTTGTGTTTAATACACTTGTTATCGTTATATGCTGAGTACACAGCTGTCTACAACGAAGGTGGTGTGCATTTAAAAAAAGACACACACACGACAAAATATTGGTAAAACTTTCAAGCCCCGAGCTCCATTATCATTTCATCTAGTCTGTTTTTCGAACAGCACTGTGTCGGATTCATGTGTTAACAAGCGAGCAAAAATCGTATTGCACAACTGTATTTTTACCATTTCCATAGAAGAATCCAACGACTTTGCAAAAAAGATGCGTGACATATCGGATAGCAACAGAGCCGTATTAACGCAACCTTATATCCGCAATGATTTTATCCGAATGTATCCGGTATCATCAACCTTCGCTTCAATAAGTTATGCAGCCGAATGAAAACTGCAGTTGCTCTCAATGAGATGGTAAACAATCATTTAAGTACAACCTATGGAAAAAACCATGAAAGTACACTTTCCAAGCTTCGTGCATTAGATGGCTAAAAGTCATCATTCCATCAATTTTCGCAACGCATAAACTTCAAGGATTTACTACAAGTACTATAAACTGGATTCACTCAGAAACTTTGGGTAGTAAGGTGAATTTGTGTATTTCCAAATCCATCCAAAAATACCGAGTGGATAAAATACAGTATACATCTGGTGCGTGATTATACGAGCCTGGCTGGCTTCAATGTGTCCATATCCATAAAGGCAAACATGGCTGAATCTACATTTTAGTGAAGTACGATGATGACGACACTCAAAACTCATAGGTTTTGACAAAATTTAGATTTCACATTTCATTGGGATAGATTTTGTAATAGATGCATCTTACTATAGTTTCTTTTTTACGAGATGTTTTCATAACATGCAGTGTTTTTAATTTCAGAATAAAACTTACCGCAGGTGCAGCCAGAACTAGCATGATAACGCAAGTAATTCCGCTACAGTTTGTTCGGTCAGAGATAACTCCAGCTACAATTCCCCCTATATTACAAAAAGACAGGCTAGACTTCGCTCAAACAGACAACGACACTGTTGACTAACATGATGCAACAATTAGCAAACTAAGGTTTTCGTCAAATATATTAGTAAGTAAAGATTCTATAATTTCGTAAAAGCACTATTGCTAATGCGCATTTAATATACACGACGACTTTTTTTAGAATAGACATGTTTCGACATCTCATGATGCCATCTTCAGTATGAGTGAGATAATAAGTGATACAAGGTTTATATACATGTAATATGATACAGAAATTACAGCAATAAAAAATAAATAAGATAAATTAATGGAGAGCGTCCGAGCGTATTATAAACTAAATATTGTATTAAATTTAAAAACTTGAACATTGAGGTCAAGGTTAGTTTTGTTAATGTGGAGTGCTTCTTTGATTTTAAGGGTGAATGAGGTGTCGGCGGTGTCGATGATATTGAAACTAGAGGGTGAATAGTTGGTTTTACAAGAGGTGTCGGTAGATATGAGAGTTTTTGTCTGTTGTGGCATGTTCCCTGATTCTGGTGGATAAATGGCGCGAAGTTTCGCCAATGTATCGGGAATTACATCTCGCGCAATTGAATTCATACATCACCATAGATTTAATTGAATCAGGGATTGGGTCTTTGAATGAGAAAAGGTTTTTGATTTTGAATGTGTGAAAATTAGTCGAATGTCAATACCTGTACAGAAGCGTTTCATAATGTTTTTAAGTCTGCGTTGTGTGCGTCGTGAGTAATGTCCGATGTATGGTAGTTTGAAGTATAGAGTTGTTATTTTGGAACTTTCATTTGCGTTGGTCGTGATCGTCGTGTCAGAAGTTTTGGTGTCTAGTTTGAGGTTGTTGCTTTGTTTGTTGTCGAGATATCGTTTTACGGTTCTGTTAATAAAGTGTAGTGGGAAAGAGTTTCGTTAAAGAGTGGATGTGATGTTCTTTTTATGTCTCGTTGAAAGCCATTGTTCGTATTGTTAAGTTTGTATGCTCTGTCAATTAGTGTGCGTATAAGTCGAGTTTTGTATGAAAGTGGTGTGAAACTAAAATAGTTCATCAGAAGTCCTGTGTATGTTGGTTTGTGATATGTAGATGTTGTACAGCTGTCATGGTATTTTGTTAGAAAAATGTCAAGAAATGGCAGATGATTTTGTTGTTCAGTTTCAAATGAAAATCTAATGTTTGCGTGAGTACGACTCGAATTGAAAATGAGTACGACTCGAATTTTAATACAAGTAAGGTAACTATTTTGTGGGACTATTTACTCATTCTTGATTTGTGCGCTTGTATAACACCTTTGTAGGAAAAGCACTTTTAATAAAGTATTTTCCCTCCCTCCACTTGTGCTTATCGTGTTCCCAAAAGGGCGAAAAAATTGGGTAGCCAAGCCAATTATGGCGAGTAAGTCATATTCTTTTGTGAAGGGTATGATGGAAGATGTCTGCTGTTTTAATGTAAAAAATGTACATAACAAGATTTCTTTACCAGCAAAAATAGTTATGTATATATCAATATTTATAATTAATAATAAGAGAATCTCTAATAGTAAAGTAGCCCAATTTTTTGTTTTGCTATGCAAATTCATTAGCAAAGGCACTTTTCAATTATGTACACCAAAATCCTTGCATAGCACAAATAAAGAATTGGTTTGGCTTGGCCATTATAATTTGTATTTATTGTTTATTTACTAAATCCAATTCATATTTTTATTTATTAGTAATTCATCACCAAAGATACTTATAAATATGGCTATAATAATTTAAATTACCATTATTGTTCATCAGCGAATTTAAAACCCTCAAAGACAAAGTCCTCTTCTAGACCTGGTGGTTGGAAATGTGCTCGAATGCAGCTAACAGCACAAGATGGTAATGGTACTCTAATTTCCTTGCCCAATACATTCCAACACTATCGAACCAGTTGCCTGTAAGCCACATGTCTTTGTCTTTTGTGTTCAGGTCCTTCTTCAGCTCTTGAACCATAGTGTTGTTTGTACTCACTCCATGCCAGTCGTAATACCCAATAATTTCAACAAAGATTTCGAAAAACAGGATTATCTGTAATACAGTCCGGAGTATCTATTCCCTCAAATTGTGCTGAGTCTTCATTCATTGTTACAACAGCTGAACTTCGTCGGAGTCGTCCATAGGCTTGTCGCTAGAGTCTGTTTTAATCGGCTCATAAGCATATGGTTGAATCATGTTTTGATCGTTAATCATTTCTTCGTAGTTTGAAACACTGCTTCCAGAATAATTACTAGAGGAATCGTTTGAGTAATCCGTATCCATTGCGCAAAATAATTTAAAAACTTAGGAAATAAAATGCAACTATGAATATGCCTATGCGTAATTTCTACTTTTGCTAGTATATTTTGTCCAATGTTGACAACGATTACCGCGCAGTGACGTAACGACGGAAAACCGCTGCTGGACTGCGGCTTCGCTTGCATGTACACAATGGCGATCGAACAAGAGGCAAAAATACACACATTTAAGGCATTATTTCTCGAGTTAAATTTGAATTGGAAACCTAGGATTTCGCGAGAGAGGTAAGAACAATATAAACTTTCATATGAGCGAAAGTTGTGTTAAGGTCTGACTACTCCTTTAAGAATGCGTTGTGGGGACAAGTAGCAAGGCTTCACATGCCGTCCCTGATTTCGACTGATTGCTACAATACGCGCAACACTTCCAAACTTCAAGCCCGAGTTTGGATCGCCCTGGCGCGAAAAGATATGATGATGATCAGTCTGCGTTGTGTGTGTCGTGAGTAATGTCCGATGTATGGTAGTTTGAAGTATAGAGTTGTTATTTTAGAATTATCATTTCTATTGGTCGTGATCGTCGTGTCAGGAGTTTCGGTGTCTAAGTAGAGATTGTTGCTTTGTTTGTTGTCGAGATATCGTTTTACGGTTCTGTTAATAAAGTGTAGTGGGAAAGAGTTTCGTAAAAGAGTGGATGTGATGTTTTTTATGTCTCGTTGAAAGTCATTGTTCGTATTGATAAGTTTGTATGCTCTGTTGAGTAGTGTGCGAATAAGTCCGGTTTTGTATGAAAGTGGTGTGAAACTAAAATAGTTCATCAGAAGTCCTGTGTATGTTGGTTTGTGATATGTAGATGTTGTACAGCTGTCATGGGATTTTGTTAGTAAAATGTCAAGAAATGGCAGTTGATCTTGCTGTTCAGTTTCAAATGAAAATGTAATGTTTGCGTGCTGTGTGTTAATGTAATTATAAAACTTCATGGCCTCAGTTTCGTTAGTAAGGCTAGGTTCAGGGGGGTTTGTTCCAAATTGGTATACCAACTTTCTAATGTAAGCCGTTGTCTATAGTCAGTACTTCCACGCCTCCTATATCGGGGAAACTGGCAGGAGCTTAAACATAAGACCTACTGAGCACAAACGAGCTACTAATTAACAAGACAAAACTAATCACATTGCCGAACATCACCGAATCACAAAGCACAACATTGACTGGGACTCGGCAAAATGCATTACTTACAGTACTGACTATAGACAACGGCTTACATTACAAAGTTGGTACACCAACTTGGAACAAACCCCCCTGAACAAATAACAGCAATTACCGGCACCTTACAAACGACTTATTCACAATACAAATAAACGATCAACTAAAAATATTACACTTATTCACAATGACAATACACAATTAACACCCACACATTACAACTAAAAACATCACAACTAAAAATAAAAATATTTCACTCCACACTAATTCACAATGACAATACACATTTCCTGTACACACAATACAATGACGTAAGAACCAGATAACACATACGGCTAACCTGACGTTTACTCCTCATTTGACTCCAAAGATGACTAGGGCTAAGGTTGTCGAAACGTCAGTCAACAACAACAAAAACAGTCCTTCTCAGGACTATACCAACCTGGACGATCTACATTTACAAACATGTAACGATACTCCCGGGTTGAAACCATTTACTTTAGAAATAGACACTTCACAGTGCTAAGTAACAAAGCACATTTCAAAGAAACTCTTAGATATAAACTTACCAATGATACCTCCAACGTCGAAAAATGATGACAAGTCTCCAGCTTTTCTTGAATCGTACCTAATTCCACCGATATCTAAAAAACACGCTGGAGTCGTAAAAGTGCCATACGCATAAAACTACATACGCAATAAACAAAACGACCAGGAGCGAAGTCATTGAGTTCGATAAGACCTGGAAGGAACAAAGGACCTATAAGCTCTATAAACAACTGGAACGATAACTTCACCGCCATCTTTGAAGCCAAGCATGACGCACTTTTGTAGATATGATCCGGGCCTTTGCACGGTTTTGTAGGTATAATCCAGGCTCCTGGATACCATACAGACGCGTGGTCTTGCTCATTTTCCATATTAAAAACAATGAACGATTTTAATTGGAAATTTTGCAAGGGCGCGCAGAGCCCGCAGTAAAGTTGAGATTATATGAAAACACAGAAGTGAGATATAACAAAGCTTTGTTCCTCACAACTCGCAATACACAGCTGATGAAGAGTAAGTTCTAAAATACAACTTCATAGTCTAATCACCTTGCAAATTTACATCAGTTCGTAATCAGCGACCAAATTACTAAAAGCTAATGACAATAAACATGATAAAAGTAATATATAGCTAAACTAAAAAAGACTACAATAGAAAGTCCTAAATAATGGCCAATAGAAAAGGAGCATCAAACAAATGTGCTTCCAGACCACTAATGTCCACGACTGAGCAGAACCACAAGTGAAAAATGACTATTGCTGAGGTTGTCTAAACATCAGCCTACATAAACATCAATTCTCCTTCTCAGGACTCGACTCACCAGGACGATTTAAATCTATAAAAATGTAACGATACTCGCGGCTTCAACCATTTACTTGAGAAGAAAACATATCGTACGTAATGGGAGAGTGGGATGGATTGTTATATCTCACTTCTGTGTTTTCACATAATCTCAACTTTGCTGCGGGCGCTGCGCGCCCTTGCAAAATTTCCAATTATATATCAAACATAGAAGTTTCGATATAACAATGCTTGTTTAAAGCAATCTGCTCAAACTAGATGCGATGATTACAGTCCCGGGACAACACTGCCTTTGAACGGTCAAAGTTTGGTTGAAAGTAGAAACGAGTGAATGTGGAGGCACCCGACCAGTTCACCATTTTCATGATCTCTTCCAGTGACACCCAAGCTACTCTAGCCTTGGAGGTTGACGCACCTCTTTGACGACCTCTTTGAATGACCTTAAATATAGCCATCTATGCCAGCGCAGTTCAAAACCGATTTGAACCAACTAGCAATCAGTTAGGGGCTAATTATCCAGTAGGCCAAATAGGTTTAAGCACACAGGACCGGGCTTTTAAGAGGCCAGTTGCATCTAGACATAATTGGGCTTTGGACGTTTTTGCTATTTCGGACTAGCTAAATGTGGTTAACTTAGATCATTTATGCTGTTAAAAATCTAACAATCAATTGAATGCAGAGAAAAAATGGCTTTCGTACTATCTATACTGTTCAAAAGCACAAGGAAATGCAAAAGTAAAGAAAAGCTAAAGTTAGTGAGAGAAATAAAGCCTAAAAATTTGCCTTGGCCTACAGGCACCATAATTAGTAATCCGCTACTGCTGGCAATTGAAGATGACCGGACAGGACGGTGAAGTTTGTGATAACTTATCAAAAGCTTATTAGGAATGTCAGCGTTGTGGCCTGTTCTAAAAGAGCTTGCTCGAACAATATAGTACTGTCAACATTGACGCACCTAAAGTTTCTAACACTCTGCATGTTCCACCAGGTAGTTAAAATTCTGACGCTTAGGCAGGGAAGGCCAAGAAGTTTCATCTGCGAAGAACGCTTTGGTACTGTGGTAGTCAGAAAAACAGATAACTTATAAGTCAGTAATCAAAGACCCAGACCAGAAAAACCAGCGCAGTATCATAGTTCCGAGATTGCCCTTTACAACGCAGAGTTGGGTGCAGATTTAAGACACCCTTTAATTAACAAACGATTAACGAAGGGATGTTGACCAAGTAGAAAAACAATCAATCGGTGGCGTGGACGCATGCCACAGACAAAAAAGAACAATAAGTATTGAATGTTCTACACATAAAACTTTTATCAACCGAGCCTGCGAGGAAACAGGTTAGAAACACACGCCCAAAGTGGGGCGATATGAATAAACCTTCTTGTGAAACACCAAACATGCCAATTTTCTGGGCGGAATTGTTCACTGCAGCTTTGCTTGGCTGCCTAACTACCAAGATGAGTTTGTAAACGTTTAAACAAAATCTATGCGACTGCAAGGATCGTTAAATATGTGCCATCGGCTAATCCCGTGGCCCCAATAGGAGGATGTTGCTCCGTGGTAAAAGAGCTGGATACGAAAATCAACTATTTCCAAATCGGAATCCGCATTTTGCTTATTTTTGCATACTTAGGCAAAAAGGAGAAAAGGCAGTGTTTTTCCCAATAGACCAGTTCTACCGAGCGGCCCTCCCTGCTAGAGGTAAAGGATCTGGTGTCCAAATGCAAATGAGAGGCAACTGAGAATGAACATTTGATTTAAAGCCCCATAGCTTATTGCCTAATCCTAGTTCAAGAAAACAAGCGCTTGATACAAGCCCTGACTGAAGTTTTGTCCATGATGTCGATGTGATTAATCCAATGGATCAATCATAAAGAGGAGCTGCAAGTATGGCCTGAATGGACGCGTTCAACTTCGAAATCAGCTGAGATAATTTCCTTACTGATACTTTGTTTTGGGCTAACATACACAAGCAATTGGTTTTTATAGCATCCACCTTGGAGTCATGGTCAGATTGTCCCAAAAATCCGACGAATTCCAGTTGCTGAGCTGGACTGAGGCACGACTTCTCGAGATATATGACAAAGCTGGAACTTTCCTACAGATACCATGCAGTTAATTCCATATCATGCTGCAGACCCTCACTGACTGATTGATACAAATAGTAAATAATCAACTAAATTCCGCTGTTTGACGAAGAGGAGCCACAACAGTTTTTATTGATATTGGTACTCCGAAAGGGAGACAATCAAATTTTAGAAGCTTGTCCTTCCAGTGAAAGTACTTCTAGTGATTCCTTCAGAATGAAGAGGCGAACTCGGGACTGGAGTAAGTCAAAGTTGTTATCCCTTCTAATTTGAAATGTTGGTACTGAATGAATGCATTTTGGGGTCAATAACCAGTTGCAATTCCCCGTGGCGTTATGAGAGCAAAAAATATTGCTTACAAACTTGTCTAAAACCGGACTGACAACATTTAGGTTCACCATTTTAACCAGTGATGAAGTAGAGTTTTTTTGGGTGTATTTGTTTCATTGTTTGTTTTGTTTTTGTTTTATTTTGAGCGTGAAAGTTCAACGTTCTTGAAGGCTTGTTTGAGCCAAAAGGTGAATGAAATCTAGCTTGTAACCCTCGATAATTCTCAAGTTAATAGAATCTGCCGTAATTAGACATGTTGGGTTTGTTACAAGTATGAAATCGACTTTGAAATGACTCAAAATTGAAAACTACATTGATGGGCATAATCAGTAATACTTAGTTTAAAACCATTTGCTTCATTGTTAGCGTTTTTAGCGCCAACAAGACTGTCAATCTCTTTGAACAATTTTTATTTTGCTTCAAAAACAGACTTATTGAAATTTATTTATTTGTATATATATTTTATTTTTTTTAATTTGGAATAGCCAGGAACAAGCAACTCCGTTTAGACAAGGTCGAAGCATTCCGAAAAACTTTCGATAAAACCTTTACGGCAATCTATTATAGGCACAATTTGCGATGCATTGCCGACTAAAACCACAGCTGAATGCAAACCAGCGCAGTACTCAAGGCTATTAGAGCCAAATGCCATAGTTCGGGTAAAAGACCAAGAAAATCAAACTCATGGCCAACAACTTTAAGCTGACGACGGTTAAGAGCTGCTTAAGTTGGCGACATTACACCTCAAGAATTTTTTGTTAAAGGAGTCAACTGTTTGTTTTTTTGCACTCATATTTGCATGAAGCGGTACTGCTACCTCTTCAGTCACAGCTTTTCTTTCGGTTTTAGACAAACTCTGAAAAGCAGTCCTAGCTGCTAAATTGACCATCCACACGGACACCTTACCGGCATTTTTAGATGCCTCGGGGCTTTTGACGAAGCGACGATCCAAAGAGTTCTCACTCGCTTGCCCGACCGAGAAAAATCAAGTCGTCACTCGAAATAGAGCTCAATATGATAAAGAACTCGAGGAAAATCTTCAAGATTTCGAGCAGCAGAGCTCTCGCCTTTTAGCTTGCTTATTAGATAGCTGAACAGACTTTGTCTATTTTGTTTGCTGAACTGCCGAGCAGTTGTCAGCTAGTTTTTCCTCACTCGCTTTTTTACCTGACTATTTCCTCGATAACTAAATGCGACGCTAGATTAAGGGCTAGCGTTTCCCCCTTTTAGTATAACCTGTTTCCGAAGTCGTTAAATCAATAGAAAAAACTCATCAGCTGTGTATTACGAGTTATAAAGGATTAAGCATTGATCGAAACTTCTGTGTTTGACATGTAATAGAAGTTGTGTTCTTTCATTTGTTGAGCTAAATAAAGCTTTATTTTACCAGAAGGCAAAAATAGCTGATAGCTTTTTTAAGAAAATGTAAATTTTGGACACTCTGATGAATGGGAAAGCTTCGGATGAAAGATGGCAAGTTCGGCGAAAAACCAAAGCGGTAATGTTTTCAAAACATTATTTTTCTCATTGTCCACGACGAATGAAAAAACACACAATGAAATGTCCTTTTTACATATATCTTACTATCACAATAATATTGATCTATTTAACCTGTTATGTGTAAGAAAAAACCACCATTTTGTCAGAAAACTAAAGTCTTAAATCATTTCAACATTTTGCCAACTAAAAACAATAATAGTTAACATCTTCAAATGACTGCTCGTTGCTTTATTCCTTTTGTCACAGCGTTTTTTTCAGAAAAATGAATGTGTCATTAAAAATTCTTTAATACAACAATCGTAAAGTTTTAAAAACACGACATATTCAAAGATGTTCAAACATAAAACGCACAACATATTGTGAAAACATGTCATGTAGAATATGTTTTCTATATTCGTCACCATCTACGCACAACACTCGTGTTTTTTCCTACAAAAAATCATTATATAGCCGCCATATTGGCTTCATTTTATCATATGGCTTTTGTATTGGAGTTATCGTTTCAGCCTTCTTTCAGAGTTCACTGCCTGAACCCGGTTGTCGAACACATGGCAGTGATGGCGGAAATTGGTAGTTAAAACTTTTACTTTAAAAAATATTTTTAATATTCACTCCCCCTTTATTTATAATACTCCTTGTATTAATAAGTTTTGATAACCAGTGAAAAAAAATACGATACTGACAGCATAATGTTTGAAAATAGTGCTTCAGCATTTTGTGAAATACACAGTATACACACATCAAAATAAAGAAAATCTACGGTAAAGAAAGGCATATTTTAGCATTTAAGAATATTTTAAGCTATTTTATGGCATTTTAGCTGTTTATTAAAAAGTGAAAATCAATCGGCATTGTAGGTCTATTGATGTCGCCAAGCTTGTACATAACTTCATGCTACTGTGTGTGTGACTGTAAACAGTTTGGTGTAACTATTTTTCTAGCTCAAATGGATAAATCATTGATAAAATGCCGTGAAGGTAGCGAGAAAATGTTTGCTTTAGTCCAACGACATAAGTCAACTGAAAATATACCATGGACAAGTGTGGAGTGATTACATGATAAACCTACAGAAAACTTATAAAGAAAATATGTTGAACTAGAAAAGCTAGAAAAAAGAAAAAAATATTCAAATGCTGTTGGTTGGAATTTCTGATTTCTAAACTACTTGGCAAAACCTTGGATCGACTACTGAACAGAACTACATGAATTTTTCATTTAAATAAACACTGTTTATTGTTGCATGAAGGCAAAAATAGTTATTTGGCAGTGTAGGTGAATAAAATTAGTAAGTTCTATAGATAAGTGCTTATATTACGAATTTTAGCCTCCCTTTTTTATGAGCTTAATTGAAAAGTTGGATTATTTGAAGAACTATGACATGTCGCTGGACTTAAACAGATAAATATAAGTTCCTTAATTTTGCCTCAAATGTCGGGTACTATTTGCGAATTTTTTACGCCGCCATATTGATACTTGTGACGTAGATAGTTGAACACGTCTGTTTCCGTCAGTATATTATATTATAGGAGGTGATTTTGTTGTCGTTTTTTGGAGGTGATTTTGTTGTCTTAAAAACAAATAATGACAGTATTTTCAATAAAATATTAAAAAACAAGTTTTCCGGAAAGTATGGCCTGAAATCAGTGCTCAGATAATTCGAATTCGATGTCTGAATGCGTATCTGATTCGAGCTCGGAATCCGTGGGTTATGTCGAGCATTTAAACGACTTCGCATATGACGATGAACCGCTCGCAGGAGATGGTGATGAAGTGCATACTCCAGATGATCCCGATGGAATTCTCCCTGCGACAATTAGAACAACGAAGTGATGGCGTAATTCCACTCGGTGAATGGTAAGTTGTTGTTTTCTCCTGTTTGTAATATACATAAAGTTACTTTATAAACCACAATGCTCCCACGTTTCAGGTGTAATTGTCAATGCTGTCATACCGATTTGTTAGAAGGCGCATTAGAGTACAGATGCTGTAAGGAAATAGGACCAGCTTTGCCGAAAATGACATTCGATGGCAGCATTGAGAAAATATCATGCATAACACAGCATGCCAAATTTGGGCCTTTAGTTCATGAGGCTGTCCTTGAAAACGTCGGGCCACTATTGAGAGATAGGAATGGACGTGCTTATCGCCGCCAAGCATCACAATCATTAAATATGTAAGATTGTAAATTGTATGAGAAACAATGTTATCATCAACATTGTTTCATCAACAATAATTAGTCCAACCTTTTTATTTACTTCAGGTACTTGAGAGCTGTGGCATACAGATGGATGATGCGATGGTTTTGTGGGTCTATGGGATAGGAGAATACTCTGCCTTTACCTGCTTGTGTTTACCACTTTATTCGGAAAGCATATCCAAGTGGTAACACAAAAGGTTACATACCATCAGAGGGTCGATGATGGAAAGGTCTTTTAACTTGTGCACTGTAGAGACTGTTGACCTTCTTTGCTGAGTTTAGAATGGTCAGGAAATATGCCTAGATGAAACAAGAGTAAACAATAAAAACAAATTGGTGCAACTACTGAGAGGTTAAGCTGAAAGAATTAAATGAAAGAAAATCTTTTCTTCAAATGTCAGTCTGGGAAAAAAGACAAAAGGAAAAATATATGGAATTAAATCATAGTAGATGGTACTTCCTCATCGAGAGAACATGTTTCCTTCAGCGATGGCTTATGGAGAGTATGTCGAATAATCTACAAAACTAATATCGAATTTACATATGACAAAAGAAAAATTAACATAAACAAGCGTAAACTTACTTGTCTTCGCTTTCGATCGGTTATTTCATCCTGTAATGGTTCAGGAATCCCAGCCACGTCAATGGTTGGGATAGCATCTTTCTTCAACCTTCTCTTGAGCTTGACTTGCACGCTCAAATTAAGGTCAAAACAAGAATCTTCAAAATGCGCAGAACACAGACACGAGGTAGAGGAAGCCTCAAAACCCGGTCTATGTTTACGCACAAAATTTACCCATTTTCTATGCCTTTGCGGTTCTGTTTCTTTTTTAGGAAACAGATGCATTGACATTCCTTCGATTTTTGAATCATTGGTGCAACTAATTTGATTAGGTCCGACAGCAACACAGCGTTTTCCTCCGCGTTTCTTATTAAGATTACTAGTAGAATACGCCATGTTGATATATGTGTTCAACTTTCTGCGTCACAAGTCATTAGCATACCGATCAAAAAGTTCGCAAAAAAATGCTGAAAATCGTGACTTTGGACGTCCGTAAAATCACTTTCACAAATCCAATTTCAATTATAATTGCAGATTTAAAATCACTGAAACAAGGTCTTTCAATTTAGCTAATAAAAAAGGGGGGCTAAAATTCGTAATATAAACACTTTAAAGTAAACACGTTTCACCATGCTTATGCCCTCTAAAGTGGAAATGAGAGATTACGCTAATACTATTTAAAAACAAATTTATGACTGAAAATTTTATCATGGTAATAACTTTCATATTGCCTTTTTTATCACCATTTTTTGAAAAAATAAATACAATTTAACATTAAAAGATTACGGTTGCCAATAGATATCGTAGATGAAAAGGAGTGAAACTTTTTCCACCAGATAGTAATCAATGCCAATTATTAAATTGAGTATATTTGAGTTCATGAGACGATGCGTCCTTTCCTAAAGTGCCTATGAAATGAAATTTTGCGAAATTTTTTTTGCGTTATCGAAAAATATCATCTTTTATGATCACAATGACACAAACCTTATCCAGCAATTCAAACTAGAAGTTGGTAAATTTTAAATTCAAAGTTGGACTATGAGAATATTTTCTGCTCAAAACAGCGCGCGGTCAAGAGTTCTTGATGACGTATGCAGTGTGACACAGTGCACCATTTGTATATGAAAATATTACAAACAATAATATTTCTACTTACTACTTCAAATGGTTAGAATTGCGTTTTTGAATGTGTTTAACCAAAATACAGGAATGTCTATGTTATAAAATCTCGATACATAGTTTGAATCAATTCAATTTATTACTATACGAAGTTTGTCGCCAAACGAGGAAACATATGTTGCAGTAAGAGTGAAATTTTGGCCTTTCAATAATCAATGCTAAATACAATGCTTGCACTTTTACATCGAACTTTAAAATTCATTAAACTACCTCCAGCGCAATTAGACCTAAATCTATATAAACGTTATCTAACATTACAAAAATCACCAAATATCGTCCTTAATTATTTTATATACTGGTTGTGGTTGTAGTCACATTTTTAGGGATTCTCGCATTGCATTTAATCTAAAATTTACTCGATATAAGTTGGATATTCAAATACAATGAATAGATGTAATAATTACAAAATAGTAAAAATCATAACGATATTTTCCTTAGCAATGATGATTTATATCAAATTGTATACCGACTTGTACCAGCACTGACAAAATAAATATAATGTAATATAATATCCACCCAAGCATGCCGAATATCAATCTGATTATGAGCACTATAGCTGCACGAATATATCTTAGAAATGAACATTAGAATTGCAGTTTCAATCTTGATAGTACAAAATTCGTAATTTATATCTGAATATATGCAGTCTGTGGAATAAATAATAAATTACATATGAAATTAAATAAAGATATGATCTTCGCACTTTGCTGGACAGTTGGTCAGAGTACTGCACCGGCACCGCAGAGGTCAAGCTGCTTTTTGCTTATAGCTCAGGACGACAAAGTCTTTCGAAATAACAAAAAAATTTCGCAAAATTTCATTTCATAGGCACTTTAAAGCACGAGTTACCTCATTCTTTACATGAAAAATTACTGTAAGTCTAATTAAAGTGCTGTGCTAAAAAAATACGAGATTCTCAATTTAGAATTTATGACAATATTTGTCGGGGGGAGGGGGGTGAGGCACGAACAAGATACTTTTAAAAAGGTCACAATTTTATTCAAGACCTCGACATATTCAACATGCCTTAATCATACAAAACGTGAAACGCACGACAAATCAATGAAAGGAAAGTGTAGGCAGAGAGTTCATGGACTCAAATTTAAATTAAATGTACGAACTTTTGCAAATGAACAACACAAAATAACAATGATAACACCTAAATCATTAAAAAGTGTTACATCATTATAAATTACACGAAAAGCCATGATTAATGCTGCTTAAAAACTATACTATCAAATCAGAATAAATTGTTTTTGGATACTTTTTCTCATAATCCAATCATATCACTAAAGCAACAAAGGTTTTCACCACTTACACGTGTTTGCCACACAAAAACCATTTTAAAATTGTAAACTTTTTTTTGACAAACTTTGTTGCTCAAAATTAAATTATCAAACAATCAGAAATCACCAGTCCAGTTTTTATTGATATACACACACTATGGGACAAAAATTGTAGAAATCACATAAAAACACTGACCTGTGTGATTAATGTAGTACGGTAACCAATACAGAAAAGTATAGCTCACAAGCTTAGCAAAGAAAAGACACAGTGAGTACTCTATCACACCCTATAAAGAAAAGTACACCAGTGTGTTGCTTTCGAAAATTATCTTGCAAAGCAGACAATGAAAACACACAACAAAACAACATTGTCGACTTTAATTTTAGAAAGAATTCTATAAAAAGCACTTGTACCGATTACCTACACTTATTTACAATCTAAAATACTTTGCTCATTATTATGATAAATGATAAAAGAATATCCCAATCAAATCGAAAAATGCAGAACAAGATGATAGAAGAACTGAGTAGCTGTTAATAACACCACAGAAGAGAATTTTTTGCTGTAGCGCATATCTTATTACGCATGTGGTTAGCATAGTGGCAGTTAGTTAATTGTATTTTCTGAACAATAGGAGCGCTTAGGTGGCTTGCCAAAGCCAGTAATCTAATTAAATATACAGCACAAAGTTGTACAATTAAGTGAATCTGCTGTTTGTTTTCATACTGTGATAATACACAATGTATTTAAATTGACAATCTGTGTGTATCTAAAAGGCGGAAGAAGCTCACTGATAGAAATATTGAATTGAAAAATATAGCTAAGCAAAAGGAAAACAGAAATGTTTATGGATATCTAAGTTGATATCTATGCAGCCTTTAACTTTTTCCAGCAAGAGAAGAATGGATGGTAATTTTCTCACTCTGTTGAGCCCAAAAATTCTTATCTTACGGCACTAAAAAATCAACTAAATCCCACCATCAACAAGCCGAATTGAACAATCATTTAAAAATGGGTATGGCCCATTTTCTCTATTTTCATGACACCAAACTCTCCTTTGGCTGGTTTTCAAGTGTAATTATAATATGTCAGAATGCATTTGTTATAATTGTTTTCGAAACTTGTTTTCAAATGACATAATGACGAAATTAGTTTAGCTTAACTTGTTGTAATTGAGGCTTGATCACTAAAATGTTGTTGCATTTTGTCAGAATTGACGGGAATCACATCATGTACATGGATAATAATATATTAAGCATTTCAAGTGGACGACAATTTTCTTTAGAGTAAACATATTTCGGCATGCTTATGCCATCTTTAGTGCAAGAATAATTATGATTTCTATTTAAAGCTATATTTATAAAAAGAAAAATTGGGCTGTCGTTTTCGCGGGTAGTGTATGAGTGTAGTCAGACCAGAAGTTCAGAACAGGTTGCTAAAGCCCGGTTTCCATATAATCGTCGAATTGTCAATCATGGGAAATGATTGACAATTTTCTAATCAAAGCCCACTTGATAAGCTGTAAAACAATTTTGAAATACCCGTGATTTCCATATGATCGCCAATCGTCAAAACACGCAAAAACGCATGGGTACTAAGCAAAATTTGCGCGCAATTCGAATACAGCGGGATCCAAAACAACAATGAAAAATTTACTTCTAATGAAACAATTCTTTTCTAACTCTTGCATTTTACCTATGTAAATTCATTAAACGAAAAAAGCACCGATTTTGGGTAAGAGATGTTTACAAAAGACGTCATGAACAAGGGACGTTTCAAAATTTGGTTGCAGAGTTTGCCTTTACAATCGTGAGTTCTTCAGGTAAGTTGTTGTGTGCATTTTGTATAACATAAATGTGCAATTGTTCCAAAGCAATCACTATGTATCACTACGTTTAGGTGCAAATAAATGTCTCCTGAAAGGCTTTTAAACTAGTTGGGCAACGTATATCGAAAAAGCGTTGTCGTTTAAGAGCGACCATTTCAAGTTCTCAAAGGCTTATGGTCACTCTTCGTTATATGGCAACGGGCGATTCGCAACAAAGTACGTCTCCAGAGCAAGACGTACAACTAAAAATGCTTTTGGTATACTTGCAGCAAAATGGCGGATTTCTAGGAGACCGATTCGGGCTGGTGTGGATTTGGTAGAAAATATTGTAAAGGCATGTACTTGCTTTTATAATTATTCACGATTGACCGAAAATTCAATGTATCTGCCAAATGGTTTAGTTGACACTGAAGATGGTAACAGAAATATCATTCCTGGAGACTGGCGAAACGTTGGCGTAGAAAATAGGAGAGGTTTAACTTCCAATTCAAGAATTGTGGGAAATAGATATTCCAACCTTGATGATTGTACGAGGTCAACTTTCATGGATTATTTTTGCAGTCCAGAGGGACAAGTCACATGGCAGCTGGAGCATGTTAGAGGATGTTGAACACTTAGAAATTAATCACATTTTTTCAAAATAAAGATCAACAGAATAAATCAATTTATAGAGCTTAAGTTTTTATGTCTACAGTATGTATGGAAAAAGAACTTTGCAACAAAAGTCTGGAGCAATTGTAATTTGTTTATAGTTACTTTTACAAAGACAGATAAAATATATATCTATATTTCTCCAACATACGTGAAGGTGTTGTCATTCATTAGCATCGGCATTTCGACTGTAGTCGAAGAATATCGGATAGCTTTGTCTTGCCAGGTAGTTAAACGAGCGGTTAGCAAATGGTGTGAATACTTCGTGACCATGACCTCGGTAAAGTTAATGATGTTCTGGAGTATAACTTAAAGATTCACTCTTATGTGGTTCTGTGTTTGAAGTGGAACTTTGTCCAAACTCAGCATGAAAGAAAACTTGCTCAATTTGTTGTCGTACTGAAGCTTTACATTGTGGTGACAAACGCTTAAATCGAAGAATAAAGCCTCTGCAAAAAAGACAGTCTTCGTCGTTGTCTTCACCAATTAGTTTTCTCTTGTTTGCTTTGTCGGTCCTTCGCATATGCTCACCTATGCTGTTGGCAGTATTAACTATGGCACGCTCTACATCGGTTTATTTTTCCAGCTGCTGTTTGCTGTTGGTTTTGGTGTGCTGCTGATGACAGTGATGTCCGCAGTAATGTCATCCTCAGCTTCTGATGCATAAAGATCCAAATCTTAAACACTCGAAGCATTTGATTCATAGCCATTTTCACTATCATGAGGACTTATATACTTCACGTTTCCGCGTTTACCAAGATTGTGGTCGTAGTTTTGTGAATAACATGAACCGACAGCCAAGGTATAGGACGGAGTCTCTACCAGGACCAGATGGAAATGACTTTTTTCCTTCAAAAATCTTCCATAGGCGGTTCAAATACTTTTTCTGCTTTCTTTGCTGTGATACCAAATTTCTCTGCTACTTTTTTCCAACTGTTTTGCTTGAATTGCTTGTTATTATAATCAACGGTGAATTTGTTGTGTAAACATTCGTATTTTTGAGCTTCCTCCATTCCTACTGCATTCGAAATACCAGCTGTATTCGACATGTCTGACTGTATTAGAATTAGTTGAGGTCGTGTGCGCTACAAGGTACACAAGTGTATGTGACTTGCCTAGATATCGATTTGTGTATAACTGAGGCCCCGTCCACACGTATCCGAAGTTTTCTAAAAACGGGATTTTTTCCACCGCCTTGTCTATGCGTCCACACGTGAACGGCGTTTTCACCTACCAAAAACGATGCTTTTTAAATACGGCTTACAGATTGAATTTTTTTGAAAACGCCGGTTTCACAAACACGTGTGGACGGCTAAAACGGAGGTTTTCCAACACGAAGACGGATGACGTATTATCGAGTCCGGATAGAGCATGCGTTTTTGCACCAAATTCAAAGCATCAGTTCAAAGTTTAAAGCATTTGTTCAACATGGCTATGCAGAAGAATTGAATAGCTATTTTACTCGGGCTTCTTTCAAGCACCATGGCATGTATTGCGTTACAAATCAAGACCTTGAATGTTCACGTTGATTAATTAAAAAACGAATTAATATTATGAGGATGATCTCTATTTCAAAGTCACGGGAAGTTGTTCTAAAACGATTAATAAAAAGGTGAGGAAGAGATCGTGGATTCTGGATAAGGTCTAGCAGAACAAGTGGAATAATTTTCAAATAACATCGTCATAGAAGAAGAATGGAGAGAAAACTTCAGAATGAGTCAAGCGTCTCTGTATTTATTAGCTGAGGAATTGAGGCCATATATAGAGAGGAAAATACGGCAATTTGGCGCATACCAATATTCTTCTCATTTTATATCGAGCTTACAAAATCTTCAAAATATTTTTCAGCAGAGCCAGCATTAACAAAAGGCGTTATAGTTAAAGCAATTTTTTTTGGATTTCGGAATATTCTATTTCCTATTTAGTTCACTCTTATTACACAATCATTACACAGTTCGCACAAAAATGGCGCATGCACATTTAGATATTTCTTCAAAGAAATAGAGCGGCTGGGGGTAAAACGGACGGAGATACATTGTTTTATAACGAATCAAATTGAATTTATATATTTATATAAATTGTTAGCTTAAAGTGTAACAACTAATTAATATCTTAGTTAATGTGAGTTGAAGTTGGTGTAAAATGCTTTCTTAATAATCGCTGAAACACAGATGATAAATCTCTAAAAAATAAAATGAGCGTTGTTGCTAGACACCCCCCGGAAAGTTTAAACTATGACTGACTGACTTACCAACTGCCTGCCTGCCTGCCTGCCTGCCTGACTGCCTGACTGACTGACTGACTGACTGACTGACTGACTGACTGACTGACTGACTGACTGACTGACTGACTGACTGACTGACTGACTGACTGACTGACTGACTGACTGACTGACTGACTGACTGACTGACTGACTGACTGACTGACTGACTGACTGACTAGTGTGAATTTTTGCCACTCACCACAATACTGCAAAGTTCCCATGGAAACTTTGCACTAAAAATGACTATAACAAATTTGTTTCCATGGCTTGTCGAAAACCCATGAAAACATTTTTAATCATGTAGTTCATAATGCATCCTGTTTCGAGGAACGGAAAAGTCGATTTTTTAAAATATAAATCTCTGTGACTCAGAAAGCTCATACCGGTAAACATAAGGCACCAAAAAAGGAGATAGCCTTCGAGTCCGCTCCATGCTGACCTTTCTTTCTTGCTCTGGAGTGTCTAACCTAATAACATAGAGAATGGGTGGCAAATGTCTACAGCAATTTATTTAAAAATACCTAATAAAACCATAAGAGAGGACAAGATATTGTACAACATTGTTCAACATTGGTTAAACTATGTCCAACCATTCTACGTTCATATTAAGTTGAATCTACAATGCATTTCCGTTGCCTCCTGAGTATTGAAAACTTTTATGTAAAAAGACACAAGGCTATAAGGACAAACACTAAAAAGAAACTGGTTAAAACAATACTGGTAAAAATAAAACAAACGAATTTTCGTAGTTAAATTCTAAAACGTGTTTGTAATCAAAAGTACAATTATATCAAAAAAAATAATAAATGCACCTCTTAATGCATAAAAGCATTTTCAAACAATTACATTTTCATCACTCTAGTCTTTAAATTTAACCATTCTCTTTAGAACAGACCTCCATATGCATTCTCGACATGATCAATAGATGTTTATAAACTACACATATTACCGAGACATGTCTCGATTCGTCCATTATGTTTCAATTCTGCCTCTCTGAAAGTTTTCTGTATCAATAGTATATTTCGAGAGTATTGTCAGTCGAATAGTTAGTCAATAAATACAAAATACTTCATTTAAATACTATATCTAGAAAATTGTCTTTCTAAGTATGTAGCCAATGCATTTGTATGCTTCATCAAGTGCATAAAACATGAAAACCTTGCTTTTCTCAATTTAATCCTTGATATCATAAAGAGTAAGTAATCATAGTGCACAAATTGGCGTTAAATATCAGTATTTAAACTGTTGGAAATTTGAACAAAATGAATAATTTTAGATTTACTGGCCATGGCTTTGATTTTTACTGGCCTTGATTTTTGGCCTTTGATTTACTGGCCTTGGAAAGATGTGCTTTTGATCTTTACATCACGAATAATATGAAATTATTCCACTTGAACAGAAAAATTACTTATACCAGGAAAAACAAATACAATCATCATTTTGGAGGTTGTACACCGTCCCAAAAATGTTGACCCATATCTTAAAGGCCGTGTCTCCATGAAAAGAAACCAAGGCTTAGAGTTAAAAAGAAACTCTCACAATACTCCATGTTAAGATGGTCAAAATAGTCTTTTGATCGCAGTAAATCAAAAAGCTTCATAGAGAGGTCAGCTCGACTGGTAAGAATAATCACATATGGGCAAAACCACTGACACGATGAACTTGCCAAAATATGACACATTCTACGTTCACCCATGTGAAACCACAAGCTGCATTGGTCACATGTCATTACCTTCCAGCCATGTTTTACTTCATCAGAACTATACACACCAAAACTACGTCATTTACCACCTAAATTCAGTACTACATCTCTTCCAAAAAAAATATAAACTGAAAAGACCTTTTCTAAACACAAGTGCGAATTTTTCTCGATTCTTGCTCGGTAAATAATTCAATTGATAAAATAACAACAATAAAAACGTGTGCGTTGATTGGTAGAAAGTTGAGTATGCATTAGCCTGTGGAATTGACCTTATGTATAATGACGTTACATATGCTTGAGCGCGTTAGGAGTTCTGGTTTTTGTAGTCAGATTTGATAAACAAACATGGCTATCTAATAGTAGCACAGCAACAAATCGTCAATATTTAAAAATTTTTCAGTCGATAGAAGACTCTAATTCTTTTAAAACTCATGTTTGTCTAATTGGAGGCTGGAAATTCCCAAAAATTATTGACGTTTCAACAGTAAATGCGACGGTTGAAGATAAGTTTGCGCTTACACAATAGCATATTGATGATACAAAAAGTAGTCTGGGTAGAGCTTATGTATTCAAAACAAAGTGGAATTTAAGGATAAAATTCGTGGAGAAGTTACCTGTCTTTACTCACGAAAGATTGGAGGATAAATTGGTATAGAATTCCCTCACAATGTGGAAAAAACTATCTCAAAAGGCGCATCTTTGTACTTACATGTCACAACATGTTGAGAGAAGCATTAGCAAGAACTAAAACTTAAGAAATTTTAAATGCAAAATTTTTACTTTTTTATTAGACGCCGACTTTAACAATATTTGGATCATATGATGCTATTTATCTAATTTTGATACAACTTTTCATTGAATAAACCTATTGCTTTTATATGTGTTGCTGTTTCTGTGTATTTATCATTGGTAAAGAAATGCATTCATTAATTTACAGTCATACAAAATTTGCATGTCTGAGAAGGAAAATGGATGTCAATTCTTTAACAAATACAATTTCACTTGTCCTCCCAATCAAATAAAATCGCCTGCAAAATACCTACCTACCATAAGGTGAGTCTGCAAACAATATGTATGGAACTGGCGATAGTCACAAGTGTTTAACTTGTTTCATATAAATAGTAGACATTAAAAGACAGATTGATCAAGAAAATTTCAAGATTTAGAACATAGCACATAAAAAGTACTCATTTTATAGCTTAACTATTTTGCTCCATTGCATGTGAAAATCATTAGTTTAAAGTGTTTATATTGCAAATTTTAGCCCCTCTTTTTTATTGAATAATTTGAAAATTTAGACTATTTAAAGAACTATGAAATGTCGATGGACTTAAACAGACAAATATAAGTTCCTTAATTTTGCCTCCAAAGTTGGATATTATTTGCGAACTTTGTACGACGCCTTAATGACACTTGTGAAGTAAATGGTTGAACACGTCTTTTTCCGGCAATACAATATTATATCATACGCGGCCCAGAAATCTGTTTTAGGTTTTTTATGCAATCGATTTATGTAGTAAATATATTCTTTGATTTATATGTATGGTTTTAAAGGTCTAATATTTTGATAAGGTAGGCAACTCTTAAACACAATACACCACTTTGGCGGTTTTCAAAAATGTGGAAACACGTGTTTGCTAAAGAGAAAAACTCGGACAAACATGGCGGAGTAATTTTTTATAACAATGGTTACGACGAAGAGGTGCGCTTGGGGAACCTGCAAAAGCGATTCGCGGTATCCTGATCGTTTAAAACGAGACGCAAGTAGAAGCAAAGTATTTTTTTTTGCATTTTCCTGGGGAGAAATACCATAGCGACAAGCGAGAGCGCTGGATTCGTGCGTGTCATCGAGGTGACAGATTTGTGTGTACGAAAGACAGTTATATTTGTAGTCTTCATTTTGTGGGAGAAAATGGTCCTACTGTAGATAACCCAGACCCTATTTCAGCGATACAAAGTATTGAGAATGTAAGTGTTGACTGCTCATAAATGTGTGAATTATACGAAAGCTTGCTGAACGTTTTATAAGCTTATACATCATTTTAAATTCATATAGAGAAGAAAACTAACGGGAAAACGAAAAAACCAATGACGAGGGTATATAATCCGCCACCAAAACGAGCGTCAATCTCCAAAAAAGATGCAGCAGAGGCTCTTCTTTACTTGAGCGAAAGGGAACACGCTAAAAGAGACGCAGCTGACGGCCTCCTATCCTTATGTGAAAATAGTACAACATCCCGTGATATCCAAAAGGATCAAGACGAACTTCTTGTTTTAAAGAAAAAAGATGCTGCTGCTCAAACCAACCTAACTCATGAACATCTTAAAACTTATGCGACTGAGTCATTTGTTAACACCAGCAGTATACAGAAATGCATGTTTTTAGAAAATGTGGTTAATGATTCAGCCCATTATACAGGTATAAAATTTCATTTTTTACTATGTTGATTATAACTTGATATAATTGCTTATGTTGGAAGCTATTGGAAATAATAAAGGACTTTGTGAGCTACTCTGAATTAATTTATCTGTAGGCCTACCAGGTGAAATGTTGAAAATACTTTTTGAGTTCGTGAAAGCAAAGGCTTCCAGGCTTATCAAATGGAAAGGGAAGAAAACAACAAAATATAAACAAGAAAAAAAGAGCAGTGCTAGGGTACAGTAATATATAATCATACATATTGCTCAAGTAAATACTCAAGTTAATAGCTCCCTATGTATAATGAATGATAAGCACTTAATCATTTTTATAGGTCCACAAAACTTCTACGTGGGCTAAACTTTCAGTTTATGAGCAATTTATATTCACATTGGTCAGGATCAAAAGATTCCCTTGTCTCAAGATGTTATGTGATTTATTTGGAGTGTCAGAAACTGTTGGTAGCAGCATATACTTGACATGGGTGAAGTTTCTTGAGAAAGAATTAAAGTTATTTATTCCATTTACCACTTTGAAAGACATGGAAGGAATAACCCGGCCTAAAGTTTACGAATCTAATCCATGTCTTCGTGCAATAATTGATTGCACAGAATCCTATAAACAAAAACCTTCTCTTCCTTCAAGTCAACGTCGGACACATAGTAACTACATAGGCAGAAACACCTTCAAACTATTTATTTCCATGTCACCGCTTCTACATATCAACTATATCTCTACATTGTTCAGTGGTTGCATAAGCGACAACGAAATCATCAAGAGATGTGGATTGTAGGAAGAGTTAGCTGCAGGGGATGGCTGACAAAGGATTTAATATCCAGGATTTACTTGCCCTTCAACATGTCCGTTTAATTTCACCTCCAATTAAGCATAAAGGTAATGTTGGCACTGGTGCAACAACAATGACAAGGAGAGTAGCTACAAAGAGGATTCACATTGAAAGAATTATTCAACAACTGAAGTCATTTAGTATATTACAAGGTGTAATCCCATTAACAATAAAACCATATATTGATTCTGTTGCTTCTATCTGTGCAGCATTGGTTAATTTGCAATCACAGATTATTGCATCACCTTAAAAACATTGTACATAGAAGTTTTAAAAAATATGCAATAAAATATTCCTTTGTGTTGATAAACTTAGATCAATGCAGAGTAAACAATGTGTGCAAAGTTCTGTGCCATTTATTTCTTTCCATTGTGGCATCCTTGTTACTGAACCATTTATGTTCCATGACAATGAAATCATTGGGACATTTCTCATATTTTTCAATATTCTAAAAAATGTTGCGAGATTGAAAAAGTAAGCACTCTTCCCTATGTAATTGCATTGAGTATATCTTTCCTATTATTAAGCTCTAACTTGAAGAAACATGTAGTTTCCATAAATACCTTCAAGAAGTATTTAATAAAAAGTGATACAAAAACAGCACAGAGGTTTGAAGAGATTTCCTGCTGTGGGACCTACCAAATAATGCATATAGCAAGATTTACTTGCACAATATATTTTATTGGTGGCATGATAAGAACTCACTTTTAACAGATGAATGAGAATCTTGATCTTCGAATCCATTTACACTCCTTACTTGTAACACTATCCTCTCCTCTAGAATTAAGCAGATCATCAAGAGAATACAAAGCAGATGATACATGCTTACATCCACCATCTCTACCACCAAGACAACAGCAATACGTATCAAGCACACTGCCGCGATTAGACCCGTTTCCTTCCAATATAAACCATAAATCGTAAACGTCTTTACCATCTTTAGTCATTTCTTTCATTGTAGGCTTAACCTTGCCTATATAAACATGGACCCCAGCATCTTGCCTGTATGCTGTTAGCAAAGACTCAACATATCCATCGTAAAACAAACGATAGTTCTCGAACGACTTATAGGCTGCAAGACCCTTAAAATATTAATCGTAAATGGATCCGGCAGCTCAACGTCATGGATGGTCAAACGACAACTTAAATTTACTTGCTGCTCGGCTATACTGACTTGCGGGATCAATGGAATGTTCATTTTTTCCACTGCACATGCAATGGCTACTAGTCCCGGCTTCAGATAACTACTTACGGTTATACCTCTACTCTGCAGTTAACTTTTTAATTCTGGCAGTTTCATAGCTTTGAATTTCTCTTCACGTAACCTTTCTTCCATTTAAGCGCTTATATTTTGAAATAAAGAAATGTTAAAATTTATTTTGCAAGACAGCGAAACATATTTCTATTTCATATAGCAAATTAGTCATTGTTATGTCTTCCGCCATGTTTGTCCGAGTTTTTCACTTAGCGAGCACGTGTTTTTATTCAAATAAAACCGCCAAAGTGGTCTATTAACGACGGTTAACACAAACACTTTCACAAAACCGGAAATATCTTATAAGTACATGGGAAAAATACGAAAAACATATACATCTCATTAATTACGAATAATTTTACTGTATTTTTGCAGTTTTTTTAATATTGAAATGTATTTCTATGCATATGAAAAATGCGAATGTTTTTAGGGTTTGTGGCAAATTTTTCTCAAAACCACTCAAAACCTATGCTAGGGGCACTTATCTAAACATTTGTCATAATTTTGAATGCTCAAACGCATTCCAGATTGGCTGAATTTTTTTGAAAACAATCAAAATAAATTGTAGCCAATCTGAATGTATGAGAGTGTTTGTGTTAACGGTCATTAATTTTGTGTTGAGAGTTGCCTATCTTGTCAAAATATTAGATCTATAAGACCATATATACGTGTAACTCACGCGAGATAGCGCGCATGACAAACATTGCATATAAATCAAGGAATATATTTACTACATAAATCGATTGCATAAAAAACCTAAACAGATTTCTTGGTAGCCTATGATTATTTGTACACAATGGGTGATCTGAATCATTTGATTGTCGTTTTTCTTCTTTTTAAAATAAATACACACATTTTTTTATAAAGTAACACACATATAGTAACAAAAACTATTGCGAAAGTATGGCTTCCAATCAATTGTCAGTTTATCATGAAAACTCAGTTATTCAATGTGTGAATATGTTTCCTCCTCTAACATAAAATCATGGTGCGATGCGCTTTTTGGGGTAATTTGTTTGAAATTATGCGTGAATTTTAAATAAATTTATCCTTCAATCCTTCGCGAGTAAAGACCGGTAACTTCCTCATGAATTTTATCTATAAATTTCAATTTGTTTTTACTAAGATTACTTTTCGTATCATCAACATGCTGTTTTGTAAGCGCAAACTCAACCGTCGCATTTAATGTTGAAACGCCGATAATATCAGATATTTCCAGCCTTCAAATAGACAAACACGAGTTTTAAAAGAATTAGGCCTGTTTTATACCTCGCATGCGTCGAATGTATTAGAGACAAAAGAAAATGAGATAAAATTCCTCATTATCTTTTGTTTTGAATGCATTCGACTCATGTAAAATGCGACGTATAAAACAGGCCTTAAAGTCTTCTATGACGACTTGTCGCTGCGCTACTATTAGATTTAGATAGCCATGTTTGTTAATCAAATCTGACTACAAAGACCAGAACTTCTTGCGCGCTCAAGCCTATGTAACGTCATTATGCATAAGTCTACTGCTGGAAACCGATTTGAGTTCAATAGCATTAATAAAACATTGTTTTCTATCAAAGTTCTAAAATGGTCCAATAAACATTAACTGACGTAAGTGTAAAGCACAACTGTTGTAAGTCAAATTTAAGCATATTCAAATGCACTTTGCACAATAGCAATGCTAGCTATGACAAAACAGTTTTTTGTAATTTGCAGGTACTTTAAACTTAGATCACAGAATAAAGACTATACAATAGGGTCACTCAGGTGTTCGACGTGTCCTCACGTCGGCCATTATTCTAGCCAGTTGATTAGGGTTTGTTACTGGTTTCCAACCATTAAAATTACATGACATCAGTACTTAACAATGAATTCGAGAATATTTTGACTTTAGAAATGACTTCGGATCATTTTAATGGTTTGGAAAAAGTCAAAAACCCTAATCAACTGGCTGTAATAATGGCGGCCACCATGCGCGAGGACAAAAACATCAAAGGCTCCGACACGAGTGACCTTCTGCATATTCTTATTCTGTACTTAGATATCGTCATACCATGTTCTGCACATCTTGCGTATAGTTGTTGAGAAGACTCGTTTGATCCGAATCCTGTAACATAATTTGAGAATTCTTTCAGCCTAAGTATAACGATTATCCAAAAATGCCCTTATTCTAATAGAAATAACATGATCCTTGAGTTATTTGACACGGCTTTTAACAGTATCATAGTTAGAACGATATCACTTTATGCAGTGAGAATGTTTGTTTGAATAAAATGGTGAAACCTGGGTCATAATTGGATGTTCATCAATCAACGCAGTTTACCTTAACTTGAAAGTACGTGAATTTAACTACTTTAATTAAATAACAGTTTTTCCATGATTAAACTTACAGTGGCGAAGAAAAACGGTTGAGATGCGACTTATACCACAAAAACTGAAAATCGTCGACTATCCTGAATAAAGGTTTATTTAATTTGTGACTGTAGCAAATCTGCTATAAAGCGTGCAAATGGGTAAAAAACCTGCATATTTTTTGTGGAACGAGTTTCATTTGATAAAGTTATTGGTACGGATATGCTACTATGTGCATTGAAAGGTTAAAGACAAGACCTATTCGTTTTATTAAAATTTCAATCATTATACAGCATATTCCTAGACAAAGTAACAATGTAGAAGTCATCGCATTTTTCATATGAAAACGGCTTAATGAACCATTGTTAAACGCACGTGATTACACATAACGGAAAAAATTATACGTATACAGGGTGTATAAAAAATAGGCACTCAATGAGTACGTAAGGATTTTTTGTGAATGACAGTTAAAAATTGCTAGTATTATTTCTATAACTGGGCTTAGAGATCTTTGGCGATCAATTCCAAACGTCGGCAGATTTGAAAGATGCGCAGTCTTTTTGACACACTCTATATACTTAACAGCAGATTATTGGAACAATGAGATTGCAATAATATGAATCCTGACTTGTAATATAATACATGATTTGAACTCGTACAAAGTAATGTCACTACTTTGGGGAACACCCTGGATGAGTACACGAACATAATTCTATAACCTAATACATTCAGCATTATACATGCATGCAAATGAGATTCCGTTTGTTCATATAAGTTTTATTTAGAGTAGTCCCTTTATGTACATATGGTTGAAGACAACCATTTTGTTTACATGATAAATTGATTTGTCTGGCTAAAACACAAGCAGCAAACTTTTCCTCCAACAGGCGGTTATACATTATAAATTGGATTCTAGTCTGAATGAATTGAGCACGTAAATATATGGGAGCTTATATGATGCATTTCATAGATATTTAGCGAAAAGGACATTTGGGCAGCGCTTTAAAGGACATGTCCTTTTATACAACAAAGAATCATAGAAAATTTGTTTCAGAAAATTGTGAGAAGATTGGGTCGAGGGTCGCTTTTGCAACTTAAATGATGCATATGTGTACGTCTTTCAACATTTCATTCCCAGTTTCATGCCAATTTTAGAAAAGAAATATACATAAAAGTATGAAAGATATATCAAACTATGAAACATATATCAAAGTAAGAAACATATTTCAAAGTATGAAACATATATCAAAGTATGAAACATATATCAAAGTATGAAACTTACAGTTTCCTCATCATTTACAGTCCGAGAAATAGTTCTTGGCTTCAACTAAAATAACAAACTATAATTTGAAAAGGTACAACATCCCGATGTTCAGTAAAAATATTCAGAGATATATTTTTCGATGCAGTGTCATGGACGTCGCCAAAACGTTAATTAGGGGTTGGGGGTGGTGGTATGGGGTGCGAAAATTCATTGATTCAGTTGTGCCTAAATTATTTTTATAGAAAACTAATTAACTTTCAGAAAGAAATAAGTGGGGGTTAACTAAATACATGAATAAACAGCACTCTCCCAAATTACGTTATAACGACGTCCCTTCCATCCGTTTATACTCACATGATGCTCAGGTGGAGAACAATCAACGTGCGATGGGTCTAACATATACAAAAAAACAACAACAGGTAAATACAAACTTTAGTTATTACGTAATTTTAACCCACAAACCCTGAGAGTGGGGCTATAGATCTGTACAAAAAGACTTCGGTTAGATATCTCTCACAAAAACTTGGGCTTGGTTGATCAGAGCTTACCATATAACTAATAGGCTGTATTCTGTGGCCCAAAAAGTCGCTTTGAAAACGAATTTCGTTGCCCCCGATCGGGCACTGCATTTTAACACGATAGATAAGTAGAATATATTATAGAAAGTAGAAATTCAATTGTTTCCACCTCCGAAGACCCGCAGTTTTTGAGTATTTAACCATTGAAATTTCAATAATTTGATGTCTTTGGCAATCGATCAACGCCATTTTCATTACGTAATTTCGTTGAACTAAAATACATGGAATGCTACCTGTAATACAAAACTCTAATAATTTTTTCAAGCCGTGATTTTACCCCAGACACGCAAGATTTTACCCCAGACACGCGTGTGAAGGCAATCAAAGATTACTCCACGAGAGAGTCTCGAAACACTTGACACGCGTGTCTAGTATAAGATTTGGCTTTAATTATTAGCTCTAGGTGGCGTTCCATGTATTTCAGTTAAATGACGATACTTGATGTAGGATACGACATAAAATGCATATTCTGCAGTTTTACACTCATTTCTATATGAAGTTTCCGTAAAATCCCTGTTCAGGCAAGCTTCAACCAGGAAGCTTTGGATGGCGTTTGGCAGTATTTTGAGAAAGAATTTAAAAAAAGGACTAATAGGCCATGGGCCCAATCGCAAAAAGTCGTCTAGAAATAACATCGGCATGCGTCAACAGAGGAACCAGCTGAATTTTACAACATAGGCAGTTTACATTATATTTATCATTTCCCGAATGTATGCCCAATCAAAAAGTTGCACATTAAGGAGAAAATGAGCGTTGTTTGACTGCGTTTTTGAACAAGGATATCCGTCAACTTGAAACAAAAAATCGCTACGCTTGCGCTTGCACATAGCCTCGAAAATATTAGACAAGAAATGAGTTATCAACTAAAGAAGCCTTTGAAAAATTGTGAAGTGCACCAGCTTAAAATTGTCATCACAAAGAAAAACATGAAAAATCTATGTGATAAAAAGACGGCTTATAAAACATCCTATAGTAAATTTTTAAAAATATTTCAAAAGTATATATATCAACGTTTACAAACTATTAGCTATTTCACAGAACAAACGAAAAAAGGGCATTTTCTCTCTGCTTGATTGAACAAAAAATCATCAATACCATGCTCCAAGTATATTTTTCTACTTCGGTTTGTCAATAAAATTGCTAAGTCAGCCGTTAGTCCTGAACCATTGTGGAAAGTTATGACTTTGAGTGTCTTAGTCGTCGATATTTCTGTCTAAAAGCCTCTTTTCTGAGTCATTACTTGAAATGAGTACAGAATTGGAACCTTGTCATACTCTACATACAGTATACTAAAACAGTAGTAGTACAACGCTCAACTAGGGATATTTCACAACTACAGCAAAGGTGTCGTGTGCACTGCAAACAGCTATGAATGTTGGACATGACAGCCAAATTACAATATAAAAAGGTTAATAAACAGCAAAGCTCAAAAATTGAAAAAATGGACTCATAGCTCAACAAATGGCACAACGTAAGAAAGAAAACACGACATCTCAGATACCATCTATCAAAATTATAGTTTAATATTGATATTTTGAAATGACAAATCGCTCTAGTTAGTTAAAACCAACATTGATAGAATAATTCATACAATATGCATTTCGTGTCTTATCGAAACAAAAAAGGCAACGTTGAATCACAACTATTTTGAGTAGTATCTGAAGTAGCTTTGAAATTCAACTGGTACCAAATATTAATCTCACTTATACTGAATTACAAGTCGCCAAAACTGAAAATTCTGTATGTGCATTATCGTCTTGTTCTTCTTTCTCTAATTCTTATCTGCCTGTTCTGTTCTTTTCGCAGCATTTGGACAATGAAAAACCGACTTTAGCAATTGCAATGGAATTTGCAGAGCGCAAGTACGAATACAAAACCATTACAAAACACTCTGAAGAGCGAAATTTTCAGCGAAAGACAAACTTTTAACGTAAAGGTCGTCAATTAGCCCCAGAATTTGACGCGGATTCCTGCATCATTTCGCCTTATTACATAAAAGTTTTCTCCATTGAGCTGTAAAAAAAATAAATATACACCAAGAAGCAAGTGCAAATGATGTTAATTTTGAGTTAGCACTATTTTTGATATGCATAGCGCAAAAAACCTGTCATCCGAGTGACCAAATTCAGCAAGCTTCGTTGTTAGCCATTGCTTACCAAGTGTAGTGAAAGACATTTCACTCCGACGCTACCTGATTGGTTGAGAGCAAGACTCTCTTTGCTTTAATTGGCTAAGACGTGAAAACATAACATTGATTTTACCTTTCTCTGATCATATATTCAAGATAAAATAATCGACTTTTCTCTTTAATGTGCAAGTTATACGATTGACATACATGCTAAAGTTGCTAAGTACTACTACAGCAACACGATGGTTTCTCGATGGAAGCATGAAAAAATCATAATTTTCGAAGTGGGCCCATGGCCTATAAATAGAAAACAAGCACCTAAACATATTTGAGATATATTAGAATATTTCTCCTTTAGGAAGAATATTTTTTGTGGAAAATATGGAACGTATTGTCTCCCATTTTACAGCAACGCTTTCCAGAGTAAAGCAGACACTTGTATTAGTTCTGAACACTATATTTCTGAAATTCTTTGAACCATTGATTTTTTTGTGTTTATATAAGCAGAAAACGATGCAAACTTGGCAGACAACAAACTATGGAATGTTACCCCCAAAAAGAATTGTTCTAATTTCTTGTCGTCATCGTAAGCAATAAGTACGCAATTACGCATACGTGAGTATTTTCAGCTGTGGTTTCAGCCCGGGCTGAAACGATTATATGACAGATTTTCCAGCTCGGGCTGGATTGTTGTCATGTAATCGCATACGCTATTTTGATAGGATATTATAACAGGCCCTGGCGGAAATTTCAGCACGGCCAACCGGGCTGAAACTCATCACGGTATAAAGCGAAATTCATGACTTGCGAAATTCTTGACGACAATAGTACTGCACATGCGCAATCGGTATTCCACAATAATGTTCACTCATCTATTTAGTAACAATAGCGTGCGTTTCGGTTGAATTTTGGTTGTTTAATGATTCTGTCTAAATTTTAATTAAATTTAGGAGTAATTCTTAAAATATGGAAACGTTGAACACTGATGGCGATTGTGTGAATTCGAAAATACTTGAAACAGTTTTGGTGAAAGAAAAACAATTGAAGTATCAGGTATGAGTGTTGAAGAATTTCAAGTCACACGTATTGCTACGCGAATTTTTATCAACATCGATATGTGTTACTTGACCTTGAGAAAAGGAAGAAAAGCTCTGCCGAGATTTTCGAATCAGTGAAGCAAAAGAATATGCACACTCTTGCAGTTTATTCGAAGAAATTCGAATATAAAGGTATATATGTTTTCTTCTGTTATATAAATTTTCTGATATAGTCCTATACGGTAGGTTTAGTTGTTTCGAAATGTTTGTCAAACGCTCGTTATTTAACCACATTTCAAGTATCTCATTTTTTACTTGTATAGGTAAAGCTTTTCCTTGCTTACTGAACGGATTCATTGCCAAATGTCTACAGGGTACAAAGACCTTTCGCGTTTGCTAGTACTTCGCAACTTTACTTCACAACTTCAGTACTCAAGTACACAACTCGTGAACTTAAGTTGACAAGTTTATATCGAGTATTCCATATTTGGAAATGTAATTGGCAACATTAAAAAGTAACTTGGCAACCGCCATATGAAAACTTTACTGAAATCGACAATAAATACTCAAAATAATACGCGATAAAAATTGAACGATTTCACCAAATTAATTTCTGTTTGCGCCAAAGTACTAGAAACAATGCTTAGATTTCATTATGCGAAAAACATTTTGGGGTTATGGGCACTATAAAACTTTATAATAAATAAAACGATAATACTCGATTTGATGAAAATAACACATGAAAAAATATTTCAGCAAAACTTATTAGTACAATCAATACTAGTATTCTACTGCAAATGCTTATATTCATTGCTTGCTTTACTCGCTGTCTATAATTCTCAATAGATGAACTGAATAAATATGCTTGAAACAAGAGTCATTTCCCTTTTTAATATAAATGTAGTCAAGTTCTTAAACAAACGCATGAAACAAAGAATTGAGGAAAACCATACATAACAATCCTTTTCTATAAGAACAGTTTACAACTTAAGATAAATTCAGCACTCGTAACTAGTCGTGTCGATAGCATAGAATAAGAATATACTAAAGGTCACTCGTGTCGGAACCTTTGATGTTTTTGTTCTCGAGCATGTCGTGCCGCGCATAGTGGCCGCCATTATTCCAGCCAGTTGATTCGGGTTTTGGACTTTTTCCCAACCTTTAAAATGATCCGAAGTCATTTCTTAAGTCAAAATATTCTCGAATTCTTATTAAGTATTGATGGCATGAAATTTTAATAGTTGGAAACCAGTGACAAACCCGATTAAACAGGCTGGAACACTGGCCGACGGGAGGACGCGTTGAACACCTGACTGACCCTACTGTATGATCCTTATTCTATGTCAATATTATGTAAATTTCCCCCCTCATGTTATGGAGTTTTCCAGTCTCCTGTGAAAGCAAAACTTTATTCTTTACACAAAATATTGTATAACTTTATGATGGAAATGCCATGATCAACAGTTATTGTCGCGATATGACAATAAAGTATAAAAAGTTCCTTCAACTTACCAACAACCAAGAAGAAAAATACGGTAAACCCAGCACCAATAATCATAAGACCAGGAACTACAAATGACCATCCCCTAAAACCATTTGTAATTAGACTTAAAAAATTCTAGATTTGATTCAACATTAGTTTGTTGAAAAGTTTGAACGTGACGAATATTTCGAAAATGTAAATAATCAGAAGTCAATGTGCCGTGAAGCTACGCGCAAACGCACTCAACATGCCCTCAACATTGTCTTGCGCTTGTTGAGTGACGTTTAGCGATTGTGGAGCTCTTAACATGTTGAGCCTATGAGATAAAATATTCCACTGCAAAATGTTCTTATAACAATACTCAACACCGCTCAACACCTCTCAACAGGGTGTGCAAAAGCTCTCAACATGTTGAGTCCACAATATTGAGTGAACGTGTTGAGTGCGTTTGCACGAAGCTTGAGATATCACAACACAAATTTTAGTAATCAATATTCTTTAAGAGACTTGTAAGCATTATGTTCGATCGACGTTCTTAAATATAGAAATAACGAAAACGGCGGCAAAAGAATCTGTTGAGCTGGCTTACACCAAACGCAACGCAAAAAAAGGTAGTATGAAATAATCTCACAAAAAAGAGAACGGATTTTTTGAGTGCAAAAATTAAGATTGCATGAATAATCAATTAGTCATGCATTAATGGTCTTAAATTCTGCCGCATAATGGAGGGGCACAGGTCAGCAGTGACTTTTCATCGTAGCTCATACACTGTAAGAGCACATGGGTTAGAATGACGCATATTTATATGTCAAAACCTTAACTAACCAAAACTGATTAGTCCATTTTGACAACTGTGAATGGTCATTACTACACTTTTTCATTGTTAACAAGATATAACCTCAAAGCATGCAGTTCGAAAGGATAAAACAACCTGTCACAAACAGAAGCGTAACTAAAACGTTAGTTGGGGGGTGCATATTCATATATTCCGTTGTGCCCTACTGATTTCTTTTGACAGTAATTTGAATTTCAAAAGAAATCAGTGGGGCACAACGGAATATATGAATATACACCCCCCCCCCTAATGAACGTTCTAGTTACGCCTCTGGCCACAAAGACTGCTAACAGCAATCAGAATAAGTTACGATGAGGGTTACGGTTTGGATAATGGTAGGGCTTGCACAGTGTTACCATAAATGCAAGTTTTTCCTACTAGATTCCATAGAATGAGCTTAACCACTCCCCCTCATTCTAGTTTGCAACTATATAAAGCAGGTGGGAGAGTCCAAGCTCGTCAAATCAAATCTAGTAAAAACTGCATATATAGCCACACTGAGCTTGCAAGTGTACAATATGTGGCAGGTAGTCTACTCTTAGGCCCCGTCCACACGTATACGGATATTTTTGAAAACGGAGGTTTTTCCTCCGTTTTGGCCTTAAGTCCACACGTAAACGGCGTATTCGGTGACCATAAACGGAGGTTTTCGAATACGCTCTCCAGAGTGAAGACTTTTGAAAACGCCGGTTTTGTGTTTACGTGTGGATGGGAGAAAACGGAGGTTTTTGAAAACGATGACGTCAAAAATTGAGTCCAGTCTCATGATTGAGTCGACCGAGTACTTTTTAAAATGGCGGGTCACAAGTGAATTGCTATTTTATTGAAATAATTTCAAATTTGATAGCATGCATTCACTTGTATGTTGCAGTGATAAATATTAAAGAAAGCGGGTGAATATTATGAAGATGCTTTCCCTGTCACAAAATGCCACAAAATATAACATTCGATTTTGCCTTTTCCTTTGAAGGAGCCTTCATTTGACTTTATACCATTCTAATTTTTATATAAACTCACAAAATCAACAGAGCGACCCACGATGTAAAAGAGACGTTAATAAATCCAAAGCTTTCAAGGACTGTTTTAGTTGTTGTTGACTGACGTTTCGACAACCTTAGCGTAGTCATCTTAAGAGTCAAATAAGGAGTTAACAGCAGGTTAGCCGTATTTGTTATCTGGTTCTTACGTCATTGTATTGTGTGTACTGGAAATGTGTGAGTGTCAATTGTGTAATGTCATTGTGGATTAGTGTGAAGTGTCATATTTTTAGTTGATCGTTTGTTTTTATTGCGAATAACTCGTTTGTAAGGTGCCGGTAACTGCTGTGATCTGTTCAGGGGGTTTTGTTCCAAGTTGGTATACCAACTTTCTAATGTAAGCCGTTGTCTATAGTCAGTACTGTAAGTGATGCATTTTGCCGAGTCCCAGTCAATGTTGTGCTTTGTGATTAGGTGATGTTCGGCATCGTGATTAGTTTTGTCTTGTTTCTTTGTAGCTCGTTTGTGTTCAGTAAGTCTTATGTTTAAGTTCCTGCAAGTTTTCCCGATATAGGAGGCGTGGCAATTGGAGCAGTTTATTTTGTAAACTGCACCTTGTCGTTCGTTGGGTTGTTCTTTGTCCTTTATGTTCGTTAGTACTTGTCGTAACGTTGTGATTGGTTTATGTGCGACACGTATGTTGTATGGTCGTAAGATACGCGAGATAGCCTCCGACGTACCTTTGATGTAAGGTATCGTTGCTGTTGTCGCTGAGTTGTTCGTTTTGTTGGGTTCGTTGGGTTTGTAAGTGTTGCGTTTGATGAAGTAAGAGTTATAGTTGTTTTTGTTAAAACACGTTTGATATAGTTGTTTTCGTTGTGTAGAGCGTCCGATGAATCACATATGATTTGTGCACGTCTTGTTAATTTTCTGATTGTGCCAAATAGAATTGGAGCTGCATAATTTACAGTTTTGAGCAAATGCAAAATCAGAAAACGACCAAAAAGTTGGAAGACGAGTCTCTAAAATACTCGCTAAATTTTTGACGCCAGTCTGTCGGAGAACAAATTTTCAAATTTTCTTTAATTACAAAACAAAACGCTTTTCATTCTTACCAACGATCATCAGACCAAACCGCTGCAACGGCAGAGCCAACGATGTTACCAACAGAAGCATGAGAGTTCCATATTCCCATAATAAGACCTCTCCTAAAACAACAAAAACAAAAAATTATGCGCTTTATAAGTAGAGTTTAAGCAGTTCTATCAAGTAATGGATCGAACTTCTCAAAATACACTAAAATACAATTCTTGCATCACAGAAAAATAGGGAAAGACATTTTATAGCAGTTTATTGTAAGAAGGTGTAATATTATGGTCAAAATAAAGTATAGATTTTGTTTCATTTCATAGGTAATAAATTAATTTCAAAGTCAAAATACTGTCAGAACAAAAGTATCAGTCATGAATTTCAGAATGGAATTTTATTCATTGAATTGCCTCTAAGGTAATTTATTTGGACGCGCTTTAGATTAGCTATTGGTTCTATGCATTACACTATGCATACAACTCCAACGCAAATGATTGATTTTCTTAGGGCAGTCATTTACAATGCTTTCGTAAACTTGCATGAAGTAATCATATTGTAGTTTAGCAGTTTTGTTACATTAGATTTTGGGAAGCAAAAGTGCATCATCATAATCTGGGATGTTCGAACCTACGTTATGGAAGTGATTCAGCAACCATAACAAAAGGCGCAGGAGTGACTTAACACTTAAAAACTAGATGAGTTAACAAATTTTATCTTAATAATTTCGTCATAATAAACGTAATAATTTCCAATTCATTTTGTACAAATAAGACCAATGTAACCTAGAACAAGCACATTAAAAAACATTAGAGGACATCAGAACATCTTACAGAAGAACGTCAAGATTATCGGGAGATCCTGAGTTTACATTGTAGTAAACTTGTCTTACGTCAGCATATTTAATGTCATTTGCGACTTGTGAACATTTCTATTAAACTCAGTTGAAACTTATTGTGAATTGTGAATTGTTGGGCGAAACAAGGGAGGCAATCCTCAACACTAGGAGGCAATCCCCAACAATGCAACTATTAAAATATAGAAGATGCTGTTCAAGCTAAAAAAGTCTCCGTAAATTTGGCTAAAGCGTACGCGTAAACTATAGGCATCCAAATCACTGTTTATTCGGATTTTTGCGTTTTTCTTTTTTAATTGCCATTTTCTTAATTCTTATCAATTATTCATGTTGGCATTAATTTAAGCTTGACATTATTCAAAGTTTATAAAAATAAAAAATGGCACTTAAAAGATAAGTAAAGCATACTTTCAGCGATATTAATGAACTTAAGCAAGCAACGTTTTTGTCAACGCGAACATAATGAGTTGCGTTGGGGAACTGGATCTAAAGATTGATGTAAAGTTATTCATTAAGCTGACTCAAAATGTAAGCTAAGCTTTCTTTTGCCTTTAATTGAATGTAGCATATTATTTTAATAGGTAGAACGGCGGACTAGTACCCGAAGGTGCTATTTCAAATCTCGTCCAAGTCACATGTTTTCATGCGCATATAAAAAACAACCGAAAAAACAAAAAAAAATACGTTTACCCGTCACGTTTCTGCTAAAAAACAAGAACGCCAAAACAACCGATTTGCTGTCTTTGACTTCACCTCAAAAACGGCTATGTCATCAAAATCGTTAAATTTAATTCAGGTTGACGTTACAGATTTCAAAACATCGCTAGATTAAGCTCTCTATTAGTAATTAATGTCCCGCAAACCGAGGGGGGTTTGGTAATTACATTTAATCTCTAATACACCTTAATCAAAGCGTATATTGTAATCCCTGAAAATACATATTGTGATGAACAGTTCTTTTTATTTTGTTTTGTTGTGACGTAGCGCGTGCATTTCACGTGATTAACACTTTGGGATTATCACAGAAGGGGGGAGTTGTTGAAAATAAAATAATTCGAGATGTTGTTGTTGAATTATGAAGTAGTTTTCTTTGATGACTTTGTTGTAGAACAAAAATAACGATTTTATCATGCAACGTGCATGACATGGCGCCCAACGTGGGGCGGCTTTAACGAAATAAAGTCGCCCATATTCGTTTCTTACGAAAACGTCGACTGAAGAGAAGGAAAAACTGAAAAGGCTTCGTGCCAGAAGAAGAGGACATTGCGGAGTGTGTACAAAACTCGAGAAAGAGTCAGTTGAATTGTTATCACAGCCACCACATGATGATCTTGTAGAACGTAGCGAAATCATCGCACAACAACTCGAAGGGAAACTAAAAATATTAAGTGAACTCGATGAAGAAATATTGAACACGTGTGATGTTAATGAAATACAAGGTGAAATCGAGGACTCGGCCGAAATTTCTGATAGAGTTATGAGTATAAAACGAAAAATCGAAAGGTATAAATGCGCTAAGAATGACAGTCTCGTTGATACGAATGTCAACGATACCATATCGAACTCGAATTTGACGAACATGTCAAACCCTGGCCAAAACGAAAGTATCGCGAATTCTAAAGAAAATTTGGCAAATGCGACGGAAAACTATGGTTTAATCGAAGGTTCAAGTAATCAAGCGACGATCGAAATTGTAACGAAGGAAATGTAACGAGTGACAACACTACGACGACGGTTCAATTTAAGTCAAATATGCCGAAGCTTCCTAAGCTGGAGCTTCCGAAATATGGTGGCAAGGTTACGGAGTTGAGTTCGTTTTGGGATCTGTATGATTCTGCGATTCACAGTAATCCGAACATTTCGAAGGTAAACAAATTCAACTATCTGAAATCGCTTCTCGAGGAAAACGCAGCGAGGGCCATTAAAGGTCCGACATTAACTAATGCCAATTACGACTCTGCTGTAAAAATCTTGAACGATCGCTTCGGGAAAACCCAGCAAACCATAGCAGCTCACATGGATGATATTTTAAAGATTCAAGATTGTGCCAACGTTACAACTAGCCAAGTAAGATACATATACGATAAAGTAAGCGTTCATGTACGAGGATTATCGAGTCTTGGCGTTTCTTCTGAACAATATGGTAGTATGCTTATCCCGATTATTATGACTAAATTACCTTGTGACATTCGTCTACAAATTGTTGGGTACAACTTGGAAAATTGATGAGTTGTTGGATACAATAAAGACTGAGATCGAGGCTCGGGAGATAAGTGAAGAAGTGCAATCAAGTCCACAGCCACAGCATGGAAAAAATTCAGGAGGTCAGCACAAAACACCCAGAATACCCACGGTGAACGCCGTTTCGACTCAAAATACTTCAGGTAAACATATTCAATGTGTTTATTGTGAAGAGCCACACTTTTCGGCATCGTGTGATAGAGTAACTGATGTGAATGATCGCAAGAGTTTATTGAGGAGAGACAATCGTTGTTTTGTATGCCTGCGAATCGGGCATCTCAGAAAAAATTGCGAGTCAAAGAAGAATTGTAGACGTTGTCATGGGGCTCATCATCAACCGATTTGTGAAGTGATTAAGTCAAGTTTTACGCCTCCTCAACAAAAGAATGCAAATGATCCCAAACTTTTCCCCACTGGAAACAACCTACCAGAAACCAAGGAAGGAAACTACGTTCGCACAGCTACTATGATTGATGGAGATAATTACTTAACGACGAATACGGCAAAAACGCATAATCAAGTTCTTCTGCAAACAGCTATTACATACGCCAATGGTGGGAATGGTTCCATTTCTATACCTGTTCGCGTGCTTTTGGACAGCGGTAGTCAGCGCACTTATGTTACGAATTCATTAAAAAACCGGCTTGGACTAGTTCCCATCAGAAAAGAGGTTGTTAACTTAAATACCTTTGGCAACCAACATTTTACAAAGCAAAAATGCGACTTGGTTCATTTGTCCCTGAAAGGAAAGAATGGAAATCGAATCATAACAGCTCTTTGCTTCCAAATATTTGCTCTCCATTAACAACGACAATTGATCTCAATCATTATCCTCACCTGATGGAGTTGCAGCTTTCCGATACCAATATCCTCTCTGGACGACAGACGGACAACAACATCGACATTCTAATTGGAGCAGATTATTATTGTGATATCATGACAGGCGAGATTATAAGAAGTGAAGGTGGTCCTGTTGCGATTAATAGTGAATTTGGCTGGATTATCACTGGACAGACGAATGATGGTGAAACTAATTCGAAATTGTCAAACGTTAATTTAATCATCGAAGATTACTCTTTTTCAAAGGAAGTTCCGTTTGACAAGAGAGAACCCAAATTACATGAATGCTTGAAACGGTTTTGGGAGATCGAATCAATGGGAATCAAAGAATCCAGCGAATCACAGGATCAGGAGTTTCTGAAGAATATACAATATCTTGAGGATGAAGGGAGATATGAAGTGAATTTACCTTGGAAGGGAGAATATATTCCAAAATCAGACTGTAACGGTATGTGCTTGAAACGATTACACCAGTTGAAATCTCGTCTCGATAAAGATAACCCCTTATTGCAAGAATACGATACAATTATCAAAGATCAAGTGAAAGGAGGAATTATTGACCCAGTTCTTGTTGCACATGAGACCGGTTATTTCCTACCCCATCATGGCGTACTTCGAGAAGATAAGGAAACTACAAAACTTTGCGTGGTTTTCGATGGTTCGGCAAGAGCTACTAAGGAAGAGCAGTCACTTAATGATTGCCTCGAAAAGGGACCAAATTTGGTTCCACGTTTATTTGACACTATGATAAACTTTCGAGGCTTCCTCATTGGGCTTGTTGCTGATATCGAAAAGGCTTTCCATCAAATACAAATTGCTCCCGAAGACAGAAAGATGCTGAAGTTTCTTTGCTTTGACGATATTAACAAAGTTCAACCGATGCTAAAGGAATACAAGTTCCGACGCCTACCATTTGGTCTAACCCCAAGTCCTGCAATATTATCTACTGTTATTCGTCACCATGTTTCAAAATACAAGAATGTCGATCCAGAAATAGTCTCCTTATTAATCGAGTCGTTATATGTTGACGATTTCGCTGGTGGAGCTTCTAATGAGGACGAAGTTCTATACATCTATCATAGATCTCGAAAATTAATGAGCGAGGGAGGATTCAAGCTTCGAAAATGGCATTCAAACTCGCAACATGTCCGAAATGTTATCGCGAATGATGAAGATCGACCGTTTGTTGAGGTGGAAAAGGAAAAGTGGTCATCATATGTTAAACATATACCAAGTACGATGGTGGAAGACAAGTTAGTAAAACCTCCTTCGCCTCATACAGAGCCACAACTTAAGTCCACACCTCAAGAGAACCGTATCAAAATTCTAGGAATCAGCTGGGATGAGAACAGCGACGAGCTTTGTTATGACCTTGAAGAGCTAGTGCATTATGCAAAATCACTTCCTGCAAGAGGTCAGTTTTAAAGCTATCTGCGAAAATATTCGATCCTATTGGCCTTCTTGCACCCTTTACTATCACTATGAAGATGTTGTTTCAAACCCTCTGCTCTTCTGGCAGTAATTGGGATGAAGATCTGTCTGGCAAGGCCTTATCACGTTGGAATTCTCTCGTTCACGACTTAAGGGCTTCAAGTGACATACGAGTATCGCGTTGTTACTTCCATGGTGGATACGATTCATCTCCGATTTTTCAGATACATGGATTTTGCGATGCATCAGAATTCGCCTTTGCCGCAGTTGTATATCTACGAACGGAACATAAAAACGGTGAAATTGAAGTGAATTTAATAGCAGCCAAGACAAGAGTCACTCCTATCAAACGACAGACCATACCACGACTTGAATTGTTAGGCGCAACTACCTTAGCAAGATTAGTCGATTCGATTGTGAAAGCGTTGACTTCAATAAAATGTATCACTGATATTATCCTATGGACGGATTCATTTACCACATTGTGTTGGATTCGAAATCATAAACTGTGGAAGTCGTATGTACAGAACCGCGTAAACGAAATCATAAAGTTAAGGCTAGTTCACATATGTCTGCGGTGTGCCTGCGTTTTTCCTGCGGTATGATTTGGGTATGATTTCGCAGGCAGCCTGCCGGTATCCTGCGGTATCTCTGCACTTGCCTGCGATTTCTTTATGTGGTAATTTTCTTCAAAACAAAAATGGCGGTAAATAAACGACGCTTGACTTCTTTACTTCTTTCAAATTACTCATTACTGTTAACTTTGGTAAATACTTACGTGCAGGGAAGAAAAATGAGAGCACAAAAGAAGGTTTTGGGTGAGACCAATGCTACAACAACGCAAGAACTACGGTCAATTTCACTGTTTATTAAAAGAATTACAGTTGCATGATCGTGAATACTTTTTCAGGTATAGGGCTGTATTTTATGCGAGGAGCATTGCTCGATTATATGAGTTTTATATTTGAAAATGTTATCAGGCGTTTGTGTGCAAACTTGTTACTAGAATTGAGATGAACACGTTTTTATTTCAAGGTTCACAAGATGAGTCCTGAACGATTGGAGCATTTGTTAAGTTTAGTTGCACCATATATGAAGAAACGAAGTTGCCGGAGTAGAGAAACAATCTCAACTAAACAAAGATTGGTGGTTACTCTACGATATCTTGCCACAGGTGACTCACAAGAATCCCAATCATTCAATTTTCGAATTGGTAGAAGCACAGTGTGTATGATCATAAGAGAAGTTTGTGATGCAATTTGGAAAGCATTACGAGATGAGTACTTGAAGCTTCCCAAGTCAGGAAGGGAATGGCATGGTGTTGCAGAAGAGTTTCTTCAGGAATGGGGGTTCCCTCATTGTATTGGAGCTATCGATGGAAAGCATGTAAACATCGACTGTCCCAAAAATGCTGGATCTCTCTTTACAACTATAAAATTATCACAGTACTGTGATCATGGCGATTTGTGATGCAAAGTATAGGTTTTTATTTGTGGACATTGGAAGCTACGGGCGTGACAATGATGCAGCTATATTTTCACAAACTGAGATAAATAAAAAAATAGAAAATGGGCAACTTGGCATACCAGGACCGTCTATGGTTAGTGAATATATGTTGCCTTATGTTATCACTGGAGATGACATTTTTCCGTTGAAAACCTGGTTGATGAAACCATTTCCTGGAAAAGGTCTTACTCAAGAACAAGCTATATTTAATTATCGATTGTCTAGATGCAGACGAACCATTGAAAACACCTTTGGAATACTGGCAGCTAGGTGGAGAATTTATAGACGACCAATTCGAGCTGCAATTACAACTGTAGATCTTATTGTTCAAGCAACTGTATGCTTGCATAATTATTTGTCATTAACTCAAAACGCATATTATATTCAAAAAGGTTTTGTTGATGCTGAAGATGGATCTGGGAATATTATTAATGGGGAATGGAGACACATCACGCAAGGGGATCAGAGCACTTTGCAAGCAGTTCGACGAGTTGGGAGCAATTCTTATTCATTTACTGCAAAGTCTGTGAGAGAGCATTATTGTGAATATTTTAAAAGCAACTATGGAGCCTTGCCCTGGCAGCTAGATTATGTTAGATACTGTGGAAAAAGATGCTGAAATGTTTATCAGCTAAATATGAAATTTGCAAAATACAATATTTGGGTCTATATGTAATCCTGAAAACCCTAATGTAAAGGGAGGAATTTGTAAACAAGCAATAATAATTCATCTATTTAAAGTTCCTAACTTCTTTTAAGAAACTAACAATCTCCTTGGTCAAGATTGTTATTGAAGTTCATCCTTTGCTGACTTAAATTATGGTGCTGCATCCTTGGGTTAGGGGGTGAGAAGAAGTATGGATTTTTTTGTGTGGCCTGTTGTTGGGCATTACATTCCATTTCCATTTCGTTCATCACTTTCAAAATATTTAGCTGGAGCAAAGACTTGTGTGAAGTTGGGATGCGTTTGAATTTGGAAACCAAGCTAGAGCAAAACAATGTATCTTCATCATTTTTGGCAATGTTTCCCATGTCAGCATCTGAAGAAGAAAGTTGCAATATGGCGGAATTGATGCCATGCATGGTCTTCATGACTTCCTTTTCAAACCCAAGTGCTGTGTTAACTTTTTTATTCTTTGCCCATGGCCTGCAATATTTTTCTTCTTCTAATGAGCATATCTTTCTTTTGCCAAGCGTTTTACTATCTTTGACCATCTGCATAGCATCATTATTACCACTACCAATATCTGCATCCAAGTCTTGTCCTCCATTGGATGAGGTTTGATCAGAAAAACTGGCTGATATATCGTCCGAATCATCGTCTACAAACACCGTGCTAACCTTACTAGATTCGCTTCCCTCATCAGTTAGTTATATTGATGCATGGGAAGTTTGCCCAAGAGGATAGTTCGTGGAAGTTGAAAAATTACTTGTTGTCTGACGATATCGAATATGTGTAATTAACCATCGCAGATGTTCTAAATCAGGCCTGATTTCAATACCTGCCCGACCACTGCCTGATTTTCCCTTAATATTCTTTATGTACTTGGAGAAATTTGTTCGTATTGTGTTGTATCTTTTTTGCACACTTGCAACGTCCAATTCCAAAGCTTCTGCCACAGCTTGCCAAGCGTTTTGTTTTATCCTTTGATTTTTGTAATCTGGACACGATTTATCGTATATAGCACGATATATACGTATGGTATCCATAAGTGCTTTGTTCTTGACTGTTTCAATAACTTCATTGGTGTCTGAATTGTTATTTTCGTCCATTTCGGTGCTTTGTATTATGCGTTTTGCTATTTCGTCCGCCATGTTATCCACATCTGACCGATGCATTGTGGGATTCGACAAATCGTTCAGGCATACCGGCGGACCATTCACATATATGTAATTGCCGCCGTATACCGCAGACATATCGCAAACTTGCCGGGAAAGTTGAACTCTAGTCAACTTTCCCGGCAGGCCGCCGATGTTGACACAGATAACCTGCGTTACCGGCGAGCGATTGTTCACATATACAATAAATAAGCGCAGGTCTTGTCGGCGGTCATTTCGCAGGCACACCGCAGGCATATGTGAACCAGGCTTTAACTAGTAGTTATAAATGGAGACATTGCCCTGGGGTAATAAACTCTGCCGACTTGCCTTCTCGTGGGTGTTCCGGAAGTGGACTTGTGCAATCTGGAATCTGGTGGAATGGTCCGCAGTTTCTCCAAGATACTGAAGATAATTGGCCCGAAGATCTTCAACCTAAAAAATTGGATGAGGACCATTGCTACACAGAGATAATACAAAATCCTCTTCCAATAACACATTCCTTGACTTAACATCGCTTCCTGACCGTAATTGCATCCACTTGGAGAAGATTATTGACCAATACAGATATGGTACGAAGAACAAACTACTTCGTGTCACAGCACAAATTTTAAGGTTTATCAAGAAATCAAGAAAGCAACTATACTCTGTTACGTCTGAGTTGAATGCTAATGAGCTACTCGAAGCTGAGAGATTATGGATCCGAAGTATTCAGTCAGGCGCGTTTTCCTACGAGTTACAATGTATTCGAACCGGTCGCAAAAATGTACGAGTTCAACAACTTGGTTTGTTTCTCGATGATGATCAGATTATTCGGTGTGAAGGTCGAATTGCCCACTCTACGTTACCTGATAGTGCAAAACAGCCGATTTTGTTGCCCCCTAAGCATACCTTTTCGAAATTAATTATACGCGACTGTCACAATATAGTACACCACGAAGGAATTAGAGAAACTCTGAATTGCGTTCGAGGAAAATACTGGATCTTGCGTGGTCGAGAGTGCGTCAAGGGTGTTGTGCGTGGATGTATCAAATGCAAGAAATTCGAAGGTAAAGCTTTCCCAACAGCGAAGGAAGCATGTTTGCCATCAAGTCAAGTAAGCGAAGAGCCTCCCTTTTAAAAACAGCGGTATTGACTTTGCAGGCCCCTTATACGCTACTAACAATCAATGAATGGATAAGGTATATATCTGTTTGTTCACTTGTGCCTCCACTCGAGCGGTTCATCTTGAACTTGTTTGTTATTTGTCTGTGCTATCGTTTCTGCAAGCTTTCCGAAGGTTTGTCTCACGAAGAGGTTTGCCGTCTAGACTAATATCAGACAATGCCAAGACCTTCAAAAGTGCCTCAAGGGAAGTTGCTAATATACTGAGATCAACTGACATACAACGGTGGCTTCCAAGGGTGTCAATTGGGAATTTATCATTGAAAAGTCACCTTGGCAAGGAGGATTTTAAGAACGAATGATACAAAGTACAAAGAGATGTTTAAGGAAAACTCTCGGTCGATCCTCAATGGATTTTGAAGCGCTTAGAACCATTTTGGTGGAAATTGAGGCTACCATTAACAATCGTCCACTTACATATATCTATGATGACCAAGAAGGAATTTCTTACCCTCTGACTCCATCTCAATTAATTTACGGACGGCAACTTACTCTTACGGCTAGTGATCGACAATTTGAAATCATCAGTACGAATCGAACTCTAACCAGAAAGGCGAAATATCAGAAACGTTTGTTAGATCAATTTATTAATCGTTGGAGAACGGAATATCTTGTAAGCGTCAGAAAGACTTCCCGCTTACTTCATGGAGCGCAGAAGGAGAAAATAGCTGTCGGTGATGTTGTTGTGTTAAAAAATGATCTTTCCCCTCGAATTTTGTTGAAATTGGCAAGAGTTACCGAGGTCATAGTAAGTCAGGATGGTGTTGTTCGAGCAGCAAAGGTCTGTGTTGCGAGTACTACAAAGGCTCGATCGTCAGAACTACGTCGTCCAATACAACAGCTGATACCACTTGAGTTGAATATGCTTCCAGCAAATACCGTGGTTCCCAAAACCGCTAGTGGAATTGAGTCTAAAGACGAAAACCCTATGAAAACCCGACAACGAAGAACGGCAGCCGTGATTGGAGACCTATTGCGACAGTCAAATAGTAAAAGCTCGTGGAAATAAATTGCTCAATATGATCAACGTCGGGAGTGTGATGAACAGTTGTTTTTATTTTGTTTTGTTGTGACGTAGCGCGTGCATTTCACGTGATTGACACTTTGGGATTATCACAGAAGGGGTGTGTTGTTGTTGAAAATAAAATAATTCGAGATGTTGTTGTTGAATTATGAAATAGTTTTCTTTGACGACTTCGTTGTAGAATAAAAATAACGATTTTATCATGCAACGTGCATGACACATATGGCAGTTTAATTATTATCGATGTTGTTTATAGCTAGTTTTTGCAAGTTAATAACTAAAAAGTTGCCGACGCGAGGGAAAGACGATTTCTGTTACCACACAACGACATAAATTGTGGAGCAAAAAAGACATGAGGATTGCAACGACGAGTTTCACGATGTTGAGCAAAAGGGCGAAAGATTTACTTGTGTCTCAAGTAATGACGATAAAACAGTCGAACAAGAAGCCTTTGACTTGGTAAACTTGCCTCAAAGTAGTGTCGATTCAGTCGACTTGCCAAAGACATCATATGCCATTAACTTTCTCATTCACCAGAGTTGAAAATGATTCAAGATGCAAGCTGACGCTGTTATTTGGTTCAAATACACATGCTCTTCGAATTTGACTTAAAATGGCAATATGCAAGCACGCATGCATCATCAGCTCTTTAAAATGGAGCTTACGTCTGATGCTGGGCGTGCAAGCATTGACAATCAAAAAAACGTATAGAGTAACTACAAGACAGCAAGTAATAAACCTTAGTGCAAAGGACTTCGTGACCTTCTCTTCGACTGAACGACTCAAAGAGATCTTTTAAATATTTTAACGAAAACGACTGTAGCGAAACATTTTTATTAATGCAGTCATCTTTTTTTCTACCAAACATGCAAAAGAAGATGTCAATAAACCAGACGTCTTTTTGAACAATATACTGTGGATGGATGATAGAAAAATTGAGTTATTTTCACACAATCATAAACGCTACGAATGGGGAAAGAAAAACGAAGCTTCTAAGGAAAACTGAATTCAAACTGTAATAACTGATTTCCATTCAGTGCAAATTGTCGCGCGATCGACTTTTTGCCATCACATTCTTTTAAATTGCGTGCAGCAGAGAGCTTATAATTGAAAAGAAAGTGATCTCAACTAGTCGATCGCGCAACAATAAACGACTTGCATTATTACTTCACATAAGTAGTATAGTACATGGGGGTTCTAGCGCACGAAAAGTGCGCTATAATCCCCCATGTACTATACTACATATAACCTTGGGTAAAAACTATTTTTATAACAGCTTAAAATAAGACCATGGTTCAAAGACGTCCCTCTGGTAAAAAGGTCATGTAAAAAAGCTGTGTAAAAAATTGTTTGTTTCAATATAGTAGTAAAAACTTTCTTTACAAACAAATGTTAAGAAAGCATCGGTTCGGAGGCGATCCGGCAGCGCAAATTTTAGCGTAGCTAAAATTGAGCAGGATGGGATCGCCGAGAATTCATGCGAGCCTGGTGGGTAAAAATTCTAGCTTTAGCTAGAATTTTCGGCTCCTCCCGTGGTGTCCGAAGGACGACAGAGGCTTAAGAAATGCTCTTTAAAACTATCTTTACAAACAAATATTAAGAAAGCATTGGTTTTGAGGGGCTCGGCAGCGCAGATCACGAAGTGATCGAGCAGGGATGGAGCCCCGAAATTCTAGGCGACGATGGGAAAATTTTTCACGAAGTGAAAAATTGGGGTCGCCTCCCATTGGATTCGAAGAATATTCGAAGAATATTCGAGAATAACAGAGGCTTAAGAAATGCTCTTCAAAAAACCGTCTTTAATAATCAAGTGTTAATAATCAAGTGTTAACAAGACCCTGTCAGCGCGTGTCTTAGTGCATGTTTTCAACAATGGTTGTTTAATGTAATCAGCACATTTCATCAGCGCATGTATAATAATACAATGTTGTACAAAATATGGAATCTATATGTTTTTTTAATTTGTCTGTCAAGCGAGTGTCATATAATTTTTGTTAAAAGTGTTTTTAATAATTGTTTCAGGATTTTGAATCTTTTTGTATATCGCTTTTGTATTAATTACTTATTACAAACAGTTTATGTAGTCAAACATGAGGATTATTCTTCATCTTAAGTTTTAGCTTGATAGTTATTTTTAATAAATTTTTTTAATTTTTCGATTTCATCATTTACAAATTTTTTAGTTGATAGAATATTATCTTCTATAGTAGCCCTAAAATTTTGTGAAAAACCATTAGATGACATAGATAATGTAGATTGATGTTGTGAATAAACTTGAATTTTGGTTAATCCATTAAATGCTGCCAGCCATTTTCTTTTCCATTCATCATAACCTAGTGAAACTGAAGATTTTGTTGGTTCAATAATTAATAAAATATTATTATCTTTATCATCAACACAGTATACGTGATATAAATCTAGTAATGCATTAACTATCTTTTTTTCATTATCATTTGTTACTTTAATGATAAATTTTTTTTTAATCTTATCTACCATAATATCTAATTTAATTGTTTTAGAGTTATCAGATGGATTTATTAATAAAAATATAAATTCAATAAATTTAAATTTTTTAAAATAAATTCTGATAATATTTTGTCGGGTATTAAAATTTTTATAATTTAATTGATTGCTATGGTGTACTACTTTACCATTTACTCTGCTATCAATCTCATTCTTTGTATAATAGTTAGTTAAATTAGAAGTCAAAGCATACTTACCATCAGCTTGTGTTTTAGTATAATAGTTATTTAAATTAGAAGTCAAAGCATACTTACCATCAGCTTGTGTTTTAGTATAATAGTTATTTAAATTAGAAGTCAAAGCATACTTACCATCAGCTTGTGTTTTAGTATAATAGTTATTTAAATTAGAAGTCAAAGCATACTTACCATCAGCTTGTGTTTTAGTATAATAGTTATTTAAATTAGAAGTCAAAGCATACTTACCATCAGCTTGTGTTTTAGTATAGTAGTCATTAAATTTACCATCAGCTTGTGTTTTAGTATAATAGTTATTTAAATTAGAAGTCAAAGCATACTTACCATCTGTTTCAGTCTTTGTGTAATATTTATTTAAATTAGCAGTCAAAGAATACCTACCATCTGTTTCACTCTTTGTATAGAATTTGGATAAATCATAAGTCAAAGCATACTTGGAATTTGATTCATTTTTGTATAATAGTCATTAAATTTATTATTAACTTGTGTTTTAGTAAAGTGGTCATTGAATTTATTATCAACTTGAGTTTTATTATAGTAGTGGTCATTAAATTTATTATCAACTTGAGTTTTATTATAGTGGTCATTAAATTTATTATTAACTTGAGTTTTAGTGTAGTAGTTATCTGATAGATGTGTTTTATCTACAGGTCCTTGTATATTTACATTAATATCTGTTTTATCATGCCCATAAAATAAGCTCATTTATATTATTCCTCAGATTTTATATCCGGTTTATTATTTTTATGTTCGTAAACATGTTTAACGGTTGTTATAACACCTGATAAAAAACCTAGAAAAGGTAATAGGGGTGATATTTTTTCTACTAAACTATAAACATCTCGTTTTAAAAGGTCGTCTGATTTAAGCTGTTTTGTTAATTCTTTTGAGTCTTCAATAGCATCAAACCCTTTTAATATATCTGAAAATTTTGATATAACTAAATCAGTTAAAAACTCATTAGCTTTTTGTAATCGTTTTTTCTCGTATTCAATGTATAATTTATCAATAATTTTTTGACTAGCTTTTTTAATGTAAGCAACTGACTTGTCTAAATCACCATCTTCAGCTAGTTTAAGTAGTTGATCTCTTTTATTAAAACCCTCTTGCGGTTTATCTTGTATATTATCATCACATACAGCATCTTTGATAGTATCATTTGCGGAATCAATCTCATTAATTATATCATCAATTGTTTCAGGCTCTTTACGCTTTGGCATATATATTAACACATGTTTTATTGCGGAATAACAATTTTCCATTGGTATGGATATATTAGTTGAATAAATAGATGAGCAAATTTATTATTTTTCAATTTTTTGGTTATTTCTTCTATATCATCTTTCTCAACACCATAAAGATAATCATCAAATATTGTTTTCATATTATTGCGGTTTGTATTATAAAATGCAACTAAATAACTTATATTTTCACGATAAGGTTTGGCAATACTTGTCAATTGCTGTGTAACCACAATAGTAGAAAGTTCATAGTGACGAGCACTAAATGCTAAACGAACTAATTCAGAAGTCCTATTTTTAACATCTAAACAACTCGCACAGTCATCAAGTATAATAAGACTGTTTGTACCTTTATATACATCACTAACATATTTTAAAACAATATCTACCTGATCTTGGTCACATTCGACCTTAATTAAATCAGAATCATTTATATATTTCCATTCTTGATAGGTTTTATTATATGATAGCGTTGGACATAATAAAATAATATAATCAAAATGTCTATTAAAGTTTTCTTCTATCAATTTGAGAAGGTAATGACTCTTACCACAGTTCGTCATGCCTACAATAATCATATTAAAGGGTGTGTTCATTTATATATTACTGGTTATTTAGTATTGAATACTTTGTAAATCATTATTAACAAATTGAACAAGAGCATCACTAATAACATAAATGTAACAGTTTAAATCTTTTGTATATACTCTCTTTTTAATTTCTAGTAGAACGCCATTTTGAGTATTAATGATTTTTTTACCATTACCAGCAATATTTTTTTCTTGAAAGGTGCGTAGATCGATAACTAATGCAAATTTATCATTATAGAATTTTTCAATTGTCATGAAGCAATCTATTGGGTTAGTTTTATCAAAAAACCGTTTTGCTTCTTCATAAAATACTTTTTTATCCATACCTTGAGCGAAAATACAATTTGGTAAACCTTCAATAGTGATTTTAACTGAATCGATATTGGGATATATAAAATTTTCACTATCACTAACTGAATTTTCTGTGAATAGTAGTACAATGCCTTTCATACTTTTACGTGGTACGTTGACATTAACATTCTGTAATGTACTTGACTTATCCCATTTTTCTTTTTAAGAGGGTTATATGATGGTAAAATAGGCTTCTTCCTATAGAATATAGATTTGTTATCTCATCTGCAATTTCTTGATTTTCAATAGTTTCATATTCTAGCTGAATATTTTCTAATTCATAATCACCGATACTTTGACCACTTTGAGGAATAAGTATTTGATCACTTGGTGGTAATGTTATTATGTATTGAAAGTTATTATTCATATTAAAGGGCAATACAGACCATGATCTTTAAGAATATTATCAATATTAATTTTTGCCTTGTACCATAAATATCATACATTAATTTATCTGATACTTTTCTGAACTTCCACTTGTTGCAGAACTATCATCTTTGGAAATAAGTTTTCTAAGATTTTCGTTAGCTATTCCATATTCAATAAGGCTTTGTCGATCACTTTTAGGCAACCACAGGTCTTTGTATACACTTATAATATTATGTTCACAACAATCGTAAAGAGTCTCTCCTGCCACTTTAATTTGTAGTCTATGCTGTAAAATCTTACTGAGATTATTTAGAAAGTGACTTTTTGTATTACTGATTTTAAGATCAAATGATAGATTAAGCGAACCAGGAACTAAACAACTATTTGATTTTAATTTAGGCACATTAACATAGATTTGTTCATTAGGTTTAACACTATTAGGATTAAAGGTTATACTATAAAAAGTACGGGTACCTTTAATTTTTGTCATATTAATTCTTTTAAAATTAGGTAAAAGCTCTTCTTGTAATCTGTTCATATATATATTAAAACATATTTTATTTTCTTCTTTGTTTATACTGGTCATATATTAACAAAGCAGCAATAGCTAAAACCCATAGATTAGAAGCTACCCATGCTAGACCTTTAGCTCCCCAAGATATAGCCTGAGCGATAATATTCAATAATGGTCCTAACAATGGCCATAATTTTTTACCTAGATTTACTAAAGCCTTAGAAAATTTACTAGTAGATTGAGCACCTTGCAGGATTGCTTTTCTAGCTCCTATGACAATGGTTGTAATTATACCAGCCACAGATATAGCTAAAGCTGATAAACCTGGTATATTTTCTTTTACCCATTCTTTAAACCGCTGTAATCTAGTAATGTCTTCTTCTTGTTTCTCTAGTACATCCTCTTTTTCTAATTGCTCTTCTTCTTCTCTAATTATAGTTTCTAATTCTTCGGCTCTTTCTTGTAAATTAGTTAATTCATCAATATTGTTGTCAATACCATTTTCATTTTCATTTTCTATTTCATCTATTCTAACTTGAGTTTTGTTTAGCTCTTCAGCAAAGTGATTTATTTGTGCTTTTATGAATTGCGGGCGTGTTCTTTTATCGATTGTTCCAGATGGAGTCATAACACCTATATGTTCTCTAAGTTCTTCATTAGTTATTTGATTGAAATTATCTGTATATTGATTATTTAAATCAACCATAGGCATACTTTTTTCAGTTTTTATAAATTCATATTGCAAATTAATAATTCTATTAATTTCGTTTTTAAATTGTTTAACAGCTTCTTCTGATTTTTTTGTTTTATTGTATTGTAGTACTCCATTACTATTACGTTGTAAAACAATTCTTTCAGCACCTCGATTATTTCTTGTATTTAATGGTTTGTAAGTAATATTATTTATATCAGTTTTACCTAAATTTAATCTAAAATTTAAACCTTCATCATATGCCGTACCTTTTAGGTGATTAAATCTAAACTCTGTTTTATATTTATTTTTATATTTATAATGTTTTGTAATGAACTTTTCAACAGCAAAAGAAACTTCATTTTCAGGTCTATTAATATTTGTATAAACAGGAGTTGAAGTAGGGACATTAGGAATAGTATTAGGTATTGTTATTGTTATACCATCATTATCAGTAATAAATAATTTATCATCATTATCATTAATAAATGATGTTTCAGCAATATCTTCATTATCATCGTTATTATCTTCTTGTTTATTATCTTCTAATTCAATATAATCAAAACCTCCTTCTGCCATATATAGATTACTCTATATTTTGTATTTCACTTTCAAGGATCCAGCTATTATGTTTATTATCATAACCTAACCATTTAACTAAAACCATCTTTTTACCTTTAACCTTCTTACGTTTTAATATCTTTTCAACTCTATAAACATCATCTTTCTTATTTACAACTGATAGTTCCTCTTCATAAAATTTACCAATTATAGGCTCTCCTTCTACATCTTCTATCTCATATAATTTCGGATCTCCTCTAATAACTTTAGTCACTTTAAACAACTCTTCTGTAAAATTTGCTTCATAGCCTTTCGTAAATATAGATTTATACTTTGATATTCTAACCATATCACCAATTTTAATCTTAGGTAATGGTAAATAAGCAACTTCATGACCGTATAATGTATTCCATACTTCATCTTCATTATGTTTATTAACATCTTTAGGCTTCATTAAGATTGTACTGTGTTTTGTATTGTTATAATTATATACTAAATAATCTAATATATCAATCCATTTATATGTTCCTTTACTATAAAAATATTTCCACATAGATGTTTTAAGTGTTCTGTTAAATCGTTCAACAATAGCGGCCTTTTTATCATTTTTAGTAGAGAAGTACTTAATTTTATGTTTCTCTAATAATGATTTGACACCTAAATTATAAAATTCTTTACCATAATCAAATTGAGCTAGTTTCGGGTAATCATTAAATCTATCTTTAAATTGACTTAATAGTTTTGCAACAGCTTTTGTCATATTATTTGTGTCTTTCCTATAAACAGGGATAGCAAATGCATATCTACTTAATATTTCAATAGCTGTTAATATCCAATAATAACCATTGTTTTTATACTTATAAGAACCCATATCAACTAAATCCATTTGTATTTGTTCACCAAGATAGTTTACTCTTGTTTGCCTAAATTTATGTCTCCTAATAATAGGTTTATATCTAGTGTATGTATCTTGAGATATTAACCATTCTTTAACTTGTTTTCTACTAACATCTATACCTTCTTCTAATGCTTTCTGATTCAGTCGTTCTGCTGATTGATACCCTGTTTTCGGATCATAATAAATATCTCTTAAACTTTGCTCAATTTTAATGTCTTCATCCATTTAAATTAACTTACTCAAGATAACATTCAAGTAGAATACTACCTACATTCAAAGGGGTTCCATACTGATCTAATATATTAAATATTAGCTCGTTAAAGGCTCCTTTTATAATTGTAACTTTAGATTCAATATCGTTGTATTCGTAAACAGTACCAAATAATGACTGAATTGTTATTACTGGTAAAGTTAAAGCTATATTACTTTTTTTTCCTTCAGGGTTATAATTATAACTTGAATTTACAATATTAGAAGAAATTTGAATATAGTTTAATCCTCTGTTTATATCCACTTTAGAAACACCATTTTGTACGATACCTTTTTTCATAGTTTTTATAGTATCATTAAAGCCTAACATTTTAATAAGAGTATCAGACAATACTAATATCTCATCATTATTATTAGTTATTTTACAAGTTCCGTTGTTTTCTACCATCTCAAGCTTTACGTTAACAGACTCAAGAAACGTTTTAAGCATTTTAAAAGTCCAGTAACCAGAAGATAAATTATATTTTGTTGCGCCTATTGTAAAAGCTAAAGTATTATTTAATTTAACATTTTTATATTCCCAATACACATAAGCTTTTTTAATATATAAATATGAATAGTTAATTGTTACTATACTTTCTTGTAAGTTAATTTTTTACTATCTCCGTCAATAAAAACAGTAAACTTCATATATAATATAGCTTATATTATATGTCAGATAAACAAATAAAAGAAAATGCTATAAAATTAGGTGATGATGATTCAAAAAATGTACAAGCATGGCCTAAAATATATTTAGAAACAACTAAAACGCCTTCGTTTTCAAATCTTGTGGCAGCAATAAATGGAGATGAAGGTCATTACCAGGATTTTTTCGATCATATGCTGCATAGGTGGTCATCAAAGTTTATTGTAAAACCTACATTTCAAAGACCGGTAAATGTTGATATCTGTAACTTCAGATTGTATGTCACAGAGAATGATTATTTTATGAGTAATTTACCACCTATAACAGCCACGTGGTCAAGTGAAATTAAAAGTAAAAAAGAACAGTCGACTGGTATAAGATACAATATTAAAAATCATTTAAATTATAAACAAGAAGCATACTATGCTATGATTTGTGGGGCTTATGTGGCTTCGTTTCTATCTGGTATTGGGCTTAATCATTTAAATTTTGATAAAAGCAGAATTATACAAAGCCTTGTTAAATACCATTTATATTATCAGATTAAAAAATTTATGAAGCACCCATCGTTATTAGATAAATATAACTTTACGGAATTGAAAAAGCATGTACCTTATAAAGGTATTTTAAAATTTGATAAAAACAATGATGGTTATTATGTTAATTTTCAATATTCGACTACTGATTATCGTAGCTTCATTGCATATCATTCGGAAGGTATTACATTAGTCGGAAAAATTCTTTTGCAAGAGAGTATTGAAAGCTTTGTTTATACAATTCTTGGAGCTCAAGCAAATACAAGATGGTCAATAGTTAATCATGGAGCTAAGAGCATGCAAACACAAAAAGTTTTTAGGAAATTATTAGAGGATACTATAGTACAGAATGATACAACTGTATTTATATCTAACATGAGGAAAGCTATAAAAGACACGAATGTTATTTTGAATATGGCAATCAGCCCTGGTATGATTTTAATACCAAGCCGTATGATAATATTAAATAAAAAGATTAATGGGTATAATAATATTTTAACATTAGCTGATAAAAATATGAAATTCGGTATTAATTCTAAAATAAATTATTATGGAGTTAAAAAGGAAGAACTGAAAAAAGTACATCAAGATACACCCTCACAACACTTAGATACTCTAGATGAAGTTCATAAAAAACCAGTAGTACATAAACATACAAAAATGATAGTAAATAATCCTCATCAAACAGATATGATTGCTTTACTCGGTATATCAACGCTATCATCATTCATATTAGTTAAATATGTTTTATAATATAATATGAAGAAAGTTCTAGATTTTAATCATATTTCAAGTGAGTTGAGTCAAGATGAATTTGAAAAGCTGAAAAAGTTGTATTTGTACTATCATAAAATGTATACTTGTTATAAATGGAAGTATAATAAATTAAAGAAAATTAGACTATCATTAAACATGGGAAGTATTGTTCTAGTCTCGACTGCTGGTATTGTAGGTAGTATAACAGTCAACCCTATAGTTATAGCCACCCTGAGTGGCTTAGGGGCTTTAATTCAAGGTTATATGGTTAAGAGTAAAATTAACAATAACTTAGAAATGTGTAAATTTGCATATACGTCATATGAAAAAATACTTATGGATATAAGATCATATTTAAGAGGATTACCTTATGATGAAGTGATATTTTTATCAGACATAAAAGTTATAGATGATATTATAATTGACAATTGCACTACTATAGATAGTATGGTGAGTAAATATAACAAAAAATATAAAGATCTGTGAGTTATCTGTAAGTTATCTATAAGATTATCTGTGAGTTATCTGTGAGTTATCTATAAGTTATTTGTGAATAAAATCTACAGTATTATATAACATGTCTGAAGAAAACCTAAAAATTACTACAGTTAAAAAAGAAAAAGACCCTATTAGAGTTGAAGCTGGTAAACGCTTAGCTGCTATATCGAAAGTTGCTAAAGAAAAAAAGATGCGAGATAGGATTGAATTAGAAAATAAAAAGGAAATTGAGGATAATAGCTGGAATATTAATTATGGATTCTTATTTGGAACTATTGGAGTATTAACTGCTATTGCTAGTCTCTATTATACAAGAAAAAATGATAAAAGACAGGAAAAATTAACAAACGATAAAGCAAAAGAAGAAACAACTAGTGAAAAACATGTTTTGATACAAAAAAATAAAAAATATAATTTAGACTCATTTGAATAAAATATTTCCTATTATATATGAGTAATACTATGACTAAGAAACAATTTATGAATGAAGCTTTTGATGCAGTGCTTGTGACAACAACTGCTGTAGGTCTTTCTATGGTGTCTAAAAAACTACTAGGTCAAAAATTAACAGATACTGATAATATTAAAGATTTTACAAAACTAGCTATTGCTATTACAACATCAACAATGCTAGTCAAATATGCTCAAGACAAAAAATGGGTCCCTGAAAATCCATTTAAATCTGCATAAATATATATGACAAGTGTTATTACTAGTGGATTAACAACTTCTATAGGAGCGGTTATTAACGGCCTAGGATTTAGTCTAGCAGGCTGGCTATTTCATAAACTTGATAAAAATGGTTACACTGAGGAAATGAAAAGATACCATGATTCTTTAGTAAAACTACAAAAGGCTAAAGAGGCATTCTATGAAAATGAAGTCAAGCAGCATGATAAAATACAACAGCTAAGACAAGAACTTCAATATGCTAATGATGATATAGAATTGACAAACAAAGCTTTAGATGCGCTTAGAAAAGTAAAAACGATACATTACAACGGGTTAACATTTCATAGAGAACCACAGTTATATGACTTTTATAAAAGATCGAAAAATATGAAAAAATATGAATCTATTACAATGGTAGGGATTGGTGTTATATCTGGATATTTATTATATAAAATTACTTAAAAAATAAAATATATAGTATTAGTATATATGTATTGTAATGAATTTGTTCATAAAGAGTTAGAAGAGTTTTTCGGTTATGTAAATTGTTGCTTTTGTGATAAAAAGATATGTGATAGTTATATTAATAGATCTGCTAAAACATACTTATGTTGTGAAAATCAAGAAATTATTTCAGATAATACAAAGAATGTTTGTAAGAACTGTGGTTCTGTTCACTCATATAAGATAGTTAATGAATGGATACCAGATATTTGGAAATGTCAAAAATCAGTTCATTCAAGGAGAAAATGGTTTTATAATAAAATTAAATTGTGTGTAACTTTTGAATATGTTGAGATGATTACAAATAATTTTATAAAAGTTGTTAGTACTATGATTAAACATAAGTTGATACAGAAAAAGAATATTAGCATGTATAACTATTATATAATACGTTTAGCTAGTAGGATTGGTATACCATTAAAACACCCTATTAGAGATATGAAAAATAGTAAGACAAAAAGAGTTTTTGATGATAGATTATTCGGTGAAGTATATAAAATCCTTGAGTGGGATAAAGACATCAACTGTACTTATTATAAAAATTGGATAGAGTCAAAGAAATAAAAAATTTACTATTATATATGAATCTTAAAAATCTATTAAAAAAGATTAGAAATTTTATTCTATGTTGTAAAAAAACTAGTGCTAATATAGAAGGTGTTTTAAAGGATTTTGAAAAAACATTGTATAAAACAAAAGATAATTTAAACGCACCTTAAAAAAATAAAATATATAGTATAGTATATATGTGTTCAGATAACCTACTAAGAGGAAGGCCAATAATTTATACTAAAGAACAAATCAAACAACATAGGACATTATATATGCTCTCAAAACCATGGCATTGTAATTTATGTAATAAAACATATAGTTTAGCATATAAAACTTTGCATCTTAGAACTAAAAAACATTTAAGAAATTCAAAAATTTAGGTGCGTTTAACAAAAAAAATTTAAATATATAGTAATTATATATGATAGAAAATATAAAAATAATAATGAAATTCTTAGTCTAGTGTATTTGAGACTGGCTGGGATTTTCGAATGGTTGATAAAGATTTATATTCTAAATTTAGTTTTTATATACATAGATTCTTTACCAACAAAATTATTACATTATCCACCTGATTCTACAGGATATAAAAAATGTAAAGATCTCCCAACATTTATACATACACTAATTACAAAAGCAAATAAACGTCAATTAAAATTAGTTGAACATCATAAACATTTAAGGTTATTAATATTTAAAACTAATGATCATAAACAAGAACTTCACTACTATTATAATACAACAGTACAAGAAGCTCTTGATAATAAAATTATTAGAGAAAAATTAAACAAAGTGATCTGGATACATGAGAAGGGTTTCAATCCATGGGAGGTCGGTCTAAGACCGGTATGTTACCTAATACAATAAAACTGAAGCTAAGTTAAGAGAATATTTACAAAATATTTAAAAACACTCAAAAGTTAAATAGATTAATTTAATTATTTTATAAAAGTTTTAAATATAGATTTATTTCTATAATTAAAATTAGTGCGTTTAAAAAATAAAAATAAAATATATAGTATATATATGAATAAAGATAAAACAAAACATATAGTACTTAAAGACAAACCTATTTTATATAGTATGCCTAATATGAATAGAGATGAACTTCAAAATTTGACTAAAGACGATTTAATTAATTTAATATTAAATCAAAAGCCGTGGGTTGAAGTTAATAATACTTCAATTTCCAAACCAGTACAAAAAGTACTATCACAATCCAATATCAAAAAAATGAATGTAAAACAGTTAAAAATTATTGCTAAAGAAAACAAGGTTAAAGGTTATTATAAACTTAGAAAAAACGAATTAATCAAAAAAATGAATGTAAAACAGTTAAAAATTATTGCTAAAGAAAACAAGGTTAAAGGTTATTATAAACTTAGAAAAAACGAATTAATCAAAGTATTAACACCAGTCCCCAAACCAAGAAAGAGTGTAAAAGAGATTGTTAAAGAGTATGAGAACAATACACAGATGCTATCAGATAAAAATAAAAAACCAATACCAACACCAAGAGTTAAAATAAGAGAAATAAACAATGCTATAAAAGGATACACTAAATCATATGAAATAAGCATTATTAACAATAAAGCACCATTAATACAAATGCAAAGCACAAGAAAGTATCTTACATATTATATTAAAGAAATATTAACAACAATGAAAGGATTAAAATTTGTTGAAACTCTTAAGGTAATATTTGAAAAATTTGAAATAAAAGATGGTGGTACAGCTGGTTTTTTAACAAAAGTTGCTTATTTTAACAGTCAAGCTTTAACAATTACAAATAATGAAAATATTACTGAATCACTACAAATTTCAAAACAAAATATATTAAACAAGATTGATAAATTTACACAAGAAGGTTCTGGATGGGTTATTCGCTCTATAGATAATCATTATCTTAATGTTGTTAAATACAAGCCATTACAAGGGTCTTCATACATTAATTTACCTCAAGAACTTAAAACCCTAATAAAGGTTTGATAAATATCAAAACCATGATAATGAATGTTTTAGGTGGTGCCATATTAGACATATTAACCCACAAAATAAAGACACATAGAATTAAAAATCTGATAAAGAATATATTGAAAAGCTTAATTATGAAGGGTTGATTTTCCAGTGACTGTTAAACATTATAATAAAATCGAAAAGCAAAACAAAATTAACATTAATGTCTTCGGTTATGAAGATAAACAACCATATCCATTATTCATATCAAAAGAACAATTTGAAGACCATATAGAACTACTATTGATAACTGATAATGAAAACAAACATTATGTATTAATAAAAGATTTTAATAAATTTATGTACAATCAAACAAAGCATAAAGGAAAACACTTTTGTATGCGCTGTCTTCAATGTTTTAGTTCTGAAAAAATATTAAATAACCATATAGAAAACTGTATATTAATAAATGGTATACAATCAATAAAAATGCCTGATAAAAATAATAACATACTTAAATTCAACAACTATCATAAGCAACAACCAGTACCATTTGTTATATATGCAGACTTTGAGGCTATTACAGAAAAGATATCTGGTTGTCAACAAGATAATGGTAACTCATATACTGAAGCCTACCAGAAGCACACTGACTGTGGTTATGGGTATAAAGTTGTTTGTTGTTATGATGATCAATTTACTAAACAAATTCAACTATATAGAGGTGAAAAAAGTTGTTATAAATTTATGGAAGCTATGTTAAAAGAAGTTAAATATTGTAAAAATATTATGAAAACCCACTTTAATAAACCATTAAAAATGACCACTGATGATGAAGAAGAATTTAAAAAAGCTGATGAATGTCATATTTGTAACAAAAAATATACTAACAAAGATATTAGAGTTCGAGACCATTGTCATATCACTGGAAAATATAGAGGCTCAGCACATCAAGATTGTAATTTAAAACTTAGAATATACCCTGATAAATTAAAAATACCAGTAATATTTCACAACCTGCGTGGGTATGACAGTCACTTCATAATGCAAGAGATCGGATCTATTGTTAATAAGCATACATACAAAAACAAAAAAGGAGAAGATATTCAGATGAATATAAATGCTATACCTAATAATATGGAAAAGTATATGGCTTTTATGTTAGGTAACCATTTAACATTTCTTGATAGTTTTCAATTTATGAGCTCTAGTCTTGAAAAGCTTGTTAGTAATTTACCTAAAGAATCATTTAAATATACCTCTAATCAGTTTAAAGGTGAAAAACTTAATTTAATGACTAAAAAAGGTATATACCCATATGATTATATGGATAGCTTTGAAAAGTTTGATGAGGGGTTTCCTTCAAAAAAAGACTTTTATAGTATTCTTACTGATGAGAATATCTCAGATGATTCTTATAACCATGCACAGAAAGTGTGGAATACATTCAATCTCAAAAACATGGGTGATTACCACGACTTATATCTGAAATCTGATGTTTTGTTATTATCTGATGTATTTGAAAACTTTCGAAAAACATGCTTAGAATACTATAATTTAGACCCATGCCACTATTTTACTAGTCCTGGTCTTTCATGGGATGCTATGTTGAAGATGACAGATATTAAATTAGAACTAATGACTGATATTGACATGTTTCAATTCATCGAAAAGGGTATGAGAGGAGGTGTTTCTTATATTTCTAACCGATATGGTAAGGCAAATAACAAGTATATGAAAACATTTGATAAGAATAAACCCTCAAAATATATAATGTATCTTGACGCTAATAATTTATATGGATGGGCTATGTCACAATACTTACCTACTGGTGGTTTCAAATGGTTAACTGAGAAACAGATTAACAACATAAACCTTGCTAAATATCAAGTATATAATAAAAAAGGTTTAATTTTAGAAGTTGATTTAGAATACCCTGAAGAACTACATGATTTACATAACAATTATCCTGTTGCACCAGAAAAAGTTAAAGTAACTAGTGATATGTTGTCAAAATATTGTAAGACAATTGCTTCTAATTACAATATATCAACGGGTTTAGTTTCAAAATTAATACCTACATTACAAAATAAGTACAAGTATGTGCTACATTATAGAAATCTTCAATTATACTTAGATCTCGGGTTAAAGTTAACTAAAGTCCACCGAGTACTTGAATTTAATCAATCTCCATGGTTGAAAAAATACATAGACTTTAATACTCAAAAAAGAACTAATGCAAAAAATCCTTTTGAAAAAGACTTCTTCAAACTCATGAATAATTCAGTATTCGGTAAAACGATGGAGAACCTTCGTAAACGAGTAGATGTTAGACTAGTAACTAATAAAGATAAATTATTAAAATTAGCTTCAAAACCTACTTATGTAAGTAGTAAAATCTTCAATGAGAACCTTGTGGCTGTACATAAGATCAAAGAAACACTAACCCTTAACAGGCCGGCATATGTGGGAATGTGTATCTTAGATTTATCTAAAGTATTAATGTATGATTTTCATTACAATTATATCAAGAATAAATATGGTGATAAAGCTAAACTTCTTTTCACAGACACAGATAGTCTAACATATGAAATCGAAACTGAAGATGTCTATAAAGATTTTTGGGTTGATAAAGATAAATTTGATTTTAGTGATTACCCAGAATACCATAAATATCATGATAAAACTAATAAAAAAGTTATTGGTAAAATGAAAGATGAAGCTGCTGGAATAGTAGTTAAAGAATTTGTTGGTTTAAGAAGTAAGATGTATAGTTATATTAAAGACAATAATAAAGGAGATAAAAAAGCTAAAGGAATTAAGAAAAATATTATTAAAAATAAAATAAAACATGAAGACTATAAACAAACACTATTTGAAAATAAACAAATACATCATACAATGAAAACTATTAGAAGTGTAAACCATCAACTTAGTAGTTATGAAATTAATAAAGTATCACTTAGCTGTTTTGATGATAAACGGTATATATTAGATGATGGTATAACTACTAGAGCTTATGGTCATTATTTAAATGATAATTAAAACTTATTTTAATATACAGTTATAATGTGTAGTAAGCATGTAGCGTGGGCCTCTGTTAGAGTAAAATCATACATACCTGCTCCTCATGTTTGACTACATAAACTGTTTGTAATAAGTAATTAATACAAAAGCGATATACAAAAAGATTCAAAATCCTGAAACAATTATTAAAAACACTTTTAACAAAAATTATATGACACTCGCTTGACAGACAAATTAAAAAAACATATAGATTCCATATTTTGTACAACATTGTATTATTATACATGCGCTGATGAAATGTGCTGATTACATTAAACAACCATTGTTGAAAAACATGCACTAAGACACGCGCCTGACAGGGTCTTGTTAACACTTGATTATTAACACTTGATTATTAAAGACGGTTTTTTGAAGAGCATTTCTTAAGCCTCTGTTATTCTCGAATATTCTTCGAATATTCTTCGAATCCAATGGGAGGCGACCCCAATTTTTCACTTCGTGAAAAATTTTCCCATCGTCGCCTAGAATTTTCGGGGGCTCCATCCCCTGCTCGATCACTTCGTGATCTGCGCTGCCGAGCCCCCTCAAAACCAATGCTTTCTTAATATTTGTTTGTAAAGATAGTTTTTAAAGAGCATTTCTTAAGCCTCTGTCGTCCTTCGGACACCACGGGAGCGAGCCGAAAATTCTAGCTAAAGCTAGAATTTTTTACCCACCAGGCTCGCATGAATTCTCGGCGATCCCATCCCCCTGCTCAATTTTAGCTACGCTAAAATTTGCGCTGCCGGATCGCCTCCGAACCGATGCTTTCTTAACATTTGTTTGTAAAGAAAGTTTTTACTACTATATTGAAACAAACAATTTTTTACACAGCTTTTTTACATGACCTTTTTACCAGAGGGACGTCTTTGAACCATGGTCTTATTTTAAGCTGTTATAAAAATAGTTTTTACCCAAGGTTATATGTAGTATAGTACATGGGGGATTATAGCGCACTTTTCGTGCGCTAGAACCCCCATGTACTATACTACTCACATAGCACGTAGCGCGCGTAGCATTTTGGTCTTAGTAGTCAGGCACAGTCGCGCATGAAAATATTGCAATATGGCCACAAGCGAAAGTGAGTTTACTGCTGTTCTTAGTCGCGTTTCTGAGTCAAGAAGTACGACTGAAGGCCCTAGTTTCTTTAACAACTCTTGCTCGGGTCTTCAGGAGACTTCAAGCTCAGAAAGTGGCGGAAAATCTATGCTAGACGATGTATCGTCAACAAAACAGAAAGGGGGTGCTCGTGTATTTACATTTTGTGTACCTGGCTGCTTTTCAAACAACAAAAGAAACCCTGAGCTTTTCAAACAACAAAAGAAACCCTGAGCTTTCCTTTTACAATTTTCCTGGAGGTAAAAACACGAAGTCTCTAGATCTTCAAAAGAAATGGACCAATCTTATTTCTCGCAAGGATTTTATTCCAACGACCGGCCACGGAGTGTGTCCTCTACACTTCTCAGGCGGACGTAAGATGTAATGAAACCGATTGCGAACTATTGCTACTATAGTCCGGGGCTGAAACGCTGTTTTTAAAGGTACCTCGACAAAAATACTAAGTGCAACTTTTTTCCAGAAATGTGTTCAGGGACCATATGAAAGTATTTTAGGACATGTTGCCACTTCCCAAACCCTTGGCAAGTCCTAGATATTGACCTTCTGTAAAAATCACCAATATATGATAAATCGCACATATTATGAACCGATGTTTCAAAATGTTTGATTAGAATACTATCCTGAAAGTAATTTACGGGATTCTGGTCAAAGTTTTTTTAAGTTCTACAAGCACCTGAACATTCTTAAATGAAGTATAAATAATTTTATTAAAAATCAGGTCATTATTTCACCTGAAATGGCTTACAAGAGAATGAGTATGACACTTAAAATTTTTTGTTGTCAAGCTTTTATAAAATGTATTTTATGATATATTTGTTAATAGATTTCCAGACAGCAACAAAACTATTATTCTGATTTGAGATAATAAATTAACGAATCAATATTTACATTTATGCTAATAATAAATTAGTTGGTTTTATTTAAAATATCAGTTAAAAGGTTAAAAGGTTTGAGAAATTTATCGATAACATTTTTTTATTGATAATTCTGCGTTAGTTCACATCTTTGTTTTTTAACTTTGTCTTTTACAATATCTTCTTTTTTTACATTCTTTTTGTGTTCTTTTAGTACAATAAAATAATAATTATGAACGAATAAAAAAAATTACAAAATGGATGGTGCTCCACAGGAAAACTTATGCATCTTTAAACACATACTGGAGTGTTCGATTACTTGTGAATTATCGGAAGATTGTCTTTCAGAAGCTCGGAAAGAGAAAGTGGTTCAATGTAGTATCAGGCGAAAAGACAATTTACATGCGGGACTAGATTTAAGTAGTATTCGTTATCACAAAAACTGCTACCTTACCTATACATCTAATGACCACATTAACAGATATTTAAAACGAACTCATTCAGAAGAAGCAGGTACGTCTGACGTAAAGCGAAGTAGAAGATTGTCAACTGAGAAATTTTATTTCAAACAAAACTGTATTATATGTGGTGAATATTGTAACGTTATCAAAGACAAAAAACATCCAGATCGATGGAAGAAAAACAAGGGATTCCTATGTAGAACAGCTGACAGAGGAAAAGGAAAGTTATCATTTAAAGAAACACTGCTGAAGGTAAATGACAATGTCCAAGCTTTGTCTAGGGAGACTTTTTTAATCCAAATCTAAAAGTTGGGGGTCACAATTTTCCATGTTTTTAAAAATTTTATGCTCATAGTAATGTACTCATATTTACATGAAAACAATGAAATTGGGGAAAAAGAATATTTCGACAACTACTAGAGGTAGAAGGAGCGAAGAGGGTAGTGAATTTCTTTTAGAAAATGGAGATAAAATCAACCCAGGAGGATACTGGTCAGAAAAATTTGACTGCAAAGAAATATTTTTTCCCTGAGGAAATAGTATCTGTATATGCAGTTCAAAATTTGCGTATGTGAATAAATTTAAATTTTTAAGGTTTTTAATGTTGTTGACCTTTTTTAGAAATGTCTGGAGCGTGGAGATGCCACTGGAGATATGGTTAGGATTAGGATTGAAGGTGCCTGTAGTGACTTACATGCTGCAGATGCCAGGTAAATCATGTTGAACATTTTGAATAATGGTTTTACCATTTATTATCTATATTTATTTATCTATATTTAATTTATCATTATTTCTTTGTATTTTTGTTAAAAATTATATATGAAATATTCATATATATTAATCCATTATCTAAACAGTATTCAGGTAAAAGGCTCTTCAAATTTTTGTTCTGTAGGTACCACGAAAAATGTCTGCAATTGTTTGAAAATCCAAAAGAGGTACAGTCTGCTCAACGTAATGACCCAGACAAATTACCTGCTGAGGAATATGCTATGCGATATGTAGCTCGATCCATTAGAAATTTACCTGATAAATTTTGGACTACAGTAGAGTTGCATAATTTGTACAAAGAAAACAGGGGAGGGGAAAATCACCGCTCAAGATTTCTAACTAAGTTGACTGCCCATATGCAAAATGAGCTTTATGTTTTTTCATCGCCTGGATTGGCAGGCATTGTTATGCTTAAAGAAAAAGCATCTTCAGTTTTTAAGATAGTCTCTGAGAACAACAACGATGACGACGATGTTTCAATGCAAAAAATTGCTAACAGGATAAAAAAAGAAATCAAAATTATGACAAAAAGAAAAACAGAATACAACGTTATCAACACAGAAAACCTTTTTGATGAATGTAGCAGCACTTTAATGACCTTTTTAGCAAAACTTTCTCCTGGCTTTGACAAAAGTTTGAATGCAGCTCTGATATGTGCAATTATAACATCTGTACTAACAAAATCATTTACTCAACTGCAGTTAGCGCTTGGTATATTGGTTCATGATAAAAAATTAATTGAACATTTACACGAATATGGGGTAACATCTACTTACCAAGAAGTTAGGAGGTACAAAATATCTGCAGCTGTAGATAGTGATGAAAGGGGCGAAGAACTTCATTCATCTGATGGCCTTGTGCAAGCAATTTCTGACAACTTTGATGCTTTCATTCATTCACAAAATGGATTAAAGGAAACTCATAGTCTTGCTACAATTATTACCCAACCACAGAGTAAGACCTCGGTAATTAGAAATCCTATTCCAAGATTAAAACAAGAAACACTAAAATCTGTAAAGATAAAAGATATTGAAATGAAATACTTCCAGGGCCAAAAAAATCCACCAATGCAAGAATCATTTTGCAAACAACAAGTTCTTTCACTAAAATTTTTATGTCATCAGAGACTAAGTCTTCAGAAAAGTCAATGTGATGATTTGTCATTTGTAAAGAAGTATCATTCAACAGAAGCATGTCCTGATTTTAATGGCTTCAACACAACACAATTACGTGAAGCTGGTGTATCACTAAAGCCAAAATCCAAGATAATATATCAACCTCTTATTGATAAAACTCCATCTGATCCATCTACAATATTAACTGCCATGTATGAAATAGAAAGAATAACTCAAAAAAGTGGACAAGCAATCACAATATTTACATTAGATCAGCAACTTTACAGAATAGTTTTAGATGTAATATGGTCAGATACTTGGAGATGGAATCATATGATACCAAGACTTGGTGGTATGCACTGGTTAATGAGCTTTGTGGGCTGTGTTGGTGTCTTGATGGAAAATAGTGGCCTTGTACCTTGGCTGCAAAGTGCTTTTGCAGGAGTTCCCAAAATGCTAATAGGCAAGAAATTTCCGATGAACGTTCGTGCATTAAGACTATTAGTCTTGGAATTGTTGAGAGGTTTCACTGATGATATAACTTCTTTTGATGAATTTGAAGAAAAGCTTGAGACTGTATCTCAAGAAAATGCCTTGGCTGAACATTGGGTGAAAAATCTTATTCGACCAGTATTTCTCATGATGCTGTTTATTCGTGCTGAGAGGGAAGGTGAATTCCCCTTACACATCTATGCTTGCAAAGAAATGCTCCCATATTTTTTCGCTGCAGGCCACATAAATTATGCAAGATATGGGCTTTGTTATCTACTAACTATGACAAAATTACCTCCAAATATTTTGGACAAATTTTTATCAGGAGAGCATGTCTTACATCACAAGCAAGGAATTTGGAACGGAATATGGTCAGACATGATGATAGAAACGACGTTTATGAAGTTTGGGAAAGGTCCCACTGGAATTATTGGGAAAACAACGAATCCAAGAACCATACAGATATGGGCAAAAAGTTAACACAGATGCAATGAAGTGCTACAAAATTTAGATGAGTTGCGGAATAAGGATGAGAAAATCATGACAACACACAAAGAAACATCTGGTAGAATTAAAAATGACCAAGTTGATCAAACGAAGTTAAAGAATTTTCTCATAACCTGTATTCACCCACTTGAGAGTAAATCCCACACTTTATCTAGCCTCTGTAATATATACACTGGTCAGATAGCAGGAAAAACTATTAATGTTAACAAAGCAGTAGACATTGGTAAAGAGCAAATGAAATCATTTCAGAGTAATTTACCTGAAGGTTTCCGGTCGAAATTAAAGAAGGAAGTTGTAACTATGAAAACTCCAAAAGAGGTGAAGAATAAAACCGCTGTGGAGGTATATAATACTGAAATTATTTTCTCAAGGGTTCTCTACTTAAATTCAGCGAATAAAATCAACATAAATGATCTTTTTTCATATGAGTTAGCACCTATACCTACCGCTTTATTTAAAGACACTGGTGAAAGTAGATACCCCACAGCTAAAGCTGATTTAAAAAATGCGTTAAAAGTAGAGGTTTCAGTGAGAAATATTAAACCAGAAGCAACACTGATTGATGGATGTGCAATGATCCATAGCGCTTTATACTGGCCAAAAGGTGGTAAAGTGTCTGATTTATTGGTTTCTTTACGATCGTATATTTTAAAGATCTTAGCTCAAACAGATGTTTATCTTCTGTTTGACAGGTACCATGATTATAGCAATAAATCAGATACCAGACAAGAAAGGTTATCTCAATTCCGACGATTTCATAACCTTAGTTCTTCAAGTCCTCTTCCAGCCAAACAGATAGCCATGAAAGTGACAGACACTAAAAAGCAATTAATTGAGATGGCGAAAGATGACTTGCTCAAGAATATTCCAAACCATTCAAACAAACTGATCATTACAGCAGAAGCTGAAACACCATATCAAGTACATTTAGGAGTTCAGACGATAAGAAATGATCTAAAGTCAAGACAGGAGGAAGCTGATGTGATTATCCCTTACCAAGTATCAGAAGCAATAGCCGATGGAAAAAAATCTGTTAAAGTAATTTGTGAAGACACTGATGTTTTTGTTTGCTTTGTCACTGTTATAACATTAAAAACTGGAACATAGATGTTTATATGACTGATTTCACATAAGGAAAAAACATTATATCAATAAACGATACAGTAAAGAAACATAAACCATTGATCCCTGAATTGTTATCTGTACATGCTCTATCTGGTTGCGACACTGTACCAATGTATTTTGGAATAGGAAAAAAGAAAGCTCTAAAAGTCGCTGCCACGTTGAAGTTATCTTTTCTTGGTGAAATAGATGCCACTGAAGATCAGTACTTATCAGAATCAAGAAAATTTATTGCTGCATGTTATAGTGCAAAATATGAGAGTTCCTCAAAAAATAGGTACATCCAACTATTATAGTAAATAATTTATTTTGAAGATAACTTATGTTTCTTTCAAAATGTAATAATAAGCCTCTAATTATTACTGTACTAATCTAAACAAATTTTGTTTCGGATTGTCTTTCTAATAAACTATAAGTTTCTGTTTCTTGCTGTAAAAAGATTAGGACGCTATTAATTTTGCTTCCATTGATGTTGAAAATAAAACTTACATCGTAAACATATAACTGAGAGCTGACTATATGTTTTAGCTTTGGTAATTATATGTTTTGATATGCTTTTTCTCCTATTTTTAACCTTAGACAGGTAATTTGGCAACGAAGAACCAAAGGAGCCAAAATAACGTCAAAACCTCCTGCTTTGAAATCCTTGCCACCAACAGATGACGTCCTTGATTTCAATATCAAACGTGCAAGATACCAACGTCTGATTTGGGGCTCCTGCCTTCAGTGTGATCCTCCGGCATATGATCCATGTAAGGTAGGGAAAAAAGACTTCTTATATCAATAACATATTGTGTCATGGAGGTGGGAAAAATGAATTTTACCCACAAATATATACGATTTAAGAATTCTTTTGTACTTTATTATCTTAGTATGGTTGGTTAAAAGATACTGAAACCAAAACGTTACAACCAATTATGATGCCTAGGGGAATGAAAGCTGCTCCTGATGAAGTGCTCAAAATTAACAGCTGTGTCTGCTCAGGTACTACTTTTAAATATAAAAAGCAATTCTTAGAAAAAATATTCCCAATCAAATACCTTCAATTTTAAATTAACTTGCAAACTTCAACGTTCATAAACATTGATTAAAGTTGTTATTATAGTTTTTCTTCTGAACGAAGTGTCATTAATATTTCATAGTAGGATTGACCATCACAACTAAGCATTTAAGGTAAAATAAATGCTGGGAAAATATGCTTTAAAATTATACTTAATATTTAGTTTCGAAATGCAAGTCAATGGCCTGTTCCTGCGCAAAGTCACAGATTGGATGCACAGAACATTGTAAATGCGAGGGAGATTGTCGAAATATATGGAATGCCGGTGGCTATGCGGAAGATGATGGTAATAATTCTGGAGAAGAATCAGCAAGTGAAGATGAAAATGAAACATGATAGACAATGTGATAGGATAATGTTTTATTAACCTGTTTTCAAAAATTAATGAAACATATATTGTAAATGTCACTTAATCGGTGTATATTTGGGTTTTTTAGTGAAAAAATGTTATGAATTGGCCTATCCAAAAGTTTTAATATCATCTAAATATATTAATTTGCATTAAGATTCGCTAAATAAAACGTCTTACAGGAGCTTATGCTAAAAAAATGATATAAGAAGTATTTTTGACTATCAAGTATTGAAATTTTGGTACCAAGGAATACACGGTTTTTCCGATTTTTCCCATTTTGCTAGTAGGTTATATTTTGCACTTGCCCAGGGTTTGGGAAGTGGCAACATGTCCTAAAATACTTTCATATAGTCCCTGAACACATTTCTGGAAAAAAGTTGCACTTAGTATTTTTGTCGAGGTACCCTTAACTCAGCCCCTGACTACTAAAGTCACAAAACCACCTCAAACTGGACCTCGCCCAACTGAAAAAGCAACGTTTGAAACCTAGCAGTCGTACGTCTTGACTCAGAAACGTGACTAATTCCGTGACGTTCTGAGCTAGAAGTCTCCTGAAAATCCGGGCAAGAGTTCTCAAAAGAACTAGGGCCTTTAGACGTACTTCTTCATTCAGAAAGGTAACTTAGAACAGCAGCAAACTCACTTTCGCTAGTGGCCATGCATATTGCAATGTTTTCATGTGCGTGACAGCTAAGACCAAAATGCAACGCACGCTTCGCGCTACGTGACGTAATAATGCAAGTTGCCCATTTGCACTGAATGGAAACGCCTTAAGTGCGGTGGTACATTCATTATGTCGTGGAGTTTTGGCAATGGCACTGGAAACCTTGCCAAAGTCGATGGGAGGATGGATTCTATCAGAAACTACTGTCCAATTACTTTAAACGCGTCGAGGCTGTTATATGTGCCAAAGAGCAAACAAATCTTGATCATAGCATGATTTTCATACTATTGAAAGTGTCTAAACTTTTGCAGTGCTCAAAAAACAAAACTAGCTAGCTATGTATACAGCATGTCACTTCTTTAAGGAAATAAATATTTTTGTTAAGTAAAATAACACTTGCATTGCTTTCCATGACATTTGTGTATGTCACGCAGTTTGAATGAATATATCTCACCTAAAATACGCAAAATTGTGACGTTCCTTCTGGGTTGCCCAAACTTTTCCATAAAACTGTATAAGAATACATGAGGAAACGGCTATTGACAACTACCACAACATAAATTTTGATACAGGTTTTACGCAATGGATTAACACGTGACCTACACGAGATTTGACTCTCACCTTCGGGATACAAGTCTGCCGCTCTGCTTGTTGAGCGAAAGAGTAGAGTCACTTCTCTAGTAACTGTACATGCATGAGACATTCTCGCCAAGATAGCAGTTTCTTAATGGCACAATATTTCGACTTTATTCAAAAGCTATCATGAGAGAATCAGAACATAAATTCTGACACGGTTATAGGCACAATAGTTGACGAATGTCTTATATTTGCACATCTCTTATAAGCTGCCCATGAACGTGATACTCTCGCCACAATAGCAGTTTTTTCATGGAAATATCATTCGACATTATTTCAAAGTGATCGTAATAGAATGAAAACATGAATTCGGACAAAGTTATAAAAAAATGTTTACAAGACATTTTACTGGTCTCTTATCCCTGTGGGCTTGGTAGCTCAACAGATAGAGCGGCGGGCTATTGTCCGAAGGCGCAAACTTCGAATAAATTGTCAAACTCTTTAATCATAAATTAATCTCTGAAAGGCTTCCCACGTTACATATAAGTGATCGCAAGAATTTAATTTATTTCCTGCTTATAGTTTGACTCGTATCATGTTTTACAGTCATTTTGACTTTAACACAGATAGTATTTTCCTTTTGCCTTTCACAACAAACTACTTTAATGAGAGTGAACCGAGCAATATGCAAACAAGGCGAATAAAAATGTTGAAATGGCCTAAATGCAAGGATAATAAGGTTTGGTAAAAATTATATAAAAATATCGGTTCGGCACAATATCGGCATTTTATCACACATCGAAAATATATCAATTTATATAATAACCAGAAGAATTTAAGCAATTTCATGGGTCGAGAGATATTATCTTTAAGAGGAAGGCTTTTTTCACTGGCCAGCAAATAAACAAGCAATGGCTGATCAATGTTGTTGAAATTTTGTTATCGAAGACGAAGTACAAATCAATGGTTGTAAACCGGGTTCAGATACGTCCATTGTTTCAACTAGGCATTCTTAATATCTTTATTTGCCCATTCTCGGATAAATTCAGGTAAATATTCAAATAATTCGCCGCTCGTTTCTCATTTAAAAACAAGAAATTTTCTGTGACGTCAATTCCGTGCGTCTGTCCTTCTATAGATCATAGCTCTCGACCAATGATATTGTTCAAATTCTTCTGGTTATTGCATAAAACTGTATAGGCAACGGGTTAAATGTTCTCCATTTGTTAAGATTCAATATACAAAGTACGACATGTATCAAGTGCTTAGTTTTTGAACTAAGTATGACCATACCAAATATGACCAAAATACAACAAGCTTATTACTTGAATCGCAAAATTGCTTTTTAGAATTGCTTTTCAACACGCAGAACTTGGCTTAGCCTCATAGAACATTCTCTTGAACCAATCAAGCGAGCGAACGAAATGACAAATTAAAATAAAATTTAAATCATTGATTATCTGTCTGCAATACTTTCCGAAGAACTCTAAGAACGCTCAAAACGGCATTTTTCGTCATATCATCAAGAATTATGACAGACGGACAGACAGGCACTTTTTTAGTATAGCATAGTGGTTGTCTGCGAATGCGCAGCGGCTATAACCACAAAAATTGATTCATGGTGAAATGATAAAAATTATGAATGAGTTATTAGCATTATATGTCTTTAAATAGTAATGAACATGAGAGTCTCTCAAATATCGCTCATTGTACTTACTGTCCTTTGCCAAACCAGTTTCCAATAGCTTCTACAACAGCTGGCCAACCCGATGACTGTAAATAACCATTAATAACATTCAATTAAATAATAAAAAGCAGACAAAACAAAATCTCTTCGATTTTGAACAAACGATTGACAGCACCGTATACTACTGTCAGTGGCGTAGCCGGCTCAATATTTGTGAGGGACACTATTAATATATTCATGTTCTGTCGAATTAAGACTCTTTACAATAAAATTTTCTGCTGATTATGTAAAGCATACATGAATAATGCCACTCTCCCTCCAATTATCGATGCTAGCTACGCCAATAACTACTTTCAATTAAATGTCAACGAGTAAAACGAGATCTTAATTTAGTCAAATGTGTTCAGGATTTCAATGAATACGTTATGCCGTTGGCTGTTTAATGCTTTTCATATGTTTTCATGGAAAATATGCCACAAAATATGTCACAAAATAAGCAGCTAATATTTTGACACCAACCTACTGCCGGTCTGACATAAAGCATGCAGCACACGAGAGCTATCAGCTGATAGCTCCTTGTTTACCGTTCGATTCTGTTGAGTTTTAGGGCCAAAGTAACCTTTTCCTGAATATCAAGCATGTCTGATATTTTTGGACCAGCGAAACGAAAATCTTACAGTTTACGTTGAATGCGAGCTGGACGCTCACATACAACCAGGAACCAATTAAAGAACCAAACGACGCGTTCTTTTACGACAAGTTCAAATATCGGCTACACACAAAGAGATGAACGCGTACATTTTAGAAGACAAACTCGTCGGAGTCATGGCCAAACTATTCTTATTTGCTTGATTGCCTTATTTTAAAAACTAGAGAAAAAAGGCTAAATGCGCATGAAAAAATTGCAAAGGAATCAAAGCAGACAAATTACAAAATCTTTGGAACAAATTTATTTGTTGACCGTAAATACATGCTTCATTCTCAAGGGATAGTATTTTTAAAAAGGTCGTTGAATGAATGAAAGCAATCACATAGTTTGTAGCCGCCATTTTGCTAATGGGTCATGTGATTATAGAGCGCTTCGCTATTGCGTTTTTATTTGGCGATATGCGAGAATTTAGTTCGCATTCAGCGACAACAGTGAGATTTTTGCCTCACATGGCCAAAAATATCAAACATGCTTGATATTCAAGAAAAGGTTGCATGAACCATAAAACTCAGTAAAATCCACTCGCACATAGCGAGCTATTGCCTGAGCTAACGTGCACGAGTAACGTTTTGCTCAGCTGATTGCTTTTGTGGTGTGCAGCATCTCTAAGTCATGATGTGTTTCAATATATACATTTGATTCCACTGCACATAACTATACCGTTGAATCTTTTTATTTGAAAGAATGGTTTTAGGTTTGGTGCAAGGATACGGTAATTCATATAAAATCTCAAGACACTATCATTCGTTTAACTCATTATCTACGATTTAATGCAGTCAAACGTTCACTGACATAATATTTTATCAAACAATCTTTCGGCTGTCTGCCTACCTCCTTCGACGGCTTGTAAAAGAAATAAATGGGATGGGATGTAATAGTATAAATACATAAGTAAAACATACGCTTCTTAAATAAATACAAAAAAAATAATAAATACATACGCTTCTTTATTTATGTATTTATAGTGTTACATCCCATCCCATTTATTTCTTATATAACCCGTCGAAGGCTGTAGACAGACAGCCGAAAGCTTGTTTAATACAATATTATATCAGTGAAAGTTTGACTGCATTATGTATAATCCTGATATCGGATCACGCATTTTTTTTTTCTATCTACGAATTGCTTAACTAAATTAACTAATAATCGTTTGGCTAGTTATTCCTTTCTACCAGAGCGACAACAACGAATTTAAACTTTACAAACCCAACTGTTAAAGTGCAAATAAGACATTCGCAGCCTCTAGTCAATAAATGATAAGATGACACATGAAGGAGTCAGAGGGACGTATTTTTGTAAATTACCTGCGCAAATCCTGCCAACACCTAAATAAAATAAATTAACAATCATTAAAGTAATAAGCAATTCTGTAAACATTGTTTATTCGATCATTTCGAAATTGTTGTTTTCGTAACAAATTTCATATAAACCAAGCACAAGTAAAAGCCATAAAAAATCCGCCAATCTGGCATTTAACCCACCAAAAAAGACAACCAATAAGTCATCATACCTGCATTAAAATGAAAAAAGTCAGCGAATGAATCTTCAAAAAATATCCAAAACCAAAGAGAATACTGAAAAAGCCACTTAAAAACATTCCAGCAGTCAAGAATAATCGTATGTCCATGTGTTCAGCAACGAAGCCACTAAACATAGAATCAATAAAGAATAGCAGTATAATATGGTAGCAAACATATGAGGAGTATAGCAAAAAATATTTTGTTTTAACAAATAAAAATTGATGGAATCTAGTAATACCCAGGACAGGCAGACAGTTTTAAATAAAACAAAATAAAACAGATTCCGAAAAAAGACATCTCGTTTTCTTGATATTCAAGATGATACAAGAGTTTTAGACAACAGATTGTGTAATATTTCGTCTTTATTCCAAAGACATCGTCAGACTAATAGTTTACAAAGCAAGATGTGAAATAGTAAATAATTATATAACAGTTTCACAGCCTGCTTTGTAAACTATTAATCTGACGATGTCTTTGCAATAAAACGAAATATTACACTTATACCTTTGTACCATTTTGAATATCAAGAAAACGAGATGTCTATTTTCGGAATCTGTTTTATTGTGTTTTGAATATAGTAATCGAAAAAAAGATTGCTCTTCCATGAAGATCACGAAAAATGCTTTTTATCAGGATAATCATATTTATCTTACAATATATAGCACAAACTTAATTAAGCTGGTACGAAATTTCTTTCATTGTAATTGCACTTTTTCAAAGAATTTGTTCAAAGCTATGATTAGAGAATCGTGTTTTTCATTGTATACACCATATTAACATTTGCAACCTTTTGCAAGTGTCTTGTTAGACTAAATAAGGGATTTCCTTTGACAAATTGTAAATAGCACAAATCACATGTTTAAACAGGGTCAAAAATTTGGTATATAGTCACATTTTCCTACTTTTTGTTCATATGGCTAAAAAAACACAACCGATCAAGATTGTTGTGAAAGCTATTAAAAATAATTTCGGAATGCTGAGTTTGGAGTAACTGGACATGAGAATATACTTCTGAGGTCACGAATGGCAATTTTATGGTAAAAGTATTCAGTCTAACTGTGTAAAAAAATATCGTTTTAGCACTTTTGTAATTGCTGAATAATAGGCCTGGAAAGATTTAATATAACTTGAATTAAGTCACGACAAAAAATAGAACATTTAAAAAAAAACTTAAATTCATTAGAATCTTTGATGGACCTGGTTGTATCGGAGGATACCGACATGTATGGCATACACTAAAGTTTCAAGAAATTGCTGTAGCAAGGGTTGTTGTGCAGCATTTAATGAAACAACTCGATCCTCAAGGGGTAGAGCAAAGAAAGGCTCATAAACTTCACCGGAGAACGTACTATAATCTGGGCCCAAACGAGGTATGGCACTGTGATGGCTATGGTAAGCTAAAAACTTTCGGCTTCCCCATACATAGATCCATTGATGGCTGGAGCAGGAAGGTATTATGGTTATACAACACACGCTCAAATAATCTACCAAAAAGTATAGTAGCGGTATTTTATATCGCTAAACAGTTCAACAACTAAAAGGATGCCCATGAAATTAGTGTCAGATCTTGGAACTGAAAATGGCATTATGGCTTCGTTGCAGTGTATTTTTCGAGACGATTTGCGCAGTCATCAATATGTCCCATCGCCAAGGAATCAGAGAATAGAGTCTTGGTTGTCTTATTTAAGAAAAACTAGGACAACTCAGTGGATGAAGTTCTTTAAGGATTTAGAAGAGCAAGAAATACTTAATAAAATGAATTGCAATCCGATTGTTCTACAAATTTTGCATTTGCAACTGGAGGATCAGTAGCTGTTTGGTCAGCATTGCAATTCCATCAAAACTTAACTTCCTTCCTTAGCATTGCAGAGCACATACCACAATACCTAAAATAACCAGTTGATGAATTCATGTTGGCACATTCAAAGAAATTAAAAAATACATTACATATTAGCCTCAAAACACAACAAAATGTCCATGATATATTCCAACAATGCATCTACACGGTTTGTGTAGCAGCCTAGGCTGTAGTGGTTGTTACTTACATGTCAAATAAAATCAATAAGCTCAGAACAACAGTATCAAAACACAGAAAAATAATAATTAGTCTAAAAAAATTACTATAAAAAACATTAACTAGTCCACATATAACGTAAAAACGGCTAATACATAGTATGCAAAAATATATATTTTTATGTAGTATGTTAATATAATTCTATGTCATGAGGAGAACAATTTCCATTTTTGTGACAAAGCAAACAATTCATTCACTATTTTTTAAAATTCACATTTTTGTAATGTCATCTCATTTAATGGTGGCACTGTAATAACATAATCTGCTCTTGTCAGAACCTTTATTTAGAATTATTAGAAGCTCTCTGTATGCACGTATGCCATAATCAATCCTTGTTTTAAAGGGTTGCAATGCCAATGCATCTGCATGAGCACAAGCTTCTATACAATGGTTGTTACTTGTGCTTACAATGGTAGTCTTTTAATACCAGTACATGAAACTTAATAATGCTTTACACTCACATTGTTTCTTTGTCTTCCATTTTTCAAGTCAAAAGAAATGGCTTAAATCTCATTTCCTCATATACTACTACAGCGTTTCCCAACATTCACGATGAATTATTTCTTGGACTACTATGAATTTGGCACCTGGCACCATATTTGCAATGCACATTGGGCACAACAATCAACACTACATTAGACTAAAATTTATCATTCAAAACGACGAATTAGAAGGTGGTATTTATTAGCCTTTTTTACAAAGTAAATTGAAAAAAAATTTCTAAAATGCGCATGACATTAACTTTCTCCATGAATATCAGAAAAGCATGAGAAAAAATCCAGGAATACACAAACGGAAACGCGTGGTCTTCCTAGTTTTGATGATTTTCTTTCATTCGTTTTCGGGCATTCTCCAGATTTTGGATATGCAGAACATAAAAATCTATCATATATTTTAAAATGTTTAAATTATTTCTACCTGTAGTTTTCAAATTAAGACCAAAACAGGAAAGACAGAAGTAAAGTACGAGGAATTAAAACTACACGGTAGATTAAACATTAAAGCTTAGTTTATTCTTTGATTTTGTTTTATCCAGTGTGATATTTCTGTACAAAATTAATGTCATTCGCAGCTAAGAATTTTTTTATCAAATATCAATTTATTTAATAGAAAACGTGAATAAAAGAAGTCATCGTTTTGAATGATATATTCCATTCAAAATGGTGATGAATTTTGTAATGGTTGTGGTGTTGATTTTTGTGCCAAATTCACAATAGTTGCCGCAAACATTCAATTTTCCTAATCTCTTGCTTTGCAAAGTGAAAAGTATAAAAATCCGCTTTAACAAATACTTACATTTTATAAGTATGGATTTTTAACAGTATTTCATGTCTCACTTATGTTCCACTTTCATTTTTTAGTTGAAATTACATTGATCAATTATAGCGCGTTTAGACTGATTGCCGGAGTACGATACCCTGGTTCAGGCTAAAATCTGCAGGCCCTTCACACTACGTAGTACCCACTAGCTTCGTCTATTTAAAACTTCATGTTTTTCTTTGTAAACAAGTCTTGAAACCATGTGCTGAATACGTGCCTCTCTGTACACGTTACTTAGGTGTCGTCGTTCACATTGGTGCCGTTCCCGAGCACCGTACTTGGGTACCACCTCTTTTTGTGGTGCCCAGACCTGGGCACTTATACACAAACACCATCAAAATGCTGTGTTCATATTGGTGCCCGTGCCTGAACACCGTGCGAGAGTACTCAGTCTGAACGCTCTATAATAAACTTTACAAATGAAATCAAACAAATTTTGGATATTGAATGATTACTGATAAAACTGTTAAAAACAACTTTGCTAACAACAATCCGATTCTGAGACTCTTATTTTGCCCCTCACTTTTCAAACCTCTCCGCGGCCCCGGTATATGTCTCTCACATGCGCAACTGCACCACTGGTTGACAATATTTTATAGTAGAGAGAATACGTAGCTTTTACAGTTGGTTGATGTAGAATGTTTAAAATACTTCGCATAAGCTATATATCTAATCAAATAATCACAATAATTATACGTGTTCAACTATCTACGTCACAACTCATTAACATACCGATCAAAAAGTTCGCAACAAAATGGCTGAAAAACGTTTAAAAAATCACTTCAAACATCGAATTTAAATTGAAATCGCATAAATAGAATCCTCGAAATCTAATCTTTTATTTTAGCAGGTAAAAAAAGGTAGGGATGGGGGGGGGGTGTTGAAATTCGTAATATAAGCAGTTTGAGTTGAAGATGAAACGTTACCTTAGTAAAATTATCTATCCGTGGCCTTGTTTAAAGTTTTATTTCAGGCAACAATACTTATACCGAGCATATCTTGAAGTATAAGAGGTTGGACTGGGGACGCATATATAGTTGACTAGCTATACAAAACCAACTATAATAAGGTGTAACAAAGTGTTTCAACTAGCTATAAGGTGTCGAAGATGCGTAACAAATTTCTTTATATCCGTTCATTTTTACCTTATGAACATCCCAACAGCATAAGCCGCAAGGAATGAGGCATCAAGATATCCTAGAAGGGATTTCGAGTCTTTTCCATCTATGAAATGATAAAACGGTGAAATGTTGATGAATATAAGTTGCCCTTTATAGCTTTTAAAGACGATCGTACAAGAAGCTTAGCCTCTTAGTCCTTTGACATATAAATCATACAAGTCTTTAGTTACCACTTAGGCGCTGATTACATGAGCCCGGGTAGCTAGGATTCAGCCAAGCGTTAAATGATTTTGGCGAATGGAAACGATTAAATATTAAACATCAGATGTATCTTCTCGAGCAATTTCACTATATTCTGATTTAATAACTAAGCAAAACATTTAAATTAAAACAGCTAATTTGGCCTAATTTGAGAATTACAACAGGAATTACATGCGGCATTTAACAAACAGTTCTAATTTTTAATCTTGAAGTTTTGCCTCCTATCAATCCCTCGAAACATTTCACGCCTTACTGAATCCCGGTTATCCGGGAGCATGTAAACAGCCCCTTAAGGCCGATTTCCATTCAGTGCAAATTGTCGCGCGATTGACTTTTTGAGATCACTTTCTTTTCAATTGTAGGCTCTCAACCGGAACAGTTTCAACACTGCAGCACACAATTCAAAAGTAAATGTCGAAAAGTCAATCGCGCGACAATTTTCCCCTACGGGAAATCAGCCTTTAGTTTGAATAGTTTATAAGGTAAACTATATTAAAACAAAAACAAATCGTCAAAATGATAGAAAAAATGCTGAGCCGGTATCAGCGCATTATGGTCAAAATGATATGTTTTTTTCAAAACCCGTGTTTTCATTAAATAGGCAACTGTATCTTGTAAATTGAGCTGTTTAAAGTGGTATAGTCAATAAAACGTTGTTTCACTAAAGTAGTTTCTCACGTTACGTTAAATTGACATCGGGCGTATTGAGAAAAGAGAGTCCAGGATTGAAACAGAACAACCACTTAGATTAAGACATGATTTTTCCTTTGATCAGATTTTTACTCGTTAGAATATAGTTATTAATTTTGAAAGGTGTCGAAAGATATGTGAGTTTTTGTCAGTTGTGGTATGTTCCCTGATTCTGGGGGATAAGTCACGTGGATTTTCTTTAAAGCCCAGTTCTCATTCATCACAAAACGTCGGCGATACAGCTTTTGCGACGTCGGCGAGCGCTTACTATTAATGAAAACGCGTTAAAATTTATGTCGCCGATTTTTTGTGACGATCGCCGAGCGTCGGCGCTGCCAAAACGGTTTGTTTCTTGCGATCATCGCCGATCATTACCGACAACTTTCCATAATCTAGTCCAACATGGCTGCTTTTGAAAATGACGAAGAATCAAACTTCGATTCAGTGCAAGCATTAAATTTTCTTGCTGTTAAAGCAAAGGACGATGATAGAAGCTTTATGAAAATTATTCGTGAATTTCCCACGATATACGACAAGCGAACAAACGGTTTTCGTGACAAACGAAAGAAAGCTAACTGCTGGCAAAGAATAGCTGAATTGCTTGAAACTACAACAGAAGAAGTGGCAAGGAGATACAAGACTATTCGTACTGCATTTTCGCGCTTTCTTTCAAAACAAAAGTTAAAGTCTGGATCTGGAGTAAGCGATATTCCGAATATTGATCAAAGGTTTGAGAATCTTCGATGGCTTATAATCCATATGACTTCAAGACAAGGGACAAGTAACTTAAATCTATCACTTAGTCAACCAAACACAACCAAAGACAGTGTCTCAAATATAGTTACACTTGGTGCAGAAGATCCCGACTTGGTTGAAGAGTTATCAAATAGAGAAAATGATCAATATGAGGAAACTAATATAACATTAGATATATCTGTAGATGACAATTTTCAAGGCGAAAATAAGAGACACGGAAAATGGGACCCACCAAAAGCAGTCAATAAAAAAGCAAAAAAGAGATGGTAGTGGTATGAGCTGGGTTGGAGCTAAAATCAATAACAAAATGCAATTGAAAAAACTGATGAACAAATTAAAGAAGCCATGTCAAAGTTGGACAAGTCCTTAAAATGTTTGGAAAACAGCCAAAAAGATAAACCTAATGTGGAGAATGATGAAGATTACTTTTACTGTTTGAGTTTAGCCCCCAGACTGAGAAGGCTTGATGGAAAAAAGAAGGCTTTAATTAGGAACTTAATTGAGAAGGCTTTAATGGAAGTTGAGTATGGAGGTTTTTCAAAGCCAAATTACTTGAATTCATTTCCAACTTTTGTTGGTTCTGTGCCAAATAGACAAGCAAATTATGGGAATAATTGAAAGTTTCATATCAGCTATTGTCACAACAGGTTTATATCATTTGGTTTGTTATTTGATGGATAAGACATTTACTTTATTGAGTTTCAGAAGAAATTTGTTGCTTACAGTAATAAAACTTCACTACTCAGTGCACTAACTTTATGTAATTTTCCAAAAAATACAACTGTAGAACTTTCAAAGATATTAAATCAATTATAAGCACTTCAAGGAACTCTGAATTAATCATTTCCACACAAAGTAAGTTACTGCACTATTTAGTTTGTTGATAACTCAGTTTTTAGCAAGTAGAGTAACATACTGATTAACTTATTATTGCTTATATTGTTTAAAATTAATGTTCATAATATATGTTAGTTGGAAATATATATTTTACAATGTCAAAAATCTTGCAATGCAGTGTAAATGTTGTAGATAACATCAGAGTCAATAGTCCTGGAGCGAATAATTTCATTTGCCACCGAGCATAAAAAGATGTTGATAGGATAAATTTTAACTCAAACGTTTTTTGCATACACACAAGTATGCTAAATTATGCTGCAATGAGGTTGGCTTTTTACAAATAACTATCACTGATCTGTGAATAAAACCATGTGGTCAACTATTGTAATAACAAGGCTATTAACAACATAATAATTTCATTTATATGAAACCTGGAATTAGTGGCTAAAGGTTATGCTAAGGTGCGAATTATGGTTAGACTATACTCCAGACAATATGTCAGTTAACTTTAAAAACTATTAACATAAGTGACTTGCCAAGACAAGGATCCCTCTTTGCTTGTAAAATATTTCTTGAATTTTTCTCTAACTTCAATAGCTTCACAGGAAGATCTATTATTTGCCCTTCCAACTGTGAATGCTTCCATTGCACCATTATCATCTAATGTAATGCTTCTCCAGTTGCCAGGTATTATATTACCTGTACTATCTTCAGCATGTACAAAACCAGCTGGGATGTAATGGGCATTGTATGTTAGCTGTAAATAATTATGCAGGCATAAGCATGCTTTTATAATCAAGTCAACTGTTTCAGGCTTGGCTTTGATTGAGCAGCGAAAAATCCTCCACCTTGCTGAAAGGATGCCAAAACTGTTTTCTATTATTCGTCTGCAATGACTAAGTCTGTAATTAAATATTTCTTTCTCTTGTGGTAATCCTTTACCCCCATATGGCTTCATTAACCATGGTTTGAGCGCAAAAATTTCATCGGATACAACAACATAAGGCAGTGTATGGCCAACAATGGAACTGCAGGATGGAGCATTTAATTCATTATTTGACAAAGCTTTGCCAATTGCTGAATTGTTGAAAATTTGTGCATCATTGTCTCTTCCATTAATTCCAATATCCACTAATGTAAAACAGTACCTAGCATCGCACATGGTCATCAATACGATACTATAAAACTTTTTGTAATTAAAAAAAATTAGATCCACTATTAGCAGGGCATTCAATTGCAATGTGCTTTCAGGTATGTGGTACATAAAGAATTCCATATTCCACTACATGTTTCTCTTATGACATTGCAAACTGTGCTTTTTTCCAAACTGAAATTAAAGGCTTGGGATTGTTGGGAATCCCCCGTAGCTAAATATCGCAAAGTAATGACAAGTCTTTCTCCTGCAGAAACTGGTATTCTGCTGTTGCATTTCTTTTTTGTAATGTAGGGGGCAACAAGATTTAATAGATGCTCTAGCCTCTCTGGATTCATTCTTAAAAACTTGAAAAAATACTCTCGATCGTGCAATTTTAACTCTTCAACCAAAATATGAAATTGACTTTCCTTCTGGCATTTCTTCAACATTTCTCTTATCCAAAACCTTCTCTTCCGTGGTTTGTTTAATCTGAGTAAAATTTGTTTTTTCCTTAACAAAGCCAATAAATACAATTGAAGCTGCACAGAAATTAAAATATTCAATTTCAGATTAAAAGGAGCCATTTTTTTCTCAAAGCGCTTATCGGCTATCACCGATTATCGCCGATGGTGAGCGATGCTTTGCGATGAATGAGAACACAAGGTCATCGAGAGGCCATCACCGACCATAGACGATAAACGTCGCCGATACTAGCGACGTTTTGCGATGAATGAGAACTAGGCTTAAAGTTACTGCCACGTGCATGAATATCGAGCCATTTAAGTACACACTTATCATCATGGTATCCAAGTTTAGTAGTTTAGTCACACGAACATTTAGGAAAAGATAACAGAACTTCCAAAACAAACTTCTCTTAAACTGTTGATATATTGATATATTATAGTCTATTCAAGGATTAACATTGTTATAGTTATTATTGTATCTTTTACCGCCAAGTTATATTGTCACTTAACTAAAGCGAACTTTCTTTCTTCAATAAACGCATCTATTCCATTAAAAGTTAACAGGTTATGGGCCCAGGATATTGAAGATGGACAGTCGAACAATTAAATGGCTTAGTGGAAATGCTGATGACAATCTAGCATGGAGTACAAAATTCACAGAGTTTATGCAAACGAAAGGGTTATTCAATCCGCTACTTGGCAAGGAAATTATACCAGAAGAAATCGCTCCTTTAAATAGACCTTTTCAACGTTATCGTAGCCATATTGCAGGGGGTGCAAAAACATTGGGCCGAGCGCGCGGTCACGCATGGCGTCCTTTGAACTTGACCGTCGTTACAGCGATGTTCTTGAGTTCTCAACACACGCACATGTATAAAGCAAAGTCAGCAAGTATCACGAGGAACTATTATTGCCAGTATTTGAGCGCTTTTTGACACACTTTCACCCAGGAAATACATATTTATGAAAGCGACTAAATATACAACGTATAAATAATGCCTTGAAAACGTGCTATATGAAATAAATGTACATTATAAATATTTGAATTAAATGAGAGTTGTTACGTATATGTGTCATATTATGCGTATAATTTCAACTTACTTTTAATGTTTTTAAAGTTCTAGCTGATGTAATTCAGTCTTTTAACTGCAAAATCAGTATCTTAAAGACTTAAATAAATTATTTATAAATTTAAAAAGGAGTCTGGATGTAAGCTAATGTGCAATCTGATTGATTCCTTACTAAACTACCAAATATTTCTTTGGTAGAATAAATAAAATGAATGCAACATTTGAGGAGTAAATCCACAACGATTAATAATATTACAAGTACATCTAATTGTTATTTTTGCCCAAGATTTTTATCTTACTAATATATTAATATAAGATTACACATAGTGTACAAATGCGCTAATAGTTCTCAGAATAACTGCTCAATATTTTTTGTACGGGAGTTTACTTTATGGCAACTCCAGCGCAAGACTACCGTTGTTGATACATTTAAACCGTTTAATAGATTAAAACATAGCGCACAACAGACACCAAATTTAACTGAAACATACAAATGAATGTGCGAATAAAATAACTTTTCAGCAATTAAATTTATCAAATGGTTGCTCCAGAGTCAAGACAAATACAAGCAAAAGTGAATGCAAATATCAATGTATTATTGAAGAAATTGTGTTATTTCTCATTTGTGACCATTATAGAGTCGTATGTCACTCGTATGTACTCTAGATACCGCTGTACATATTAGGAATCTCACCGTAAGTGCAAATAGCAGTGAAGGAAAGAGTCCATTTGAATTTTTCACTGGGAAAACAGCGAGGAGAAATCATCTTAAAGAATTTGGATGCACTGCTTACGCGATAAAAAGAAAACTAAACGTGAGAAAACTGAATCGTAGATCAGAGAAAGCGAAGTTTATCGGCCATTACAGCAACAGTACAGCATATATATTGCAGGAGTTTACCACAAAGAAAATCATCAAAGCTCGGAATGTAATCTTTAAGGAGAACGAAATTCAACCATTTTCCCAACAGGAAAATACACACAAAGAAGATGATTGCCTCCTGGAATGTCCAAACCTTCGAAAATGAGCTTTTAAACGAACAACATGTTAAGAAACCAGTTGTGGACGAAATGGGGGAAATTCCGCAGGAAGCACCAAACATATTGGAACAGTCACAAAACGAAAAATATCACAAAGTAGAACCACTTCCAAGAGAAAATAGAAATAGAAGACCACCTGAAAGATACAGAAATCCTTATACCTCATTTAACACAACTGAAAGAAATGAAAAAATCGTTGCAGAAGTGAAAACGTACAAAGAAGCCATAAAATCAACAAAATCTAAGTACTGGAAAGAAGCAATGAAAGCAGAAGTTGAAGCTCTGGAGAACAACAATACTTGGACACTTTTTGATGAAACCAATAACAAAAATGCGCTACCTGGAAAATGGGTCTATAGAGTCAAATATGGTGCAGATGGTGAAGTAGACAAATACAAAGCGAGGTATGTGGCAAAAGGTTTTGCACAGATCGAAGGCTTAGACTACTTTGAAACGTACGCACCAACATGCAAACCAGAAACATTTAAAACACTGTTAGCAGTTGCAGCCCATAAAGACTTGCATCTATGTCGAATGGATGGAAAGTCAGCCTATCTCCACTCTCGAATAGAAGACGAAATTTACTTGGAACAACCCCGAGGTTTCACTAAGGGAGGAGAAAACAGACAGACGTTGGTGTGTAAGTTGAAAAAGTCGATATATGGTCTTAAGCAAGCCGCGAAGAATTGGTATGAATACCTAGCAAACTCGCTAAAGAAGAATGAATTTAAACGCAGTCACAACAACCGTTGTCTTTTCGTAAAGAAAAAAAAAGACGAAAAGTTAAAGTACATCCTAGTGTGGGTTGATGACATCATAATTACTGGTTCACCAGAAAGCGTTGAAAAGATTAAATCAATTCTGGAAAGAAATTTTAAAATGGATGACCGCGGTGAATTACATTGGTTTCTTGGAATGATAAGTAAAGAAACAAGCAACGGTAGCGTTATCATCAGCGGAAGCGGAATATCAAGCAATGGCAGCAGCAGTGCAGGAAGCAATTTATCTCAGATCCTTAATGAAAGATTTTGGTATTTCAATAAAAGATTACACTCAAATTGGAGAAGACAAACTCATCATAGCTATCATAATTTGAGTTTGAGTGGGGGTGTTGATATTTTGATATAATATAGTATGTTCAAGGATAAACATTGTTATTGTTAATCATAAGACGTGATCAAAACGTATGTCGAACGATTATACCATCATAGTTATTATTGTATTTTTTACCGCCAAGTTATATTGTCACTTAACTAAAGCGAACTTTCTTTCTTCAATAAACGCAACTATTCCATGAAAAGTTAACACAAAACAACATTTATCACTTTATATTGTCAAATTTGTCACAAGAAAACATTTTACTAGATTCTTGATTATCATTAAGTCCAACATCATTAATTGACACTAGGGCTAATGAGTTTCTGGCGTCGGCATAAAGAGAGCTCTGTTACTAATTTTTTTTCAAAATTAACGTGAATTCAATTTCAATTGACGAAGTTCAATTGATAAAAGATTTAAAATAAATATGATTTCATAGTTGATGGCTTTACTAGTTAATGATTTGTCTAAACAAAACACTTGGGACAAAGAATAAAAAAAATAGTTCAGCTTACCAAAAGGTTCCCAGGCAGGACAGCTAGTATTTACATAATTGGAACAGTTTGCATTCAGGGTATCCTACAAAAAATCGAACGTAAATATGATTTAAGAGGAGAAGTTACACCATAAAGGAAAAGAGTGATGTATTACATATTTTAATGATTTCTGAAGATTGAAGTTTTGTATAGCTTTGACAATATACTTTGGTATTATACATTGATATTGTGGTTCACACTTATATTTTTGTAAAGGAACAGAGAAGAACTCTTTAGCTTTCTAATGAGATGCTTTTCATTTTATAACAAACAACAATGATCGAATACTCTTCAACTATTGAATAAAGTTAAGGATGTTTCACCGCCATTTTATACCAAGCTGGGTTTTCCCCGTGTTTTAACATGACTTCGTCAAATCGTCCATGACTGCATTCAATTCCCATGCAACGGAAGAAAAATGCAGTCTCGACTTGCAATTTCTTATTTGCGAAGTAGTCAATCATTTTTGATTGTTATGAAATAAAAAATATACCACCGAAAAGCAAAACGGCTCTTCTTTTTTTGTGTGTGAATAAATATATAAGCGTAAACAAAATATCAAATGCACTATACAGCATGTAAAAGTTCAATACACTTTTTCATAATCCACAAGATATATCATTGTCATCTATGCAAGATTAAATGCCGTATTTACTGAGTTTTTGGGTAATAATTACAGAGATTATAAATAGCACTAAAGGTGGCATCGAGGAGGAAATTTTAGAAGGATGAGTTGAGGGGCAAATTAGGGTCTCCGATGTATTGGAAGACAGCATCGAACAATATTGGCGTGTTTACATTGATGCTTGATGGTTTAAAGGTAACCACATCCATCAACAACTGAATCAACACATTTCCCACCAAGATATTCAACCGACACACAATACGCGTATGAGCTACAGCTGCGACAAAAATATGTAAGCTTTCATAACCAGACACAAGAAGACTATAGTAAAAAGACCTAACCCACAAACTACTCGGAACAAGAACAACCCCTCAAAGAACTGTAACTGCAGACAGAAACACCTATGCCCGACTAATGGCAATTGCCTGAAACCTAACGTTATTTACAAAACCGACGTAAAAAAACTACTGACAACAACAAAACAAACCCTTACATAGGTGTTACTGCATGCACTTTTAAGACACGATACCGAAACCACATTAAATCAATTACGAACAATTATTATAGGGCAAGCGTCACTTCCGGCTAAATGGCGCGCTTTGATTGGCTTAGAAACATTTTTGCCGGTCCATTATTTTCCCGAAATCGACCACGGTCTAAAACGCGTAATTTTTCAGTCAAATGTAAACAAACTTCGTCAAGCAAACAGCAAAACGCAAAATAAACGAAACAAAAAACCATTTACGAATGTGATTTGAAGGAAAAATACTTGGAAAACAGTTTAACTATCCAGACGATACCATTTATTTTTTATGGCCGAAAACTAGAAAAGTGAAAGCCAACCCGTAAAAAACAGCAAGGACGAAAAAGAAAGCAAGCTTCGTTTCAGGTCAAATAATGCCATATAATAAACCTTTTAATAACCTCGCTTTCTCGGTCTTTACTGAGATGTATCCGACTTTTTGTTACGGTCTTTTCTCTGTAAAGACCTCGCGCTCGGTTATTAAGGGCTTATAAATACCGCAACGAGATAGAGCTTTTTAAACAGACGTGGCACTGAAAGAAAACAAACGAAACTACAACGGGGACTTCATCAAACAACTTCCACCTCCGAACAAACACCAAAAAACCTTCCGTCTTTGCCTTGAAGAAAGACTACTAATCCTAAAAGAACGTAAAACGAATATTTTAAAGAAACGTTCCGATCTGTTTAGTTCATGCCGTCATGTAGCATAACACCTCCTAATCAATAGGATTAATATATATATATATATATATTCTCTAATCAATTGTATATACAGGAAATAATAAATAATGTTCAGGAGCGTATCTGTCGCGGGTAAAAAATCGCGTGTTGCGGGTAAAATTGCAGGAATAAATAACACTTATTGCATCGAAAAGTTAAAAAGTCGATGTTAAATTCTCAGGAATTCTTTATTTCTATGTATGCTCACTTGAGTGTGCTCTATGAATCAACGTTCTCTGCTGTCAACATTAAAACATGTCACCGGATTTGTGTTTGTTATACCTATCCAAATATACATAACGATGCCGTTAACAAAGCCGTTAAAATTCTCTTACAATTGAAATTGTAAAACCCAGTTCAAAAATTATTAGATATGGTTTATTTATATGTATAACTAGCACTTTCTCACGATTAAAAATTTGCTTTTCTCTAGCAACTAAGTGCTTCATATTACCATTAAAAGAGTCGTATCAAAGTAAATCTTGAATGGTTAGTGATGCTTGGTATTAATGAAAAGCTAAGTATGTCTTCGATAGTGATTAGTGTATAACTCGTGTATATTAACATTATATTTGGATACATAGAGCAAACACACATTGCCTATGAATCAAGAGTTTACGCAACGCAAATGAGGTATTTCTATATTGACAACAGAGAACGTGTATCTTAAGCCTGGCACACACTAGCGCCATCGGCTGAGCTGAGAGTTACTCGTGACTGTTGGCGCACGCCATTTTCTCTAGTGTGCGGTCAAGTTTTGAGCAATATTCGCCTCGCGCGCCATCGGCGCCGAATATTCAACATGTTGAATAAAATGGTGCACGAGTGAACATTGGCTCTAAGTGCGCGCGCGTGCTGAGCTATTATCTCAACACGTGAAGAAAATGCGCATGCGTTCAGCAACTTTTTTACATTCATCCATTGCTCTGTCAATTTTACATTGTTCTGTCTGCGGATGCTGCAAGAGAAGTATAGAGAATTCAACAAAGAGCTACATATGGTTTTCGTGGACCTTGAAAAGGCATATGATACAATCCCGAGGGAGCTAATATGGTACTGTCTAAGGAAGCGTCAAGTCCCGGAGGCCTATATTGAAACCATCAAAGATATGTATAAGCGCTCTACCACTAGTGTCGCAACGAGCGTTGGTGAGACTGAGAAAATTCAAGTAGAGGTCGGGTTACATCAAGGCTCGGCACTAAGCCCCTTACTGTTTATTATCATTATGGATGTAATCTCGGATGACACGACAGAGGACACACCTTGGAGTATGCTGTTTGCAGATGATTTGGTCTTGTGTGATGAGAAGAGAGAACATCTGGAAGGAAGACTAGAAGATTGGAGAAGAATATTAGAAGATGTTGGCTTGAAAGTTAGTAGAGCCAAGACGGAGTACCTCCCACCGAGTGGCTGCATAGGAAACATCAAGCTAAGAGAATATACTGGACCCGGAAATACAGATCTACCAAAGTGCGAGACATTTAAGTATCTCGGGACCACCATCCATCAGGATGGCGGTTGCAAGACTGAGGTTGAACTACGGATTAGCCGGGCATGGAATAAATGGAGGGAATTAACGGGAGTGCTCTGTGATAAGAAGATGCCGAAGAAACTGAAGATCCTCATCTACAAAACGGTGATACGCCCAGTGCTTCTGTATGGGAATGAAACATGGCCTGTTACAGACGACCTAGCAGAGAAGATCAATGTATGCGAGATGAGAATGCTACGCTATTGTCTTGGAGTCAGCCTGGAGGAGCACAGAACAAATGAAAGCATAAGAGAAGCGAATGTCATGAGTATACTGGAATTGATGAGAAGAAAAAGACTGCTGTGGTTCGGACATGTGTGCCGGCGTGAAGAAGATGTAGACATTCGGAGAGTTTATGAGATGCAAGTGGAGGGGAGACGGAAACGAGGACGCCCAAAGCATCGGTGGAAGGATACCATCAGGAGAGACATGCAGCTATGTGGTGTCAAAGAAGAGGATACCCAGGACAGAGCAGCCTGGAGAAGTCTGATAGAACTGGGTCTCCGGCAAAGACCCGCTACCCGAGCAGGACACAGCGGAGAAAGGTGACCAAAGGTGACCATTGCAATATGGCGGATGCCAGGGACTCGAGTTCATCAGACGAAGAAGGAATTTTGCTGCTGCTTATGTTAATGCGCCGAAGACGAAGACGTTCGAGAGCGTCTTGCAGAAAGACATGGACCAAACCATGGATTTCACGCCGTGAAACACTAGGAGCATCGGCTACAATAGTGCATGAGTTGAATTGTGAGGACCCAGAGAAATTCCGACAGTATCATCGTTTAGATAGGATTTCATTCGAGGAAATATTGAATATGGTGTCGCCACTAATTCAGAAAAACGACACAAAACTACGTAAATCGCTTCAGCCAAGGGAGCGATTGTCGGTAACATTACGCTTTTTGGCTACAGGTAAGAAAAGACATTAAAAATAGCAGTGGGTCTTTCAAAAGTAAAGGTATTAGAAACCATATATATTAAATGATGGTCTGTATTTTGTTTAGGGGAAACATTCAGAAGTCTTTCTTTTCAACATCGGATAGGTGAAAGAACAATATCTGGTATTGTGGAGGAAACATGTAATACCTTGTATGCAGTAATGAAGGAGAACTATTTGAAGGTTATTTAATCTATTCACTTATAAAACATACTTTTCTACATCATTTATTTTACCCAAACACATTCACAACAAGCCATAACTACAAAAATGTGCAAATGTGAATGTATCAATTTTGCCAGGCACCTGACATATGCATATAATCATCTCTGTATGATGCATTGTTTTCATCATACAGTGGTGGTGTTGAACTTGATGGCATACCAAGGCTTATATTTGGATTGAAATAATTTCTTTGTGATTGTGCACGAAGCACTTGTGGTGGTATTTCTTGAGTTGGTGCCAATAGACCAGCCTGTGCTTGAAAAATTATACCATTTATTTTATTTTGTGCAAGGTGACAAGTTCTAGGATCTAATTCCGAAAGTGCTTTTGCCACATAGACTCCAAAAGCATCCAACATGTTGCCACCATAATTTTCTTTTCTGCGTTTTCTCTTCTCGGCTATTGAATTTGACAAACTTTTAATCAAATTAAATTCTTCTTCAGCCTGTCTCTTCCTTGAAGTAGTTGGCCTTCGTATAGGCTGACTCGTAGACCTTGCTGCTGCACCATCCACTTCATGATATTCCATTTCATTTTCACTTTCATTAATATTTAAATCATTGTTGTAATCATCATCATCATCTTGGGTGAAACTTGTGTCTTGAGGAGTGCCAACGGATTCCTGAAATTTTTAAAATAAAAATCATCATTTTTTAGATCCCAAGAACTACCAAAGACTGGCTTCAAATTTGAGAGCAGATGGAATTATCCCTGTTGTTTGGGAGCTATTGATGGGAAGCATATTGCAATTCAACAGCCAGCAGACACTGGTTCTGAATTTTTTAATCATAAGCACTTTTTCAGTGTTATCTTGCTGGCTATGGTTGATGCGAATTACAGATTTTTCTATGTTGATGTTGGTGCTGCTGGAAGAGCTGGAGATGCTGGGGGGTTTGCTGATTCCGAATTAAGACAAGCACTTATAGCAAACTCTTTAGACATCCCTGAACCAAGTTTATTAAGAGGAACATCAACAAAAGTAGCATGTTGTGGGAGATGATGCCTTTCCTTTGACATCATACATGATGAAGCCATATCCTCATCGCAATTTAGTCAAGCAAAAATGAGTTTTTAATTATAGATTGTCCCGGGCACGCCGAGTTGTTGAAAACGCTTTCGGAATTTTAGCACATAGATGGCGCATATTCTTAACAACCATTAAATTATCCCCAGACAAAGTCACTGACATAATTTTTGCAGCCTGCTGTCTGCACAATTTCATGATTGGCAAGAACATTGGAAATTACAGTGGTGTTGCAGATGTTGAAAATGAAGATCATACTGTAATCCAGGGAATGTGGAGAACTGATACATCACTGAATGGCTTACAGCCAGGCAGCAATCGTAATGCTCCAAGAAATGCAAAATGCCAAAGAGAAGTGTTGACTGACTATTTCAATAATCAAGGGTCTGTACCATGGCAAGACAATATGATTGTGTAGAAAATAATTTTATAGTTTGCTTATAATTAAATATACTGTAATGACTTTTATTAAATAATTTCATCACTTTATGTCATATAAATAAATTGAGTAAGAACTTTGAACGAAACTTACAGAGTCAATATTCGAAATTGAAGTCCGTGTTGCAACATGAGGTGCTAGAAATTGTAACTTCTTTAATATCCAAATGGTTCGACGAGATGGATTTTTTCTAGCACTGCCACTAGGTGGAGGTTTTTTCGCCTTTACGAAACTATTTCGCAGTGATCAGATTTTTGACTTTACCCACTCAACTAGATAGAACAAAAATAATGGATGCATGATGAATGATAAGTTGTCACATACAACATTTGGCACAACAGGTTATAGACACACAGAGACCCACGTTTTGCCTGTACGTTACCTGTTTTTCCGAGTTTTACAGCGATTTCTTCGTACGCATTTTCACGTAAATCCCGATTTTTAAACTCGGGACATCGCACGTCATAAAGACAGGGAAAATCTGGCCAAATGTCAGCCAAATGATCTTCCAACAAAGCTCCTGCTACAACGACACTACCAGAGGCCATGTTGACATGATTGAGGGAAGAACGCATGCGCATTTTCTTCACGTGTTGAGATAATAGCTCAGCACGCGCGCACACTTGGAGCCAATGTTCACTCGTGCACCATTTTATTCAACATGTTGGATATTCGGCGCCGATGGCGCGCGAGGCGAATATTGCTCAAAACCTGACCGCACACTTGAGGAAATGGCGTGCGCCAACAGTCACGAGTAACTCTCAGCTCAGCCGATGGCGCTAGTGTGCGCCAGGCTTAAGATGTTATATAATCATTTAAAATCCGGAGAAACTTTTATCTTTTATGCATTAAATGCCTGGATTACCAATTTTCAAACTTATAATGTTTGTATTAGGTTATATAAACGAAAAGAAAAAACTACATAGAAATGAATAAAAATGACAAGTAATAATTGCTATTTACAGGTCGAAGATAGTGTTAAGATGTTGTATTTGTTTGTTGAGGTTAGGTTTACATTTCTTGATATAAAGGGCTTCTTTGAGTTCAAGGGCGAAAGGAGTGTGAGCAGTGTCTAAGATACGGAAGCAGGGTTGTGTGTAATTGTTATTGCAGTGTGGTGACGAGAGTAAGTGAACTTACCCGTAGAAATTACCCTTTTCGACTATTGAAAAGTTACGTTTCCCTTATAACAATAAGTAATTCAACTTGCAAGTCGTTGTCTTTACTGCACCCAAGCTTCTTTGAATTCGCGTGCGTGTTTTATTTGTGCGCTATGCAAAGCTCACCTTTATAGGTTTGCGCACACTAGTGACTCTATAGTGAACCTTTTTATACTTGTGGAGATATTGTTCTACACATCCCAACTAGCACAAAAAAGGGCCACCCTGAGCGCAACTGCACTCCAGTGAGATGCATATATCACGTTGAAATTAAGCTTAATTACCTAACTGTATACCAAAATTTATAGCTTGTTTGGTAAGAGAGAAAATACCATCGAAAGTCGTGTCCCAGCCTCAAGGTCTTGTCTTAATGTATATTTTAACCCTTACAGGAAATTATTACCTTCACAACAGATATTGGTTTTCTTGACAAATGGTAAGAAGCATAAGCAATGAATGTGGCAATAAAAATGTGGCAACGATATCTATAATAAAAAAAGATCAAATAATTATGTATTATGTTTGAAAGATATTCCTTCCAAAAAATGCAGTTGACTTAAGGTCAGTTCAACAACTGCATTTAATTTTTGTACAAGTTTCTTATGTGGCACGTAGTTAGAACAATAATTGGGAGTAGGGACATATACATATAACATGCCATAATAGTTTCTTTTGAAATCAATTGTTTTTTTATGGATTATAAAATGAATATATGAATATGCCCAACTATCGTTCTTGCTATGTAACTGTTTCTTGTGTACATGATTGTGATCCACCTCATTGTGTATTCATAAAATTGCTGTTTAATGAGACTTTGTCCATAATTTTGTTAGAAATGATGTTTCACCATAAATCTTTTACATTTCATACATTAAACTTCACAAAACGAAATTCTTTTTAACATACCTTTTGCCCAAAATATGTGTGTATCTGACTAGTGTCTAGTGCCAAGCAGGTGTCTAAGAGGAGCACTTGGAATCAAATGTATGTGGTAACCTTAACCATTTTTTGCAAAAGTATGTGTTAAGTTAATACCAACACCAACGCATGAGCTTTGCAGTCTCTACCTTATGGATTCTGCCCAGTTGTGAGAATTTATAAAGGAATAGAATTCCACAAAATCAAAAAAGGAAACATATGAGCTATTTTAATTGATACAAAGTTTTTTATTTACTTGGTCAACTTTAAAATGCACTTCACTCCACCCAAAAAACTTTAACAAAGTTCAATAAAGAAGAGAATTATTAATATATGGATCTACATTTAATCAAAATTATCCTTACGTCCTTATAAAAAATAAACAAGTCATGTACCCTTTTTTTTTGTTAATACAAAGGTTACTTGATGTACTTAAGTAGCAAATCAATTAAGTTAGAGAACATTGACATCTTTATATAACTAGCAGCAAAAAGTTTGTTATTTTTATAATTTATATTATCTGACTTTAGCTGTAGATGATTTTTTATTGTTGTAGAATATTGATAGTTCATCTGAGTAGACCTGGTTGGTTACTTATTGTTCTATATATATGTATATTGCAAATATGTGTACATGTTGAAAAATGTTGAAAGAAAATATTTGTTTCTCGCAAAATTTTAAAATCTGTTAGCAAGAGTAAGCCAAATAACTACAGTGTTTCTACAGTTAAGAACATAGTTATACACAATACTTTAATATCAAAAACACATGATTTTTTACTATTTCATGTAGTTGCTCAATACTGCTGCAAAAGAAAACAATTGAAATTTATCTTTGATGTTGATGTATCAATGTATAATATAAAATAACAGCAATATGTGCTGAGTTTGCATCTGCCAGCATAAATATGGGAAACTGATCTTAGCTCAATCAATCAAATTAATTAAAGAGAATTCAAAAATCAATCATCAACACATGTTACAAGAAAAATTCATGCATTTGTTTTGAATTTATCTGTTTTGCATTATTGTTCTTTTACAAAAGATGCTTTTCGTGTTCTCACATGTTTAAACAAACCTTGCAAACATTTCAAAATAATCTCAACCTTCAGTCTCAGTTTGCACTGATCTACTCCCGAGTTCTTCAAAACGTTTCCTCAGTTTGCATAAGCATGTGCAAACACAGCACACATATCTTTTTATCTTAAGGAATATCATTCTAAAACATCTTGATTTGAGAAACAATCACCGGTTTTTTAATCAGTTGCTCTTGCAATTAACTTACAATTTATCCCTGTCTTTCTGAAACCATATTAATAATCTGATACCCATTGGAACTCTACTTTTATTCAAACGAATAGTAGGTTCATGTATTTCAACATTTTCGTTGTCGAGGACCATTTTTGCACGATACAAACAGCTGAAAAATAAAAGGAAAAAAATTACGCTGGTCATTAGTCGGATGATATAAATCAATTTTAAATATGGCGAATTTTATCAATGCATGTTAAATATTTAACAAAACACATTTAACATACTTTTCAGTAGATTGCATCTGCGACGTGCGACGTTAAAACGAAATGCTAACTTCAAATATGTCCGATGATCCGAATAGAATTATACTTCGACAAATTTGAATTTGTTTATTTCACAGTTCACTCGCAAAATGCATGCTGTGTTCCAGGATAAAAGGGACATAGGGTATCTTTGTCGGATGATCTCTTGATCTCCACAATCTCCACTCACTGACCTGTATACTAACTATGGCAAGCCCAATGAACTCTACTACGGTGGCCTATATCCGCCATGGCAAAATATTTCAATTACAAATCTAAAACATTAGTAACTATACGTCACAAAGTTAATACTCACGGCAAAACATATATACTCAACACATTCATGAATTTGAACACATTTTCCACAACAAAAAGAACTTTTACAAAAAAGTGAGTCCACCATCATCTCTGAAAATGACTTTTTATCATCTTCATATTTTTACAAAAAGAGCATTATTCATGCATTTGAACACATTTTCCAGAAAAAAAATTTTTACAAAAAAAGTGAGTCAACCCCCCCTAAAAATCAATTTTATCAAATTTTCATATTTTTACAAAAAGAGCAACATTCATGAATTTGAACACATTTTCCACAAGAAAATGAACTTTTTCAAAAAAATTGAGTCCACCCCCCTGAAAATAAATTTTGTCATATTTTCATATTTTTACCAAAATAGAATCATTCATGAATTTGAACACATTTTCCACAAAAATAGGAACTTTTCCTAAAAACGTGAATCCACCCACTTGAAAATGAATTTTATCATAAAGCCATATTTTTAAGAAAAGACCATAATTCATGCATTTCAACATGTTTCCAAAACAAAAGAACTAGTACAAAAAAGTGAATCCACACCACCTGAAAACGAATTTTATCATATTTTCATATATTTACAAAAACAGCATCACTCATGCATTTGAACATATTTTCTATGTCAAAAAGTACTTTTACAAAAAAAGCGTGTCCATCCCCCGTAAAAATGAATTGTATCGTAAATGCATTTTTCACAAAAAGACCATAATTCATGCATTGGAACACATTTTCCACAACGAAAAGAACTATTACAAAAAAATTGAGTCCATCATCCTCTCTAAAAATGATTTTTTATCATATTTTTATATTTTTACAAAAAGACCATAATTCATGCATTTGAACACATTTCCAAAACAAAAGAACTAGTACAAAAAAGTGAGTCCACACCACCTGAAAACGAATTTTATCATATTTTCATATATTTACAAAAACAGCATCATTCATGCATTTGAACACATTTTCTACATCAAAAAGTACTTTTACAAAAAGCGTGTCCGTCCATCCCCCGTAAAATGAATTGTATCATAAATCCCTATTTTCACAAAAAGACCATAATTCATGCATTGGAACACATTTTCGACAACGAAAAGAACTATTACAAAAAAATTGAGTCCATCATCCTCTCTAAAAATGATTTTTTATCATATTTTTATATTTTTACAAAAAGACCATATTTCATGCATTTGAACACATTTTCCACAACAAAAGAACTAGTACAAAAACGTGAGTTCACCCCACCTGAAAACGAATTTTATCATATTTTCATATATTTACAAAAACAGCATCATTCATGCATTTGAACACATTTTCTACATCGAAAAATACTTTTACAGAAAAAGCGTGTCCGTCCATCCCCGTAAAATGAATTGTATCATAAATCCCTATTTTCACAAAAAGACCATAATTCATGCATTGGAACACATTTTCGACAACGAAAAGAACTATTACAAAAAAATTGAGTCCATCATCCTCTCTAAAAATGATTTTTTATCATATTTTTATATTTTTACAAAAGGACCATAATTCATGCATTTGAACACATTTCCAAAACAAAAGAACTAGTACAAAAAAGTGAGTCCACACCACCTGAAAACGAATTTTATCATATTTTCATATATTTACAAAAACAGCATCATTCATGCATTTGAACACATTTTCTACATCAAAAAGTACTTTAACAAAAAAAGCGTGTCCGTCCATCCCCATAAAATGAATTGTATCATAAATCCCTATTTTCACAAAAAGACCATAATTCATGCATTGGAACACATTTTCGACAACGAAAAGAACTATTACAAAAAAATTGAGTCCATCATCCTCTCTAAAAATGATTTTTTATCATATTTTTATATTTTTACAAAAAGAGCATTATTCATGCATTTGAACACATTTTCCAGAACAAAAAGAATTTTTACAAAAAAAGTGAGTCCACCCACCTGAAAACGAACTTTATCATATTTTCATATATTTACAAAAACAGCATCATTCATGCATTTGAACACATTTTCTACATCAAAAAGTACTTTAACAAAAAAAGCGTGTCCGTCCATCCCCCGTAAAAATGAATTTTATCATAATCCCATATTTTCACAAAAAGACTACAATTCAGACTGTAAAAGTTTTGTGAACCCACAATGTTTTGTGAACCCACAACATGTCTCCACTCTCCAGGGAGGACTTCATGAGATGCAGTGGTTGAATCACTGAAATTGAGAGGGGAATATCTAATGCTAGGTATATTAGCAGCATCAGTAAATAACAAGAAATTGTGAAGTGCAACACATGCCTTCACAATTTGAACAGCTTTCTCAGGGTAAAATTCCATTGGTTTTCCACGAATTCGCCATCTAGCAGTCATGATACCAAAGGCATTTTCAATTACCCTTCTAGCTCTGGAATGGCGGTAGTTATAAATTTTCTTGGGATTGTCAAGGTTATTACCTTAAGAGTAAATAGAACAAAAATGGCATTAAGATCAACTGCTTTAGCAATTTACTGAGGCTTGGGAAACTCTACCAACAAGCAGCCAGGAAATTCTTTTGATCGCAATTCTTGTGGGGAATAAAAAAACATTTTGAATGAGTCTTACTGAGACATAAATTGAATAAATTTATTTCATTTTTGAAGTCACAAACAGTTGATATAAATTTACAAAAATATATGAAATAACAATTTTTTGATTAAACATAAGAAAAATATTTTCGATGAAGATATGATCTTCGCACTTTATTGGACAATTTATAAGCAATTGTCTCATAAACCTGAAAAAATCAGGTGACTCAACCTGGTTAGGTGTCAGAGCACTGCACCGGCACCGCAGAGGTCATGGGTTCGAATCCCGTTGAGTCACCTGATTTTTTCAGGTTTATGAGACAATTGCTTAAAAATTGTTCAATAAAGTGCGAAGATCATATCTTCATCTAATTTCAAACAACGCACTGCATAAAACATTCATTTAACATTCATTTCACGAGAAAACATGAGCCCAACAATATTGACCTGCTCACCACTGTGTGACTTCATAGCTCAGTTGGTCAGAGCACTGCACCTGCACCGCAGAGGTCATGGGTTCGAATCCCGTTGAGTCACCTGATTTTTTTCAGGTTTATGAGACAATTGCTAAAAAATTGTCCAATAAAGTGCGAAGATCATATCTTCATCTAATTTCAAACACCGCACTGCATAAAACATTCATATAACATTCATCTCACGAGAAAACATGAGCCCAACAATATTGACCTGCTCACCACTGTGACTTCATATGACAAAGAATGTAGTTTGCATGAGTTGTTCTTGTGTAGAAGAAAACTGATAAACGAAACTAAAAACCTTGTTGTTGGTATACTCTATAGGCCATCATAGAAACGCACAACGCTACACTACTTAAAGAATGGCGGTCAGCTAAAAATGTCCAATTCGATTCTACGTAGATCTGACAATTGCTTAAACGTTGCTCATTATGGTAATCAGCTTATTCTACCTAACATATCTCTGGTATTGAAGAAATACTTTGTAAACGTTCACTGGTATCGAAGAAACAATTTGTAAACGTTCACTGGTATTGAAGAAATACTTTGTAAACGTTCTCTGGTATAGAAGAAATACGTTGTAAATGTTCTCTGGTATTGAAGAAATACGATGTAAACGTTCTCTGGTATTGAAGAAATACGTTGTAAACGTTCTCTGGCATTGGAGAAATACGTTTTAAACGTTCTCTGGTATTGAAGAAATACGTTATAAACGTTCTCTGGTATTGAAGAAATACGTTGTAAACGTTCTCTAATAATGAAGAAATACGTTGTAAACGTTCTCTAGTATTGAAGAAATACGTTGTAAACGTTCTCTGGTATTGAAGAAATACGTTGTAAACGTTCTCTGGTAATGAAGAAATACGTTGTAAACGTTTTCTGGTATTGAAGAAATACGTTGTAAACGCGACAGGCCAATTTGAAACACTGTTCTACACTTTATCTTCACAAATATTGTGTTTGCTGTAACGTTTCACACGCTAAGTAGCTCTAATTGAACACAAAATACACTACAGCTACCCTCAATAAGAAAATTCAGTGTTTTTCCTGTGCTTACCTTTTATTGAGCGATGAATGTCGTCTTGCATAGCCAACCCATGATCCACGTAAACTTTGCCTCAAATCAAAGTTGCCGCGCGACGAAAGTATTCCAATGACCAAATCATAATGAGAATAATTCTCTGCTGTCAAGAAGAACATTAGTTTAAAACATTAAAGAAAACAAGTGGAAATACAAATACAAAATTGGACTATGGAGGATAAAGTTTTTAGATAACATGGTTAAATAACACTAGCGAAAGTTTCAATAATAGATCACTCCTGACAAAGACATAAGACTGGAGCATATAGTGACACTCACGTTTCAACATTAGATCACTCCTGATGAAGAAACTACGCTAGAGTATATGTAAACTTATCTTTCAACAACATATCGTTCATGCTCATGATATTAGATAGACGTACGACAATCTCTAATTTCATATAAATCTCGATAAAGAATCTGCTCCCCGGAGTTGACATGCTATTAGATAGGCAACAAACAAAGATGAGATAGCTGTACAAACCTGTATTATCGCAGCAAAGCTTCAAATCTTTAACAAGATGATTATAGATGTATAACACGAAAATAGCGATCAATATTAGTAAAGTTGGCTTAAGGATGTCTTTTAATGTAAACATAAGTTGAAATTAAACAGTTACAATTAACTATAACGTAGAAATATCCTTCCCTAATTAAAATAATCTTCACGTTATCCTCAATAACGAACTATACACATTGCTGCATTTTAATACATACGAACTTTGACCTCGGGTGTGTTGCAGAAACGTCATGTAACCAGTCTCAAAGTAGCAATATAAATTAGCAAACGTTGTGATCTATAACTTGTGAGAGTGTTCAATAAAATTGTTGAAAGATACAGTCCTTTGGTGATGTTTGAAACTAGATACATATTGAATGTTCATTATAAGATAAGTGCAGCCTTTCTTAAACTAAATATTCACCTGTGATAAATCACCCAAATCGTTCCATGCATTCCATTTTGCCTTTCCAACAAAGTCCAAAGTCCCAGGCTTTGGTGTATTACATTGCCTAAAGAACCCTGGAAATGTATATTGTTATTTGGGTTCGTCTTATTTTAACTTTGATTGTATTGTATGGTGGGACTGTGAACAGTTATAATTGAAAAAATTCACTGTGCCTTTGCAAAATGTGATTCAAATGCAATGATGCACATTGTGCTTAAAATTTAAAGTCACCATTTAATTGAAGAGCTTGTAGTTAGGAGATACAACAACTAATGTTCAAGCTTTATGTAAAAACCGGATACAATATCTTTATGAATCGTAAAATACCTGCTTAAAAAGGGCGTACATCTTTAACTTCAATTCATTCCCTGGATCTTGAGTTAAAGATCCTACTTTGTCTTTTGCTTCTTTAAACTGGTGAGAGATATCAGAGAACTTCGAACCATCTTCGTAAAAATGTTCAGGTTTAAATAAGGTCGAGATAGATAGTTCACTATACCACGACGAAAAATTGCATATGCTTTACAAACTCTTGGCGTCACGTTCATTTGCTATAATAAAATTTACAATTAATATTTTTTTATTATTGATTGAACGTTGGACGAATAAGAAAATTGATATCTAGAAATGACATGAATGAAAGGCAAAAGTAAATCAAACATGTGACTATTTTTGACCAATGACATTAGGATGTTGATAGTGGTTACAATGGATGATAGTGAATAATTATGGACATGCTTTCAAAAAGGCGTATTCTGAACAAGTGGTATGTTAACTATATCGTGTATATTATCCGACTGGTGCAGCTTAAGAAGAAATTTCAGGGCTTCCATTTACTACATTTTTCAAAGTTCATGTATGAGGACAATATTTCTTCGCGTATTCATATTTTTTAGGAGTTTGCAACATCAAAAGTTCGAAGCAAGGCAATCGATCAACAGGGCTCAGTCACTCAGTGCTATGCTTAGTACTTTTTTAAATATCTATCGGGAAGTCTGGCTGGGAGAATGGTACTTAATTATGACTAATTCTAGGCTAACTTTGTCAATCCAAGAACACGTGCAGTACTGGTTTTTTATAAATCGGGGTATTAATTTTTGGGTACACTTGCAAAATTTATCAATTCAGGAAGAAATTCAGACGCTCAAATGACTTCTTTTACAATAACGTGGAGAGGAAAGGAACACACAAAAAGATGATGCGGTAGGAATTTTTAAAGTGTTCTTTTTATTGTTTCTGGTTGCACAATTTCATATTAATTTATTTTTATTACCACAGTTATATTGACAAAAGTATGTGTACAAATTTATTTATGCCCACAATGTGGTGTAAGGAAAAACACTTATTCGGAGCACATTTTCCAATTTCAAGTCTGGATTCTCTACATCCTTTAATCACAATGTCATATATGTTAATAGAATAGCAGTGTGTCATATGAATCTCAATTTTTTGAACAAGAAAATGAATTTGGGGATTTGGTAAGTTTACATGTATTGTAAAACTATGTAGATATAAAAATGCGCTATGTTTATGGGTTTTTTTTTCATTTATATGTAGAATGAACAAAGTGAAGATATTGCTGAAAATTATGACAAGCACCAAGAGTTAACCACCAAAACACAGGTTTTTAATGTACATATTGATATTGTTTCTCATGAAAAGTCATTGGAAGTGGTTATATGTAGGACTGCTTTCACTAGAAATAACTAAAAAATTTGAAGTAATTTAAAGAAGGCATGCATTATTTAAACACTTATTAAAAGTCTGTACACATTTTAAATTAAATAATGGTCTTTATTTGTAGGACTCTGAAGATATCTTTACCAAGCAATCTATCTCTATTATTACAGAGGAACCCAAACAACCATGTCAACATAGTCAAGTAGTTCTCACATATACAGTTATACTTTATACTGTTTACCACTAGTCATGTTTTTAATGTGTTATAAATTGACAATATGCTTGTTGATGGCTTATGCATGAAACACTGTGTAGCAAAACTTTATTAACATCTGGTAGAAATGTGCTCAACAAACATAAAAATATATTACAATAGATATTTTTGAAACAGTGAACATTAATAATTACTGTGTACTTGCTCTTTCAGAATCATTTGCTACCCACTGGCCACTATACTGGGCTATTGTTACAGTTTGACTTTGCATCAAATGTATCACGTCAGCAATCCTTTGTTGTTCATGATTATAATGCAAACAAAAGAACAATTATGGTGATGTCAAATTTTATTTCCATAATTTCAATGTTGGGTATATACCCAACTAAATGATATTACTCAATACGCTTTTTTTGGTGCTATAATCTGAATGTATTTTTTTTTTCAGCATAATTCATTTGTATTTGTACATCGATATCCCCACCTATTGCTTGATGGCTATGGTTGGATATTGTGCTGCTCATGTGATGCAAATAGAAAGCAATTTGTTGAAGCCCTACCTAATAATATACAATTAGATCCTCAAAAAGGTATGTAAAATAGATGTTACTGAAATGAAATGATTAAAACAGGCCAAACAACATTTTTGTACTTGTCAGATATACCATATCCTAGTTGCATACACATATTAGCAATGGAAAAAATATCTGGTTGTGTATGATAGAAAGTTTGGTTTTGAAGCTAAAGATTATATTGAAAAAAGTAAGTGTTGTGTGTTACTCTTTCAGGATATAAGGTGTCTGAACAGCTTCACCAAATTTTGACTTACACTTACATACTATTTGTTTGAAGACCCTTGTCAAAGATGTGAGAACTTGTTACATATTAATCTGACATTGCATGTAGTGAATGTCTCAAATTTGTATTTGGCTTATTTTTTCAATGTAAAGTTCTTCATGTGGTATGGGAGAAAATGTCTTCATCCTTAAATATCAGTTTATTGGACATTTCAAACCCTTGTGAAGTCATCGTTCTGTGTTTTTACAAGACCCTTGTTCGACATTGTTCTTATTACATGTGGATGTTAACCAGCACAGCTTTACAAGCAAAAATATTGTTAAAACTTGTGAATGATTATTTACACAATATATTTATCTCATCGAATTTCTTTTAAGAATGCAGAATCCACATCCATGATGCAGTCTGTTTTCAGTGATCATTCCTACCATGAGATGCAACCTGAAGAAATATGTTTTGTTATGTGAAAATAACTTTTTTGTACAAATACACGTATTGTTTCTCAACCTTCTAATACCCCACAATTTGTTACCATACATCCTGTGCCTAAGTTCAGGAGCTTCTATAAAGCTTTTAGGGTGATAACAACAGGGCAAATTGAATTTATTTATGACTATTGAGGTATAAACATTCATACTCACATACATACATAGCCACATACTTACAGTACATAAGTAGTATAGTACATGGGGGTAGGAGATCAAAAAAAGTGTACTTTTTTTTATCTCATACGCCCCATGTACTATACGGAGTTTAACCGTGGGTAAAAACTATCTTTAGAAATAAATGTTAAGAAAGCATCGTTTCGGAGGCGATCCGGCAGCGCAGAGCACTTCGTGCTCGAGCAGGGGGATGGGATCGCCGAGAATTCATGCGAGCCTGGTGGGTAAAAAATTCTAGCTTTAGCTAGAATTTTCGGCTCGCCCCCGTGGTGTCCGAAGGACGACAGACATAAAATATGCTCTTTACAAAATATGGAATCTATATGTTTTTGAAATATATAGGTGCGTTTAAATTTTACAAACAGTCTTTACAAACAAATGTTAACAAGCATCGGTTCGGAGGGGGATCGGCAGCGCAGAGCACAAAGTGCTCGAGCAGGGGAATGGATCCCCCGAGAATTCTGGAACCCAGGTGGGGAAAATTTTTCACGAAGTGAAAAATTCGGGGTTCCCCCATAGATTCGATGAATATTCGAAGAATATTCGAGAATAACAGAGGCTTAAAAAATGCTCTTCAAAAAACCGTCTTTAGAAATCAAGTGTTAATAAAACATCTTTTCAAAATTTGGAATCTATATGTTTTTGAAATATATAGGTGCGTTTAAATTTTAAAAACCGTCTTTAATAATCAAGTGTTAATAATCAAGTGTTATTAAAATATCAGTAGCAGCGCGCTTTATAGTCAATGGTATATTGGATTAACTAGTGGTCTTTAACCATGGTCTTGAAACTCAGCGCGTGGTATAAATATTCTTTAATAATCAAGTGTTAATAAAGCATCTTTTTAAATCGTTGTGTCGGGCGATAAATTTCAGGCAACTAAGCCTGAAATTTTGAGCGCAACAATGTCATAGATGCTCTTTAAAAAAATATGGAATCTATATGTTTTTTTTTAATTTGTCTGTCAAGCGTGTGTCACATGTACATGTTTAACAATGTTTTATATAATTTTTGTTAAAAGTGTTTTTACTAATTGTTTCAGGATTTTGAATCTTTTTGTATATCGCTTTTGTATTAATTACTTATTACAAACAGTTATCATTATAACTGTTTGTTAATATTTAGTTATTTGAACCGATATTATAATGACCATAAGCTAATGTTGTTACACCATCATCTAATATATATCGTTTATCATCAAAACAGCTGAGTGATACTTTATTAATTTCATAACTACTAAGTTGATGGTTTACACTTCTAATAGTTTTCATTGTATGATGCATTTGTTTGTTTTCAAATAGTGTTGTTTTATAGTCTTCATGTTTTATTTCACTCTTAATAATATTTTTCTTAATTCGTTTAGCTTTTTTATCTCCTTTATTATTATCTTTAATATAACTATACATCTTGCTTCTTAAACCAACAAATTCTTTAACTACTATTCCAGCAGCTTCATCTTTCATTTTACCAATAACTTTTTTATTAGTTTTATCATGATATTTATGGTATTCTGGGTAATCACTAAAATCAAATTTATCTTTATCAACCCAAAAATCTTTATAGACATCTTCAGTTTCGATTTCATATGTTAAACTATCTGTGTCTGTGAAAAGAAGTTTAGCTTTATCACCATACCGCTTTTTGATATAGTTGTAATGAAAATCATACATAAGAACTTTACTCAAATCTAAGATACACATGCCAACATATGCTGGTCTATTAAGTGTTAGTGTTTCTTTGATCTTATGCACAGCCACAAGGTTTTCATTAAAGATTTTACTACTTACATAAGTAGGTTTTGAAGATAATTTTAATAATTTATTTTTATTAGTTACTAGTCTAACATCTATTCGTTTCCTTAAGTTTTCCATAGTCTTACCAAATACCGAATTATTCATTAATTTGAAGAAGTCTTTTTCAAAAGAATTTTTTGCATTAGTTCTTTTTTGAGTATTAAAGTCTATATATTTTTTCAACCATGGAGATTGATTAAATTCAAGTACTCTATGTACTTTAGTTAACTTTAAACCAAGATCTAAGTATAGTTGAAGATTTCTATAATGCAGCACATACTTTTCTTTATTTTGTAATGTAGGTATTAATTTTGAAACTAAACCTGTTGATATATTGTAATTAGAAGCAATTGTCTTACAATATTTTGACAACATATCGCTTGTTACCTTAACTTTTTCCGGTGGAACAGGATAACCGTTATGTAAATCATGTAGTTTTTCAGGGTATTCTAAATCAACTTCTAAAATTAAACCTTTTTTACTATCTGCTTGATATTTAGCAAGGTTTATGTTGTTAATCTGTTTATCAGTTAACCATTTGAAATTACCAGTAGGTAAGTTTTGTGACATAGCCCAGCCATACAGATTGTTAGCATCTAAATACATTAAATATTTTGATGGCTTATTATTATCAAGATGATTGATATTTGTTATTAGCTTTACCATATCGATTAGAAATATAACTAACACCTCCTCTCATACCCTTTTCAATGAATTGAAACATATCAATATCTGTCATTAATTCTAATTTAATATCTGTCATCTTTAACATAGCATCCCAAGACAACCCAGGAGATGTGAAATAGTGGCATGGGTCTAATTTATAATATTCAAGACATGTTTTCGAAAGTTTTCAAATACATCAGCTAATAACAAAACGTCTGATTTCAGATACAGGTCGTGATACTCACCCATGTTTTTTAGATTGAATGTATTCCACACTTTTTGTGCATGATGGTATTGTTCATCTGATATATTATCAGCAGTAAGAATACTATAAAAGTCTTTTTGAAGGTAATTTTCATCAAACTTTTCAAAGCTATCCATATAATCATATGGGTATATACCTTTTTGAGTCATTAAATTAAATTTTTCACCTTGAAACTGCTTATAGGTATATTTAAATGAATCTTTAGGTAAATTACAAACAAGCTTTTCAAGACTAGAGCTCATAAATTGAAAACTATCAAGAAATGTTAAATGGTTTCCTAACATAAAAGCCATATACTTTTCCATATTATTAGGTATAGCATTTATATTCATATGCGTTTCTTCACCTTTGTTTTTGTATGTATGCTTATTAACAATAGCTCCGATTTCTTGCATAATAAAATGGCTGTCATACCCACGCAGATTGTGAAATATTACTGGGATTTTAAATTTATCAGAGTCTATTCTAAGTTTTAAATTACAATCTTGATGAGCTGACCCTCTATATTTTCCAGTGATATGACAATGGTCTCGAACTCGAATATCTTTGTTAGTATATTTTTTGTTACAGATATGACATTCATCAGCTTTTTTAAATTTTTCTTCATCATCAGAGGTCATTTTTAATGGTTTATTAAAGTAGGTTTTCATAATATTTTTACAATATTTAACTTCTTTTAACATAGCTTCCATAAATTTGTAAACAGCCTTTTCACCCCTATATAGTTGAATTGGTTTCGTGAATTTATCATCATAACAACAAACAACTTTATATCCATAACCACAGTCTGTATGTTTCTGATAGGCTTCTGTATATGATTTTTTATTATTTTGGGTACAATTAGATATCTTTTCTGTAATAGCCTCAAAATCGCTATATATTACAAATGGTACTTGTTGTTGCTTATGATAGTTGTTGAAGTTCAGTATGTTATTATTTTTATCAGGCATTTTTACTGCTTGTGTACCATTTATTAATATACAGTTTTCTATATGGTTATTTAATATTTTTTCAGAACTAAAACATTGAAGGCAGCGTATACAAAAATGTTTCCTTTCCTTATGCTTTGTATGATTATACATAAATGCATTAAAATTTTTTATTAGAATATAATGTTTGTTTTCATTATCAGTTATCAATAGTAGTTCCATATGGTCTTCAAATTTTTCTTTTGAAATGAATAATGGATATGGTTGTTTATCTTCATAACCGAAAACGTTAATGTTAATTCTGTTTTGCTTTTCGATTTTATTATAATGTTTAACAGTCACTGGAAAATCAACCCCTTCATAATTAAGCTTTTTAATATATTCCTTATCAGATTTTTTAATCCTTTGTGGGTATTTATTTTGTGGGTTAATATGTCTAATATGACACCATCTAAAGCATTCATTATCTCTATTTTTGATATTTATCAAACCTTTTTTACTATTTTTAAGTTCTTGTGGTAAATTAATGTATGAAGATCCTTGTAATGGCTTGTATTTAACAACATTAAGATAATGATTATCTATAGAACGAATAAGCCATCCAGAACCTTCTTGTGTATATTTATCAATCTTATTTAATATATTTTTTTCTGAAATTTGTAAGGATTCATTGATTTTATTAGAATTAGTAATTGTTAAAGCTGGACTGTTGAAATAAGCAATTTTGTTAAAAACCAGCAGTACCACCATCTTTTATTTCAAATTTTTCAAATGTTACCTTAAGCGTTTCAACAAATTTAATCCTTTCATTGTTGTTAATAATTCTTTAATATAATATGTAAGATACTTTCTAGTGTTCTGTAATTGTTTTAATGGATCTTTTTTGTTAATAATGCTTATTTCATATGACTTTGTATAACCTTTAAGAGCATTGTTTGTTTCTCTTATTTTAACTCTTGGTGTTGGTATTGGTTTTTTATTTTTATCTGATAGCATCTGTGTATTGTTCTCATACTCTTTAATCATCTCTTTTACACTCTTTCTTGGTTTTGGGATTGGTGTTAATACTTTGATTAATTCGTTTTTTCTAAGTTTATAATAACCTTTAACCTTTTTTTCTTTAGCAATAACTTTTAACTGAGTTACAGTCATTTGTTTGATATTGGATTGTGATAGTACTTTTTGTACTGGTTTGGAAATTGAAGTATTATTAACTTCAACCCACGGCTTTTGATTTAATATTAAATTAATTAAATCGTCTTTAGTCAACTTTTGAAGTTTATCTTTATTCATATTAGGCATACTATATAAAATACTCATGTCTTTAAGTACCTTATGTTTTGTTTTATCTTTATTCATATTAGGTATATTATATAATATAGGTTTGTCTTTAAGTACCTTTGGATTTAAATAATCTCTATTCATATATATATAGTATATATTTTATTTTATTTTTTTTTAAACGCACTAATTTTAATTATAGAAATAAATCTATATTTAAAACTTTTTGTAAAAAACTATATTATTTTTAATTTTTTGAATTTCGAACATGTTTTTTTGTCCGAAGATGTAAAGTTTTATATGCTAAACTATATGTTTTATTACATAAATCACAATGCCATGGTTTTGAGAGCATATATAATGTCCTATGTTGTTTAATTTGTTCTTTAGTATAAATTTTTGGTCTTCCTCGTATTGGTTTATCTGAACACATATATACTAATACTATATATTTTATTTTTAAAATACTTATTTAATGCGTTTGAGACAAATTTTAATAATACCATTAGCACTTGAATAATTACAATATTCATATAAATCAAATTTTATAACATAAACATCTGTATCTATATTGTTGATTTCATACTTAAAATAACAATCATCCCATCCATGATATTTATTAAACAGAGCTTCAGTGATATGTGTAAACCGTGGTTTATAAAAATCACTACTCATAGTATCTTTATTAGATGGTTTAAATGTATTTAGTATAATCGGTTCATAATCAATATTCATTGCACACATAATATGTAAAATTTTTGTTATATTTTCTATATTATATTTATTTTTTGAAAAAGATAACCATTCATTTGTATTCAATTCATAATATGTAGTTATATATCTATCAACATCGTCTTTATAATAAAGTTCGTACTTTAATGATTTAATATACATGTTTTTGTCTTTCATTATTTCATCTAATAAATCTAAACTAACTTCATGTCCTTTAAATTTATATACATCTTTATTTTTTTGAACCACAACCATTCTATACTAATACTATATATTTTATTTTTTTAAGGTGCGTTTATATTATCCTTTGTTTTATACAATGTTTTTTCAAAATCCTTCAAAACAACTTCTATATTAGAACTAGTTTTTTTACAACATAGAATAAAATTTCTAATCTTTTTTAATAGATCTTTAAGATTCATATATAATCATAAATGTTTTATTTCTTTAACTGGGCCCAGTTGTTATAATAAGTACAGTCAATATCTTTATCCCACTTAAGGATTTTATATACTTCACCAAATAATCTATCGTCAAAAATCCTCTTTGTCTTACTATTTTTCATATCTTTAATATGGTGTTTTAATGGTATACCCCTACGGCTAGCTAAGCGTATTATATAATAATTATACATACTAATATTCTTTTTCTGAATCAACTTATACTTAATCATAATACTAACAACCTTTATAAAATCATTTGTCAATTTCTCAACATATTCAAAAGTTACACACAATCTAATTTTATTATAAAACCATTTCTTTCTTGAATGAACTGATCGTTGACATTTCCAAATCTCTGGTATCCATTCATTAACTATCTTATATGAGTGAACAGAACCACAGTGTTTGCACACATTCCTTGTATTATCTGAAATAATTTCTTGATTTTCACAACATAAGTATACCTTAGCAGATTTATTAATATAACTATCACATATCTTTTTATCACAAAAGCAACAATTTACGTAACCAAAAAACTCTTCTAACTCTTTATGAATCAATTTATTACAATACATATACTAATACTATATATTTTATTTTTTAAGTAATTTTATATAATAAATATCCAGATATAATACCAATCACAACCATTGTACCAGATTGATAATTTTTCATATTATTAGATGGTTTGTAAAAGTCATTTAATTGTGGTTCTCTATGAAATGTTAATCCGTTGTAATGTATTGTTTTTACTTTTCTAAGCGCATCTAAAGCTTTGTTTGTAAGTTCTATATCATCATCAGCATATTGAAGTTCTTGTCTTAGCTGTTGTATTTTATCATGCTGCTTGACTTCATTTTCATAGAATGCCTCTTTAGCCTTAGATAAGTCCTCTAGAGCCTTGTTATGACGTTTCATTTCCTCAGCGTAACCGTTTTTATCAAGTTTATGAAATAGCCAGCCTGCTAGACTAAATCCTAGGCCATTAACAACAGCTCCAAAAGCTGTTCCAACCCCACTAGTAATAACACTTGTCATATATATTTATACAGATTTAACTGGATTTTCAGGAATCCATTTTTTGTCTTGAGCATATTTAACTAGCATTGTTGATGCTGTAACAGCAATAGCTAGTTTAGCAAAATCTTTGATACTGTTTGTGTCTGTTAATTTTTGACCAAATAGTTTTCTAGAAACCATAGAAAGACCTACAGCAGTTGTTGTCACAAGTAATGCATTAAAAGCTTCATTCATAAATTGTTTCTTAGTCATAGTATTACTCATATATAATAGGAAATATTTTATTCAAATGAGTCTAAATTATATTTTTTATTTTTTTGTATCAAAACATGTTTTTCACTAGTTGTTTCTTCTCTAGCTTTATCGTTTGTTAATTTTTCCTGTCTCTTATCATTTTTCCTTGTATAATAGAGGCTAGCAATAGCGGTTATCACTCCAATAGTTCCAAATAAGAATCCGTAATTAATATTCCAGCTATTATTTTCAGTTCTCTGTTTATGTTCTAATTCAATCCTATCTCGCATTTTTTTTTCTTTAGCAACTTTCGATATAGCAGCCAATCGTTTACCAGCTTCGACTCTAATAGGGTCTTTCTCTTTCTTAACTGTAGTTATCTTTACGTTTTCGTTTTCTTCAGACATGTTATATAATACTGTAGATTTTGTTCACAGATAACTCACAGACAATCTTATAGATAACTCACAGATAATCTTATAGATAACTCACAGATCTTTATATTTTTTGTTATATTTACCCACCATACTATCTATAGGAGTACAAAAGTCAATTATAATATCATCGATAACTTTTATGTCTGATAGAAATATCACTTCATCATAAGGTAATCCTCTTAAATAAGATCTTAAATCCATAAGTATTTTTTCATATGATGTATATGCAAATTTACACATTTCTAAGTTATTATTAATCTTACTCTTAACCATATAACCTTGAACTAAAGCACCTAAGCCACTCAGGGTGGCTATAACTACCGGGTTTAAGGTTATACTACCAACAACACCACCAGTCGAGACTAGAAAAATACTTCCCATGTTTAATGATAGTTTAATTTTTTTTAATTTATTATACTTCCATTTATAACAGGTATACATCTTGTGATAGTACAAATACAACTTTTTCAGCTTTTCAAATTCCTCTTTACTCAACTTACTCGAAATATGATTAAAATCTAGAACTTTTTTCATATTATATTATAAAACATATTTAACTAATATGAATGATGATAGCGTTGATATACCGAGTAAAGCAATCATATCTGTTTGATGGGGATTATTTACTATCATTTTTGCATGTTTATGTACTAATGGTTTTTTATACACTTCATCTAAAGTATCTAAGTGTTGTGAGGGTTTATTATCTTGATGTACTTTTTTAGGTTCTTCCTTTTTAACTCCATAATAATTTATTTTAGAATTAACCCCGAATTTCATATTTTTATTAGATAATGTTAAAATATTATTATACCCATCAATCTTTTTATCTAATATGATCATACGGCTGGGTATTAAAATCATACCAGGGCTGATTGCCATATTTAAAATAACATTAGTGTCTTTTATACTCTTTCTCATGTTAGATATCAATATAGTCGTATCATTCTGTACTATAGTATCTTTTAATAATTTTCTAAAAACGTTTTGAGTTTGCAGGCTCTTAGCTCCATGATTAACTATTGACCATCTTGTATTTGCTTGAGCTCCAAGAATTGTATAAACAAAGCTTTCAATAGACTCTTGCAAAAGAATTTTTCCGACTAATGTAATACCTTCCGAATGATATGCAATGAAGCTACGATAATCAGTAGTCGAATATTGAAAATTAACATAATAACCATCATTGTTTTTATCAAATTTTAAAATACCTTTATAAGGTATATGTTTCTTCAATTCCGTAAAGTCATATTTGTCTAATAACGATGGATGCTTCATAAGTTTCCTGATCTGATAATATAAATGATATTTAACAAGGCTTTGTATAATTCTACTTTTATCAAAATTTAAATGATTAAGCCCTATACCGCATAAAAAACTAGCAACATAAGCCCCACAAATCATAGCGTAGTACGCTTCTTTTTTATAATTTAAATGATTTTTAATATTATATCTTATACCAGTCTGCTGCTCTTTTTTACTTTTAATTTCACTTGTCCATGTAGCTGTTATAGGTGGTAAACTACTCATAAAATAATCATTCTCTGTGACGTATAATCTAAAGTTACAGATATCAACATTTACCGGCCTTTGAAATGTAGGTTTTACAATAAACTTTGAGGACCATCGATGTAACATATGATCGAAATAGTCCTCAGAATGACCTTCATCCCCATTAGCAGCTGCCATAAGATTTGAAAACAAAGGTGTTTAGTTGTTTCTAAATATATTTTTGGCCATGTTGGTACATTTTTTGAATCATCATCGCCTAATTTTATAGCATTTTCTTGTATTTGCTTGTTTGACATATAATATAAGCTATGTTATATATGAAAAAGTTCACTGTTTTTATAGACGGAGATAGTAAAAAAATTGACTTACAAGAAAGTATAGTAACAACTAACTATTCATATTTATATATTAAAAAAGCTTATGTGTATTGGGAATATAAAAATATAAAATTAAATAATACTTTAGCTTTTACAATAGGCACAACAAAATATAATATAGATGCTGGTTACTGGACTTTTAAAATGCTTAAAACGTTTCTTGAGTCTGTTAACGTAAAGCTTCAAATGGTAGAAAAAAACGGAACTTGTAAAATAACTAATAATAATGACGAGGTATTAGTATTATCTGATACTCTTATTAAAATGTTAGGTTTTAATGATACCATAAAAACTATAAAAAAAGGTATAGTACAAAATGGTGTTTATATAGTGGATATAAACAGAGGATTGAACTATATTCAAATTTCTTCTAATATTGTAAATTCAAGTTATAATTATAACCCTGAAGGGAAAAAAAGTAATATAGCTTTAACTTTACCAGTAATAACAATTCAGTCGTTATTTGGTACTGTATACGAATACAACGATATTGAATCTAAAGTTACAATTATAAAAGGAGCCTTTAACGAGCTTATATTTAATATATTAGATCAAGATGGCTACCCTGTTAATGTAGGTAGTATTCTCCTTGAATGTTATCTTGAGTAAGTTAAATGGATGAAGACATTAAAATTGAGCAAAGTTTAAGAGATATTTATTATGATCCGAAAACAGGGTATCAATCAGCAGAAAGGCTGTATCAAAAAGCATTACAAGAAGGTATAGATGTTAGTAGAAAACAAGTTAAAAAATGGTTAAAATCTCAAGATACATACACTAGATATAAGCCTATTATTAGAAGACATAAATTCAGACAAACAAGGGTAAACTATCTTGGTGAACAAATACAAATGGATTTAGTTGATATGGGTTCTTATAAGTATAAAAACAATGGTTATTATTGGATATTAACAGCTATTGAAATATTAAGTAGATATGCATTTGCTACCCCTGTTTATAGGAAAGACACAAATAATATGACAAAAGCTGTTGCAAAACTATTAAGTCAATTTAAAGATAGATTTAATGATTACCCGAAACTAGCGCAATTTGATGATGGTAAAGAATTTTATAATGTAGGTGTTAAATCATTATTAGATAAACATGAAATTAAGTACTTTTCTACTAAAAATGATAAAAAAGCTGCGATTGTCGAAAGATTCAACAGAACCCTTAAAACATCTATGTGGAAATATTTTTACAGTAAAGGAACATATAAATGGATTGATATATTGGATGATTTAGTATATAACTATAACAATACAAAACACAGTACAATCTTGATGAAACCTAAAGATGTTAATAAAAGTAATGAAGATGAAGTATGGAATACATTATACAGTCATGAAGTTGCTTATTTACCATTACCTAAGATTAAAATTGGTGATATGGTTAGACTATCAAAGTATAAATCTATATTTACGAAAGGTTATGAAGCAAATTTTACAGAAGAGTTGTTTAAAGTGACTAAAGTTATTAGAGGAGACCCGAATTTATATGAGATAGAAGATTTAGAAGGAGAGCCCATAATCGGTAAATTTTATGAAGAGGAACTATCTGTTGTGAATAAGAAAGATGATGTTTATAGAATTGAAAAGATATTAAAACGTAAGAAGTTTAAAGGTAAAAAGATGGTTTTAGTTAAATGGTTAGGTTATGATAATAAACATAACAGTTGGATTCCTGAAAGTGAAATACAAAATATAGAGTAATCTATATAATGGCTGAAGGAGGTTTTGATTATATTGAATTAGAAGATAATAAGCAAGAAGATAATAAGCAAGAAGATAATAATGATGATAATGAAAATATTGCTGAAACATCATTTATTAATGATAATGATGATAAATTATTTATTACTGATAATGATGGTATAACAATAACAATACCTAATACTCTTCCTGATGTTCCTACTTCAACTCCTGTTTATACAAATATTATTAGACCTGAAAATGAAGTTTCTTTTCTGTTGAAGATTTTATTACAAAAATTATAGAAAAGAGTTTAAATTTAATAACCTAAAAGGTTGCATATGATGAAGGTATTATTTTAGATTAAATTTAGGTAAAACTGATATAAATAATATTACTTACAAACCATTAAATAAAAAAAATGAGCGAGGTGATAGTATAATTGTTTTAAAACGTAATAGTAATGGTGTATTACAATACAATAAATCAGAAAGTGCTAAAGAAGCTGTTAAACAATTTAAAAACGAAATTAAAAGAATTATTAATTTACAAGAGGAATTTATAAAAACTGAAGAGAGTATGCCTATGGTTGATTTAAATAATCAATATGCAGATAATTTCAATCAAATAACTGGTGAAGAACTTAGAGAACATATAGGTGTAATGACCCCCTCTGGAACTATTGATAAAAGAACACGCCCGCAATTCATAAAAACACAAATAAATCACTTTGCTGAAGAGCTAAACAAAACTCAAGTTAGAATAAATGAAATAGAAAAAAATGAAAATGAAAATGGTATTAACAACAATATTGATGAATTAACTAATTTGCACGAAAGAGCCGAAGAATTAGAAATTATAATTAGAGAAGAAGAAGAACAATTAGAGAAAGAGGATGTACGAGATAAACAGGAAGAAGACATTACTAGATTACAGCGGTTTAAAGAATGGGTTAAGGAAAATATCCCAGGATTATCAGCTTTAGCTATATCTGTAGGATCGATAATTACAACCATTGTCATTGGTGCAAGAAAAGCAATCCTACAAGGTGCTCAAGCTACTAGTAAATTTTCTAAGGCTTTAGCAAATCTAGGTAAAAAATTATGGCCAGTGTTAGGACCATTATTGAATATTATCGCTCAGGCTATATCTTGGGGAGCTAAAGGTTTAGCCTGGTTAGCTTCTAATCTATGGGTTTTAGCTATTTCTGCTGCTTTGTTAATATATGATAAGTATAAACAAAGAAGAAAATAAAATATGTTTTAATATATATATGAACAGATTACAAGAAGAACTTTTACCTGGATATAAAAGGACTGCTATGACAAAAATTAAAGGTAATAGAACTTTTTATAGTATAACCTTTAATCCTAATAGTCTTAAACCGAATGAACAAGTTTATGTTAATATTCCGAAGTTGAAAGCAAATAGTTGCTTAGTCCCTGGTTCACTTAATCTATCGTTTGATCTTAAAATCAGTAATACAAAAAGCCACTTTCTAAATAATCTCAGTAAGATTTTACAACATAGACTACAAATTAAAATTTCTGGTGAGACATTATACGATTGTAGTGAACATAATGTTATAAATATATACAAAGATTTATGGTTACCCAAAAGCAATCGACAAAGCCTTATTGAATATGGCATATGTAGCCAAAATCTACGAAAACTCATTTCCAAGGATGATAGTGCTGCAACAAGGGGAGATTCAGAAAAAGTAGCAGATAAATTGATGTATGATATTTATGGTACAAGGCAGAAAATTAATATTGATAATATTATTAAAGACCATGGTTTGTATTGTCCTTTCAATATGAATAATAACTTTCAATACATAATAACATTACCACCAAGTGATCAAGTACTTATTCCTCAAAGTGGTCAAACTATCGGTGATTATGAATTAGAAAATATTCAGCTTGAATATGAAACTATTGAAAATCAAGAAATTGCAGATGAGGTGACAAATTTATATTCTATAGGAAGAAGTTTATTTTATCAGCATATAACCCTCTTGAAAAAGGAAAAATGGGATAAGTCAAGTACATTACAGAATGTTAACATCAACGTACCTCGTAAAAGTATGAAAGGCATTATACTAATATTCACCGAAAATGTAATTAGTGATAGTGAAAAATTTGAATATCCATTAATTGATGAAGTTAAAGTAACTGTCGAAGGAGTCCCAAATTGTATTTTTGCCCAAGGTATGAATAAAACATTATTTTATGAGGAAGCCCGAAAATTTTTTGATAGAAATATCCCGATAGATTGCTTCATGACAATTGAAAAATTCTATAAAGATAAATTCAGTTTAGTCATCGATTTACGCACTTTTCAACAACAAAATATTGCTGGTAACGGTAAAAAAATTATTAATACTCAAAATGGTGTTTTACTAGAAATTAAAAAAAGAGCATATACAAAAGATTTAAACTGTTACATCTATGTTGTTAGTGATGCTCTTGTTCAATTTGTTAATAATGATTTACAAAGTATTCAATACTAAAATAACCAGTAATATATAAATGAATACACCTTTTAATATGATTATTTTAGGCATGACAAATTGTGGTAAAAGTTATTACCTTCTCAAAATGTTAGAAGAAAACTTTAATAGACATTTTGATTATATTATTTTATTATGTCCAACGCTATCATATAATAAAACCTATCAAGAATGGAAATATATAAATGATTCTGATTTAATTAAAGTAGAATGTGGTCAAGACCGTGTAGATATTGTTTTAAAATATGTTAGTGATGTATATAAAGGCACCAATAGTCTTATTATACTTGATGACTGTGCGAGTTGCTTAGATGTTAAAAATAGGATATCGGAATTAGTGAGATTAGGGTTTAGTGCTAGGCATTATGGGCTTTCTACAATTGTGGTGACACAGCAATTGACTAGTATTGCTAAACCATATCGCGAAAATATAAGTTATTTAGTTACATTTTATAATACAAACCGAAATGATATGAAAACAATATTTGATGATTATCTTTATGGTGTTGAGAAAGATGATATAGAAGAAATAACCAAAAAATTGAAAAATAATAAGTATGCACATTTAGAAATCCAACTTGTATATCCATACCAATGGAAAATTGTTATTCCGCAATAAAACATGTGTTAATATATATGCCAAAGCGTAAAGAACCTGAAACAATTGATGATATAATTAATGAGATTGATTCCGCAAATGATACTATCAAAGATGCTGTATGTGATGATAATATACAAGATAAGCCGCAAGAAAGTTTTAATAAAAGAGATCAACTACTTAAACTAGCTGAAGATGGTGATTTAGACAAGTCAGTTGCTTACATTAAAAAAGCTAGCCAAAAAATTATTGATAAATTGTACATTGAATACGAGAAAAAACGATTACAAAAATCTAATGAGTTTTTAACTGATTTAGTTATATCAAAATTTTCAGATATATTAAAAGAGTTTGATGCTATTGAAGATTCCAAAGAATTAACAAAATAGCTTAAATCAGACGACCTTTTAAAACGAGATGTGTACAGTTTAGTAGAAAAAATATCACCATTTTTACCTTTTTTAGGATTTTTATCTGGTAGTGTAACAACTATTAAACATGTTTATGAATATAAAAATAATAAACCGGATATAAAATCTGAGTAATAATATAAATGAGCTTATTTTATGGACATGATAAAACAGATATTAATGTAAATATACAAGGATCATTAGATAAAACACATCTATCAGATAACTACTATACTAAAACTCAAGTTAATAATAAATTTAATGACCACTATAACAAATCTCAAGTTGATAATAAATTTAATGACCACTATTATACCAAAGCACAAACTGATAGTAAGTATGCTTTAAATTCTAATTTACTAAAATATTATACTAAAATACAAACTGATAATAAATATGTTTTTGTTTCAAGATTAGCCAACTATTATACAAAGAATGAAACAAATGGTAAGTATGCTTTAAGTTCTAATTTAAATAAATATTATACAAAAAATGAAACAGATAGTAAGTATGCTTTAAGTTCTAATTTAAATAAATATTATACAAAAAATGAAACAGATAGTAAGTATGCTTTAAGTTCTAATTTAACTAACTATTATACTAAAACACAAACTGATAATAAGTATGCTTTAAATTTAAGATTAGCCAATTATTACACAAAAAATGAAATAGATGATATAGTAAATAGTAAAGTAGTATATCAAAGTAACCAATTAAATTATAACACAACTGTTGATAGCCAACGAAATATTATCAGAATTGTTTTTAATAATATTAAATTTATTGAATTTACACTTTTATTAATAAATCCATCTGATAACTCTAAAACAGTTAAATTAGATATTATGGTAGATAAGATTAACAAAAAATTTATCATTGAAATAACAAATGATAATGAAAAAAAGATAGCTAATGCATTACTAGATTTATATTACGTATACTGTGCTGATGATGATTTAAACTATATTTATATTATTATTGAACCAAAACAATCTGCAGCTTCACTAGGTTATAACGAATGGAAAAGAAAATGGCTGGCAGCATTTAATGGATTAACCACAATTCAAGTTTATTCACACCATCAATCTACATTATCTATGAGATATAATGGTTATTCACAAAATTTCGGGGCTACTATAGAAGATAATATTCTATCAACTAAAAAATTTGTAAATGATGAAATCGAAAAATTAAAAAAATTTATTAAAGATAACTATCAAGCTAAGCCTAAAGATGAAGGTGATCATTAGATATCATTGACTACATATCACATAACTGTTTGTAATAAGTAATTAATACAAGAGCGATATACAAAAAGATTCAAAATCCTGAAACAATTAGTAAAAACACTTTTAACAAAAATTATATAAAACATTGTTAAACATGTACATGTGACACACGCTTGACAGACAAATTAAAAAAAAACATATAGATTCCATATTTTTTTAAAGAGCATCTATGACATTGTTGCGCTCAAAATTTCAGGCTTAGTTGCCTGAAATTTATCATGACACAACGATTTAAAAGATGCTTTATTAACACTGATTATTAAAGAATATTTATACCACGCGCTGAGTTTCAAGACCATGGTTAAAGACCACTAGTTAATCCAATATACCATTGACTATAAAGCGCTGCTACTGATATTTTAATAACGCTTGATTATTAACACTTGATTATTAAAGAATATTTATACCACGCTGAGTTTCAAGACCATGGTTAAGACCACTAGTTAATCCAATATACCATTGACTATAAAGCGCGCTGCTACTGATATTTTAATAACTTGATTATTAACACTTGATTATTAAAGACGGTTTTAAAATTTAAACGCCTATATATTTCAAAAACATATAGATTCAAATTTTGAAAAGATGTTTTATTAACACTTGATTTCTAAAGACGGTTTTTTGAAGAGCATTTTTTAAGCCTCTGTTATTCTCGAATATTCTTCGAATATTCATCGAATCTATGGGGGAACCCCGAATTTTTCACTTCGTGAAAAATTTTCCCCACCTGGGTTCCAGAATTCTCGGGGGATCCATTCCCCTGCTCGAGCACTTTGTGCTCTGCGCTGCCGATCCCCCTCCGAACCGATGCTTGTTAACATTTGTTTGTAAAGACTGTTTGTAAAATTTAAACGCACCTATATATTTCAAAAACATATAGATTCCATATTTTGTAAAGAGCATATTTTATGTCTGTCGTCCTTCGGACACCACGAGGGGCAGCCGAAAATTTAGCTAAAGCTAGAATTTTTACCCTCAGGCTCGCATGAATTCTCAACGATCCATCCCCTGCTCGAGCACAGAAGTACTCTGCGCTTCTCCAGATCGCCGAATCCAGAAGTGACTTTCTTAACATTTATTTCTAAGATAGTTTTTACCCACGGTTAAACTCCGTATAGTACATGGGGCGTATGAGATAAAAAATTACGCTTTTTTTGATCTCCTACCCCAATACTACTCTATGTACTGTAAGTATGTGGCTATGTATGTATGTAGTATGAATTTTATACCTCAATAGTCATAAATAAATTCAATTTGCCCTGTTATTTATCACCCTAAAAGCTTTATGAAGCTCCTGAACTTAGGCACAGGATGTATGGTAACAAATTGTGCAGAATTATTAGAAGGTTGAGAAACAATACGTGTATTTGTACAAAAGTTATTTTCACATAACAAAACATATTTCTTCAGGTTGCATCTCATGGTAGGATGATCACTGAAAACAGACTGCATCATGGATGTGGATTCTGCATTCTTAAAGAGATTCGATGAGATAAATATATTGTGTAAATAATCATTCTAGAAGTTTTAACAATATTTTTGCTTGTAAAGCTGTGCTGGATTAACATCCATGTAATAGAACAATGTCGAACAAGGGTCTTGTAAAACACAGAACATTGACTAAAGGGTTTGAAATGTCCAATAAACTGATATTTAAGGATGAAGACATTTTCTCCCCATACCACATGAAAACTTTATTGAAAAAAATAAGCCAAATACAAATTTGAGACATTCACTACATGCAATGTCAGATTAATAATAAACAAGTTCTCATCTTTGACAGTGCTAAACAAATGAGTATAGCAAGTGTAAGTCAAAATTTGGTGAAACTGTTCAGACACCTTATATCCTGAAGAGTAACTTTAACACTTACTTTTTCAATATAATCTTTAGCTTCAAAAACCAAACTTTCTATCATACACAACAGATATTTTTTCCATTGCTAATATTATGCAACTGGATATGGTATATCTGACAAGTACAAAATGTTGTTTGGCCTGTTTTAATCACATTTCAGTAACATCTATTTTACATACCTTTTTGAGGATCTAATTGTATATTATTAGAGTAGGGCTTCAACAAATTGCTTTCTATTTGCATCACATGACAGCACAATATCCAACCATAGCCATCAAGCAATAGGTGGGATATCGTGTACAAATACAAATGAATTATGCTGAAAAAAATACATTCAGATTATAGCACCAAAAAAGCGTATTGGTAATATCATTTTAGTTGGGTATATACTAACATTGAAATTATGGAAATAAGTTGACATCACCATAATTGTTCTTTTGTTTTGCATTATAATCATGAACAACAAAGGATTGCTGACGTGATACATTTGATGCAAAGTCAAACTGTAACAATAGCCCAGTATAGTGGCCAGTGGGTAGCAAATGATTCTGAAAGAGCAAATTACACAGTAATTATTAATGTTCACTGTTTCAAAAATATCTATTGTAATATATTTTTTATGTTTATTGAGCACATTCTACCAGATGTTAATAAAGTTTTGCTACACAGTGTTTCATGCATAAGCCATCAACAACATATTGTCAATTTATAACACATTAAAAACAGTAGTAAACAGTATAAAGGAAATATAACTGTATGTGAGAACTACTTGACTATGTTGACATGGTTGTTTGGTTCCTCTGTAATAATGAGTAGATTGTGGTAAAGATATCTTCAGAGTCCTACAAATAAAGACCATTACAATTTAAAATGTGTTTAGACTTTTTTAATAAGTGTTTAAATAATGCATGCCTTCTTTTAAATTACTTCAAATTTTTTAGTTATTTCTAGTGAAAACAGTCCACATATAACTTAATGACTTTTCATGAGAAACAATATCAATATGTACATTAAAACCTGTGTTTGGTGGTTAACTCTTAGTGCTTGTCATAATTTTCAACAATATCTTCACTTTGTTCATTCTACATATAAATGAAAAAAACCCATAAACATAGCGCATTTTATATCTACATAGTTTTACAATACATGTAAACTTACAAATCCACAAATTCATTTTCTTGTTCAAAAATTGAGATTCATATGACCACTGCTATTCTATTAACATATATGACATTGTGATTAAAGGATGTAGAGAATCAGTTTAAATGGAAAATGTGCTCCGATAAGTGTTTTTCATACACCACATTGTGGGCATAAATAAATTTGTACACATACTTTTGTCAATATAACTGTGGTAATAAAAATAAATTAATATGAAATTGTGCAACCAGAAAATAAAAGAACACAAATTTCTACCGCATCATCTTTTGTGTGTTCCTTTCCTCTCCCGTTATTGTAAAGAAAAGTCATTTGAGCGTCTGAATTTCTTCCTGATTGATAAATTTGCAAGGTACCCAAAATTATTACCCCGATTATAAAACCAGTACTGCACGTGTTCTTGGATTGACAAAGTTAGCCTAGAATTAGTCATAATTAAATTACCATTCTCCCAGCCAGACTTCCCGATAGATATTTAAAAGTACTAAGCATAGCACTGGTGACTAGCCCCTGTTGATCGATGCCTTGCTTGAACTTTTGATGTTACAAACTCTAAAAAATATGAATACGCGAAGAAATATTGTCTCGCCATGAACTTTGAAAAATGTAGTAAATGGAGCCCTGAAATTTCTTCTTAAGCACCAGTCGGATAATATACACGATATAGTTAACATACCACTTGTTCAGAATACGCCTTTTTGAAAGCATGTCCATAATATTCACTATCATCCATTGTAACCACTATCAACATCCTAATGTCATTGGTCAAAATAGTCACATGTTTGATTTACTTTTGCCTTTCATTCATGTCATTTCTAGATATCAATTTTCTTATTCGTCCAACGTTCAATCAATAATAAAAATATTAATTGTAAATTTATTATAGCGAAATGACGTGACGCCAAAAGTTACAATAAAACATATCACAATTTTTCGTCGTGGTATAGTGAACTATCTATCTCGACCTTATTTAAACCTGAACATTTTACGAAGATGGTTCGAAGTTCTCTGCAATCTCTCACCAGTTTAAAACCAAAGACAAAGTAGGATCTTTAACTCAAGATCCAGGGAATGAATTGAAGTTAAGTGTACGCCTTTTTAAGCAGGTATTTTACGATTCATAAAGATATTGTATCCGGTTTTTACATAAAGCTTGAACATTAGTTGTTGTATCTCCTAACTACAAGCTCTTCAATTAAATGGTGACTTTAAATTTTTAAGCACAATGTGCATCATTGCATTTGAATCACATTTTTGAAAAGGCACAGTGAATTTTTTCAATTATAACTTGTTCACAGTCCCACCATACAATACAATCAAAGTTAAAAATAAGACAATTAAATAACAATATACATTTCCAGGGTTCTTTTAGGCAAATATAATACACTGGGACTTTGGACTTTGTTGGAAGAGCAAAATGGAATGCATGGAACGATTTGGGTGATTTATCACAGGTGAATATTTAGTTTAAGAGGTACTATCTTATAATGAACATTCAATATGTATCTAGTTTCAAACATCACCAAAGGACTGTATCTTTCAACAATTTTATTGAACACTCTCACAGTTATAGATCACAACGTTTGCTAATTTATATTGCTACTTTGAGACTGGTTACATGACGTTTCTGCAACACACCCGAGGTCAAAGTTCGTATGTATTAAAATGCAGCAATGTGTATAGTTCGTTATTGAGGATAACGTGAAGATTATTTTAATTAGGGAAGGATATTTCTACGTTATAGTTAATTGTAACTGTTTAATTTTTATGTTTTTTGAAATTGTCGTTTTTATGACTATTATTTTAGAGCATAGGCATTGAAGAATCTTGTGGTAGTACAGGTATTTTCAACATTTTTTTGTTGAAAAATTCTCTAGTTTCAATTCTTCAAAATTTCTCATGCCATCTTTACTTTAGAATCCTTTCGATACGAGAAATCGTCAGGATTTGAGGTTACTTTATACGATATACTGAATTTAAATTTATAATAAGTAATCTCATCTGTCCAAGTAACTTTGCTATAATTCTATGGATAAATTATGTTTTATATAACAGATTATTGATGATCCTACTTCACTGGTGTTCAGCAAGAACGACGTATGAAGTTACTGTCGTTAATTAACAATATAGCCCTTGATAAAGGGTTGGATGGTCAAATTATAAATGTCATGGTTCTTCCAGACCAATTGGAATGAGTATGATCAATGAATTCTCGACTTGTTGCTAATAACTCAATATATTTATTTTCAAATTTCTTAGCTTTAAATATTATCAACTGTAGAAACAATTATAACAAAGTACATAATCCTTTTCGTGAAGCCCATGGATGCGTTCGTTCATGATGAAAGAGTCATATTGTATAATGAGGCTCTCGTTCATCACGAGAGTTATAAGAGAAAGTTACGTTGTAAAGATAATAAGTAAAACGTATAAACATGCTTAGTGTTTGTTTAAAGTTAAAGTTCAAAAGGCAGAAATTTTTTGAACCTTTGGAAGTATCCTGGACGTTCTAGTTTTTATGAGAAGAATTCTTGTGAAGAAAAGAGAACAAATTTTGAAACAAAGAATCCCGTTTCCATTCCTCCCGATACGAGATAGTTGATCACTAGAGCGTCGCATGTTAACTAAGGGAACCACATAATCCTTGTTTGTTTTCCATGAAACATATGGATGGTTTGCTCCTGATACATGAGAAACAGTAAATGGGAGAGTTAAATCAGAAAGATATAAACCGATAAAATTGATATAAAACTTTTAAGGTTGTCTTTATTTATAAGTGTCAGACAGGGTCATAAATTTAATTGAAACATTGCTTGGTTTGTTTTGTAGAAGAAAACAAAAAGATAAAATTCGAAAGCAAAAAACCCCGTTTTCGGTCCATGCTTCCCGATACCTTCTTAAGCGCAAGGCACTAGAACGCCGCATGTTAACGTTTCGGTAGGATATTTCATTTCACATATCCTACTTGGGAGATGCAATAGGCTTCAATGCATCAGACACTGAGATCACCTGCGATAGGCTTTGCTCAGGGTACGCAGGGAGAATGCGGTCGCCACCGAAGTGAGGCCCTAAGCCACTGCATACTATATCGCACCCAGCTTCCTGCTAGACAGAGAATCTACTATATGAAGTTTTAGCTTTATATATATATACCAAAATTAAAGGCGTACGAAAGTTGTGGGATGATTGTCATCGTTACCGCATGCGCAGATGATTTATCTTAAAACGTGTGACTGAGCGAGCTAATTACTCCAAAATCGGTACTAGTACATCCAGTTGGTCGTTACCATGAGCTTGGAGAATTTATTGGAATTGACAACGCATGCTCAGATTCTCAATTAATTGTAACAAAGCGAAGCTCTAATTTTGCTTGTAGATGCAAAGCAACCTGAAACAAGTTGGGCAGTTTCCATCATATATTTTTGGCATGCTCTTTGTCTACATAGCTTGTTTGACAAATTCATGTGAAACTCGTCAACACTTTGTTACGGCACTCGTAATATCCGTGACAACGATAAATGTTTTTATTATTCTCTACCTTTATACCATGGCATGTCATATCCAAGCTTTCCTTTAATTTGACGGGAATGGTTTATTCACTCTTATCTATTAAATTAATCCTCTTCTCTTCTACAAATGCAATGCCATAGTCCGACTATTTCATTGCACGATTTTGTAATTTGATCACGTTTTTTGACACGTGTGTTTACCATGGAAAGATGGATTGCTTAAATGTACCTAGTTGTTTAGACTAGTTGGAATATAGTTATCCTGTAATGTATACTCTTGTGAAACTCCAGTGAGCATACGTAGTGTGTCTTCTATAACCTCTATTCTTGTTCTCCACTTCATCATCTATCCATATTTGTTCTTTTTTAGTTCTCAGCTCAACACAACCCTTGTCTGAAGTTCCTAAAACCTTGATCTACCCAAGAAAGATCTCTCGTGGTAACATGTTAGGTATGGCCAGTGGTTGGTCATCGTCATTGAGCCTTTTGACACCAGTTCAGTATACGTTAAATGTCCTGAAGACGTTGAGGAGGTTGCTAGTAAGGCGTCGCCTAAACCAGAAGTTAGTTTTCATGGTATGCTAACGGATTACGCAAACGTTGTTAGGAAGAAGCTCACATCAAATGGTTATGGTCTCGTTCCATCGTCATCTGAGGATGTTTCATGTTTATCCTGTATCATTCACCAATGTTACAAATACTTAGTTTTTTTATGTTTTTTTTAAATTGTCGTTTTTATGACTATTATTTTACAGTATAAACATTGAAGAATCTTGTGGTAGTACAGGTATTTTCAACATTTTTTTGTTGAAAAATTCTCTAGTTTCAATTCTTCGAAATTTCTCATCTTAATTTTCATCTTTACTTTAGAATCCTTTCATTAGAAATCGTCAGGATTTGAGGTACTTTATACGATATACTGAATTTAAGTTTATAGCGTAAATAACTCTCATCTGTCCATTGTAACTTTGCTATAATTCTATGGATAAATTATGTTTTATATATAACAGATTATTGATGATCCTACTTCACCTGAAGGTGTTCAGCAAGAACGACGTTATGAAGTTACTGTCGTTAATTAACAATATAGCCCTTGATAAAGGGTTGGATGGTCAAAATTATAAATGTCATGGTTTCTTCCAGACCAATTGGAATGAGTATGATCAATGAATTCTCGACTTGTTTATTTGCTAATAACTCCAATATATTTATTTTCAAATTTCTTAGCTTAATAAATATTATCCTTTGTAGAAACAATTATAACAAAATTACATAATCCCTTTTCCGTGAAGCCCATGGATGCGTTCGTTCATGATGAAAGAGTCATATTGTATAATGGGGGCTCTCGTTCATCACGAGGATTATAAGAAAGTTACGTTGTAAAAGATAATAAGTAAAAACGTATAAACATGTAGTGTTTGTTTAAGTTAAAGTTCAAAAGGCAGAAATTTTGAACCTTTGGAAGTATCCTTGGACGTTCTAGTTTTTATGAGAAGAATTCTTGTAGAAGAAAAGATAAATTTTGAAAACCAAAGTCCGTTTTAAGTCCATTCCTCCCGATACCCCGAGATAGTTGATCACTAGAGCGTCGCATGTTAACTAAGGGAACCACATAATCCTTGTTTGTTTTCCAAGAAACATATGGATGGTTTGCTTGTGATACATAGAAACAGTAAATGGGAAATTTAAATCAGAAAGATATAAACCGATAAAATTGGTATAAAAGTTGTTTAAGGTTGTCTTTATTTATAAGTGTCAGACAGGGTCATAAGAATTTAATTGAAACATTGCTGGTTTTGTTTTGAGAAGAAGACTTAAAAGATAAAATTCAACAAAAACCCCCGTTTTCGGTCCATGCTTCCCGATACCTTCTTAAGCGCAAGGCACTAGAACGCCGCATGTTAACGTTTCAGTAGGATATTTCGGCCCCATATGTTGCCGGGAGATTATAGCAAGCGCCATAAGCCCTGAGATCACCTGATATAGGCTTTGCTCAGGGTACGCAGAGGAATGCGGTCGCCACCAGGGTAATTTCAAAGCTGGCCTATCGCACCACCCTTCCTGCTAGTTGAAATCTACTATATGAAGTTTGGCTTTATATATATATACCAAATTTAAAGGCCTACGAGTTGTGGGATGATTGTTATCGTTACTGCGCATGCGCAGATGATTGTCTTAAAACGTGACTGAGCAGCTAATTACTCAAAATCGGTACTAGTACATTCAGTTGGTCGTTACCATGACTTTGAGAGTTTGTGGAGTTGACAACGCATGCTCAGATTCTCCATTCGTTTGGCAGGCTCTGGGGAATTTTTGCTTGTAGATGCAAACAAGCTGGAACAAAGTTGAACAAGTTTTTCCATTATATATTTTGGCATGCTCTTTGTCTACTTAAGCTTGTTTTACTGAAATGCATGTGAAACTCGTCAACACTTTGTTACAGCTTGCATCGTAATATCCGTGACAACGTTAAAAGCTTTTTATTTTCTCTACAACTATACCAGCATATTGCATGTCATATCAAACTTTCCTTTAATTTGACGGAAATGGTTTTTATTCCTCTTACATCTTCTGCTTTATAATTAGTCGACCTGTATTTCTAAAGTAATATTTCAATGCCCAGAGAATATTTTATTTTGTGGCTCTCTTCTACAAATACAATACCATGTCGACTATTTGATTACTAATTTTATAATGATCACGATTTTTTGACGTGTGAACTACAGGAAGATGGATTACTTAAATGTACCTAGTTGTTTGGACTAATTTAAGACCATAGTTATCCTGTAATGTATACTCTTGTGAAACACCAGTGAGCATACGTAGTGTGTCTTCTAAACCTCTCTTCTTGTTCTCCATTTATCATTATCCATATTTGTTCTTTTTGGTTCTCAGCTCAACACAACCCTTGTCAAGTTCTAAAGCCTGATCTACCCAAGAAAGATCTCTCGTGGTAACATGTTAGGTATGGCCAGTGGTTGGTCATGATTGAAGCCTTTTGACACCAGTTCAGTAACGTTAATGTCCTAAAGAGACGTTGAGGGTTGCTAGTAAAGCGTCGCTTAAACCAGAGTTAGACAGCGGGTAGCGGATTACGCAAACGTTGTTATGAAGCTCACATCAAATGGTTATGGTCTAGTTCCATCGTCGTCTGAGGATGTTCATATTTTATCCTGTATCTTTCACGCAATGTTAAAATACTCCAAGTTTTTTTATGTTTTTGAGTGTCGTTTTATGACTATTATTTTAGAGTATAGCATTTGAAGAATCTTGTGGTAGTAATTATTTTCAACATTTTTGTTTAAAAATTCTCTAGTTTCAATTCTTCAGAACCTCATCTTAATTTCATCTTTGCTAGAATCCTTTCGATACGAGACATCGTCGGGATTTGAGGTACTTTATACGATATATTGAATTTAAATTTTATAGCGTTAATAACTCTAATCTACTTATCGTAAGTTTGCTATAAATTCTATGGATAAATTATGTTTTTATATATAATGAATTATGATGATCACTTCACCTCAGGGGTTTCCTTAAGAACGACATGTAAGTACTGTGTTAATTAACAATATAATGCTTGATAAGAAGGGTTGGATGGTCAAAATTATAAATGGTTGTTCCAGACCAATTTAGATAATTATGATCAATGAATTCTCGACTTGTTATTGTTTAATGTCAAATATATTTATTTTCAAATTTCTTAGCTTAATAAATAATATCTTTGTAGAAACTATTATAACAAAGTACATAATCCTTTTTTTCGGCGAAGCCTATGGATGCGTTCGTTCATGATGAAAGAGTCATATTGTATAATGAGGCTCTCGTTCATCACGAGAGAGTTATGAGGGAGTTACGTTGTAAAATGTAATAAAGTAAAAACGATATGCTTAGTGTTTGTTTAAAGTTAAAAGTTCAAAGGCAGAAATTTTTGAACCTTTGAGTATCATGGACGTTCTAGTTTTTATGTAAGAAAGAATTCTTGTAAAGAAAAAGACAAATTTTAAAATTAAACAATCCCGTTTCGGTTGATACCTCCCGATACTTGAGATAGTTGAGCACAAGGCGTCGCATGTTAACTAAAGGGGCCATTATCAGCAATTTGTTTTCCATGAAACATATTGGATGGTTGCTCTTTGATACATGAGAAACAGTAAATGGAAATTAAATCAGAAGAGATATAAACTTCGATAAAATTGGTATAAAAGCATTTGGGTTGTCTTTTTATTTATAAGAAATTAATCGACAGGTTCATACAAGAAGTTAATTGAAACATTGCTTGGTTTTGTTTTATTGAGAAAACAAAAGAATAAAATTCGAAAGCAAAACACCCCGTTTTCGGTAAGCTGATACATCTAATGGCCTGAGGCACTAGAACTGCGTGTGTGACTCAGTAGGATATTTCGGCCCCTACACTTATCTGCTTGGGATGCCAATAGCAAGCCCATCAGACCCTGAGATCACCTGCGATAGGCTTTGCTCAGGGTACGCAGGAAGAGTGGGGTCCATGCGAAGTGATGAGGCCCGTAAGCCACTGCATACTATATCGCACCCAGCTTCCACAGCTGGTTGAAATCCTGTAGAGTTTTAGCTTTATATATATATACCAAAATTTAAAGGCGTACGAAAGTTGTGGGATGAAAGTTGTTATCGTTACGCGTAATACCCAGATGATTTTCTTTGATAATTTGACTAAATTAGGTTGGAATTTCGTGTAGTGCAAGTACATATAAGTTGTCGTTGTCATGACTATGAACGATTACTCGAGTGAAGTGCGCATGATCGGGCGCATTGCGCGAACGATTTCTCTTAAATTGTTGCTAAGCATGCTATTTACTTCAAAATTCTTGCTTGTAGATGCAGTTGGTCGATGCCATGACCAGCAGGCAGTTACTGGTGAGTTTGGTCAACCAGATGTATTAGTACCGATTTGGAGCAATTAGCTCGCTCAGTCACGTTTTAAGACAAATAATCTGCATGCGCGTTCGTGAGCATGCGCAGTCAACTGACCAGGTCCCCATGTTCATGGTCATGCAACGACAACTATATGTACTTGCACTGCATTTGTGTCAATTAACTCACTTAGTCGCAAATTTAAAGAAATCATCTGCGCATGCAGTAACGATAACAATCATCCCACATTTTTCGTACGCCTTTAAATTTTGGTATATATATATAAAGCTAAAACTTCATATAGTAGATGTCAACTAGCAGTGGAAGCTGGGTGCGCGATATGCAGTGGCTTGAAACCGTCTTCGGTAACGACACACTCTCGTACCCAGGCAGCCTATCGCAGGTGTCTCGAAGATGGGCGAGCGCTACTTGGCATCTCCAGTAGGATAGCGTGAAGGGCCGAAATATCCAACGAAACGTTAACATGCGGCGTTCTAGTGCCTTAAGGTAATCGAAGCAGCCGAAAACGGGGTTTTAACCGGTATCTTTTGTTTTCTCATAAATAAACCAAGCAATGTTTCAATTAACTTCTTGACCCTGTCTGACACTTATAAATAAAGAACGGCAAACATTTTATATCAATTTTATCGGTTTATATCTTTCTGATTTCTCCCCATTTACTGTTTCTCATGTATCAGCGAGCAAACCATCCGCTGTGGAAACAAACAAGATTATGTGGTTCCATTAGTAACGGTCAGCTATCTATGGTATCGGGAGGCGGACCGAAAGGTTTTGGTTTTGTTGTCTTTTCTTTACAGAAATTCTTCTCAAAAAACTAGAACGTCAAGAATACTCAAAGGTTCAAACAACTTTCTGCCGAACTATCAAACAAACACTAAGCTGCGATTTTTACTTATTACCTTTACAACGTATTTTCATAAATATAGTGATGAACAGGCCATATACTATGACATTTCATCAGCGAACGCATCATCAGGCTTCGCGAAAAGAGGTTATGCTGTCATAATAGTTTCTGCAAAGATAACATTTATTAAGCTGAAATGAAAATAAATATATTTGGTGTGCTTGCTAAAGTCGAAATTGATCATACTCATTGATGATCTGGAGCTGGCTGACATAATAATTTCGACCATCTACTGTCGGGGCTATATTGGCATAATTAACGACAGTAACACTTCATGCGTCGTTCTTGCTGAACACCTTCAGGTAGTAGGATCATCAATAATCTGTTATATAAAACATAATTTATCCATGGGAATTATAACAAGTTACCATGGACAGATGAGGGGTTATTAACGCTATAAGCAAATTCAATATTATCGTATAAATACCCAAGCCCGACGATTTCTGTCGAAAATTCAAATGAGTGAAATTGAATGGCTGAAAGTGAACTGAAAATTTTCAACAAATAAATGTTGAAAATGCTACTTACTGCAAAATTCTTCAATGTCTATGTCTAAAATAATAGTCATAAAAACATTTAATTCAAAACATAAAAAACTAAGTATTTGTGCATTGGTGAAAGATACAGGACAATTTTATGAACCTTCTCGGAATGCGATGGAACGAGACCATAACCATTTGATGTGAACTTATTCAACAACGTTTGTATCCGTGGCATGCCATGAAAACAACTTCTCGTTTGAGCGACGCTGCTGGCCTCCTCAACATCTTCAGAACAACCAACGTATACGAACTTTGGTGTCTGCTCGTGAAGACCAACAACCATACCTAACATGTTACCACCAGAGATCAACAGTGAATTGGGCAGGAGTTGTGTTGACTGAAGACGAAGAGCAGTATGGATAGATGATGAAGTGAAGACAGAATAGAGGTTATAGAAGAACGCACTACGTATGCTCATTGATGTTTGACAAGGTATATATTACAATAACTATGGATCAACTATTCGTAACTACGTACATTTAAGCAATCCATCTTTGCCATGTTAACTGCATGTGTCAAAAACGTGATCAAATTATTCGTGAATATAGTCAGTTTATGTATTATTATTTGAAGAAGAGGCAATAAAATAAAAACATTGTCTTGGGGCGTTTTGTAAATATTAGTTTAGAAATACAGATGACTTTAATTATAAGGCAGAAGATGTAAGAATGATAAACCATTTCCCAATAAATCAACGTCAGCTTGGATATGATGAAAATATAAAGTATGGTATGAAAAAATATAAAACATTTTAACGTTGTCAATATTACGAATGCCGCTAACAAAGTAATTGACAACTCACAGCATTGTCATAAGCAAGTAGACTGAAACATGCAAAATATGATGAAAAAACTTGCTCAACACATCTACAAGCACCAACTTCAGAGCTCGCTCTGTCACAATTAATTGAGAACCTGGGCATTCATCAACTCACAAACTCTCCAAGCTCATGGTAACGACCTACTGGATGTACTAGTATCGTTTTGGAGTATTAGCTCGCTCAGTCACAGGTTTTTAAGACAAATAATCTGCGCATGCACTAATCTTGACTTCCAGCTACCCAATTTAAGCAAGTTTATAGCAACGACCAGCCATCTACTAGCACCAATTTGAAGTAAAATAATATGCTTAGTAACAATTTATGGAGAAATCGTCTGTACTCGAGGCATGCGCAGTCCTCGAGTAATTGTTAATAGCCATGACAACGACAACTATATGTAGCACTACATTTTGTGATTTAACTCACTTAGTCGCAAATTCTCGAAATCATCTGGGCATGCGCAGTAACGATATTAATCATCCCCAGCTTTCGTACCTTGCTTTAAATTTTGGTATATATATATAAAGCTAAAACTTCCTTATAGTTGATATCCACTAGCAGTGGAAGCTGGGTGCGATATAGTATGCAGTGGCTTAGGGGGCCCTTGCTTGGTGGCGACCGCCCTCTCCCTGCGTACCCTAGCAAAAACCTATCATAGGTGATCTCAGGGTCTGATGGGCGGAAGCTTGCTATTGGCATCTCAGAGTAGGATAGCGTGGAGGGCCGAAATATCCTAACGAAACGTTAACATGCGGCGTTCTGGTGCCTTGCGCTTAAGAGGTATCGAGAAGCATGCAGAAAACAGGGTTTTGCTCATTCGCATATTTAATTTTCTTCTCTCATAAAACAAACCAAAATAATGTTTAAATTAACTTCTTATGACCTGTCTGACATACTCAAAAAAACAACAAACAAGTTTATACCAATTTCGGTTTATATTTTCTGTTAACTCTCTACATTTGCTGTTTCTCATGTATCGGGAGCAAACCATCCATATGTTTCATGGAAAACAAACAAGAATTATAGTTCCACTGGATAGATGCGACTTTCTCTAGTGATCAACTATCTATGGGTAATGGGCATGGTTTCCGAAAGCAGGTTTTTTGGTTTTCAAGAAAATATTTTTTCTTTACAAATTCTTCTCATAAAAACTAAAACGTCCAAAGATACTTCAAAAGGTTCAAACAACTCTCTCCCTTTTTTAGGCTATAACAAACAAACACAAACCTGAACGCCTATCTCTCCGCCGGGATGTAATGTTTCATACATGACGATAAAGAGCAAATACGACGTGGTTGGTGGTCAACAGTGGGTTTTACTTTCTATGAATACAGGCCTCACTAAAGGCGGCAAGTAGACAGGCTTTGGTCTTTAATGGAAAAAGCAGTCCCATCTCGATGTAATGAAGAGGTACTATAATATTAATGCTTTGTATTTTATCTTATAAACTCTGAAATTTACTCAAACTAGTTGCTGCAGCAGTAGATGGACAAACTTTATTTATGTTTTGGCTCCAAAGTGATTAAATCTTTTGTTTCTTAAATTACATTTCTAGTCGCCTTGTTTTTATGGTATTTCTAATCAGATAACTTTCTAGTTTGTATGTTTGTGTCTCTATTAGATTTGTGGTCTAATAACTGTCTGTGTTCTCTGGAAGTATGGGTTGTCTCTTGTTATGTTGTTTGTTAACTGTGATGTTCATGACCTCATTGTCTTCTGATTATTATGTTTCATTACATTATTGTATGATTACTATATTTTCTGATGATTGTATTGTTTTATGCCATTTTGTTGTCTGATGACATTTTCTGATGATTTTTATGACTTTATTGTTTGATGATCGTATTGTCTAATGATTACATAGTCAATGACTGCATTTTTAAATGACTATCTTGTCTAATGACTGTATTTAATGACTGTAATTGTTCAATGACTTTATGTTTAATAACTTTATGTTCATTGACTGTGTAATGACTGTATTGTTTAATGACTGTATTGTTCAACGACTTTATTGTTTAATAACTTTATTGTTCAATGACTGTATTGTTTAATGACTGTATTGTTCAGCTGTATTGTTTAATGTGTAATGTTTCATGACTGTATTGTTTAATTTCTGTATTGTTCAATAACTGTATTGTTTTAATGACTGTATTGTTTCATGACTGTATTGTTTAATAACTATATTGTTCAATGACTGTATTGTTTAATGACTGTATTGTTTCATGACTATATTGTTCAATGAATGTATTGTTTGATGACTGTATTGTTTAATGACTGTATTGTTTCATGACTATATTGTTCAATGACTGTATTGTTTAATGACTGTATTGTTTAATGACTGTGTTGTTTAATGACTTTATTGTTCAATGACTTTCTTGTTTCATGACAGTATTGTTTAATGACTATATTGTTCAATGAATGTATAGTTTAATGAATGTATTGTTTAATGACTGTATTGTTCAATGAATGTATAGTTTAATGAATGTATTGTTTCATGACAGTATTGTTTAATGACTATATTGTTCAATGAATGTATAGTTTAATGAATGTATTGTTTAATGACTGTATTGTTTAATGACTGTATTTTTTAATGACTGTATTGTTCAATGACTATATTGTTCAATGAATGTATTGTTTAATGACTGTATTGTTCAATGAATGTATTGTTTAATGACTGTATTGTTTAATGACTGTATTGTTTAATGACTGTATTGTTCAATGACTATATTGTTTAATGACTGTATTGTTTAATGACTGCATTGTTCAATGAATGTATTGTTTTAATGACTGTATTGTTTAATGACTATATTGTTTAATGCTGTATTGTTTCATGACTGTATTGTTTAATTACTGTATTGTTTAATGACTGTTTTGTTTAATAACTATATTGTTTTAATGACTGTATTGTTTTAATGACTGTATTGTTCAATGACTGTTTTGTTTAATAACTATATTGTTTTAATGACTGTATTGTTTAATGACTATATTGTTCAATGATGTATTGTTTAATGACTGTATTGTTCAATGATTGTATTGTTCATTGACTGTATTGTTTAATGACTATATTGTTCAATGATGTATTGTTTAATGACTGTATTGTTTCATGACTGTATTGTTTTAATGACTTTATTGTTCAATGACTCTTGTTTCATGACTGTATTGTTCAATGACTGTATTGTTTAATTACTGTATTGTTTAATGCTGTATTGTTTATAACTATATTGTTCAATGACTGTATTGTTTAATGACTGTATTGTTTCATGACTCATATTGTTCAATGAATGTATTGTTTGATGACTGTATTGTTTAATGACTGTATTGTTTCATGATTTATTGTTTGTCAATGACTGTATTGTTTATGACTGTATTGTTTAATGACTGTGTTGTTTAATGACTTTATTGTTCAATGACTTTCTTGTTTCATGACAGTATTGTTTTAATGACTATATTGTTCAATGAATGTATTGTTTAATGAATGTATTGTTTTAATGACTGTATTGTTTAATGACTGTATTGTTCAATGCTGTATTGTTTCATGACTATATTGTTCAATGAATGTATTGTTTAATGACTGTATTGTTTAATGACTGTATTGTTTAATGACTGTATTGTTCAATGACTATATTGTTTAATGACTGTATTGTTTAATGACTGTATTGTTCAATGAATGTATTGTTTAATGACTGTATTGTTTTAATGACTGTATTGTTTAATGACTGTATTGTTCAATGACTATATTGTTTAATGACTGTATTGTTTAATGACTGTATTGTTCAATGAATGTATTGTTTAATGACTGTATTGTTCAATGACTATATTGTTTAATGACTGTATTGTTTCATGACTGTATTGTTTAATGACTGTATTGTTTAATGACTGTTTGTTTAATAACTATATTGTTTAATGACTGTATTGTTTAATGACTGTATTGTTCAATGACTGTTTGTTTAATAACTATATTGTTTAATGACTGTATTTGTTTAATGACTATATTGTTCAATGAATGTATTGTTTAATGACTGTATTGTTCAATGACTGTATTGTTCAATGACTGTATTGTTTAATGACTATATTGTTCAATGAATGTATTGTTTAATGACTGTATTGTTTCATGACTGTATTGTTTAATGACTTTATTGTTCAATGACTTTCTTGTTTCATGACTGTATTGTTCAATGACTGTATTGTTTAATTACTGTATTGTTTAATGACTGTATTGTTTAATAACTATATTGTTTAATGACTGTCTTGTTTAATGACTATATTGTTCAATGAATGTATTGTTTAATGACTGTATTGTTTCATGACTGTATTGTTTAATGACTGTATTGTTCAATAACTGTGTTGTTTAACGACTGTATTGTTTCATGACTGTATTGTTTAATGACTGTATTGTTCAATGACTGTATTGTTCAATGACTGTATTGTTTAATGACTATATTGTTCAATGACTGTATTGTTTAATTACTGTATTGTTTAATGACTGTATTGTTTAATGACTATATTGTTCAATGAATGTATTGTTTAATGACTTTATTGTTTCATGACTGTATTTTACATGCGTCAAATGCATTAAAGATAAAAGAAAATGAGATGAAATTCCTCATTATCTTTTGTTTTGAATGCATTTGACTCATGTAAAGTGTGAAGTATAAGACAGGCCTTATTGTCTCATGTCTGTGTTGTCGGAGGGTGCATAACCTCTAAAACTCATAAACTCTGGTGCATAACCTTTTAGTGTCCTCTAAAAACTGTTGAAGTTGTTGGCTGCATGTGCATGCCTGTTTCTGTAGATATTATCTTATAATTTCAATGATATAACAACTCAAAGATACAATTTTGTAATCTAATCGTCCTACGGCTGAAATTTCTTGGGAAGGGGAGGGTATGGCAGGGAGTGACATCCGTCGTTCGTCTAGTCGGCAACTTTTGAAATTGAGATAAAATACAATGTGATGTACTGCAAGTTAGAAAACATAAGGCAATATTATAAAGATAATTGTTCCATAACTTTAAAAGTACATTACATAGGGTTTTGTACTAGTACATATTGAATCTTATTTAAAAGAAATTTTGAGATAAAGTAATACAAAATATTTGGCACTTCCATGACGTGTCAACGTGATATGTGGAAAGAAGTGAGAGAAACTGTTCTTTTCAACGAAAGCAGCTAATAGATCCATTCTATCGTTAAACCGCAACGTTAAGTTCATTTATCCAATATATCTTAGAGGCAAATTCATTGGCAAAATTATATTCTTTAGAAATTCAAAACCAATAGTTTTTTCTGAATGTAATTTGAATATCAAATTGAGGAGCTATAATTTATTTTGAGGTACACTGGATCCGCCACTGTTTCCAGTTATTTGTCCAAGCCAATTGTGAAGATTTGCTTGCAAAACTGACGTTGATTTAGTGACATTTGTGGTAGATAAAAATTTCTGATTACTACATTGAATGCAGCACTAACTAATTTAATGATTCTTTTAACGGTAAAATCCTGTGTGCTCTTACGTTTTCGCCTCAAAACCATTGGCTGTTGTTGCCTTAGCTTTTTTCCTGAGCAATATGCATCAGCGTTTCTCAACCACAAAACACACTGTTTCCTTAGAGTGCCGTAAATAAGTTACAAGTATGTTCAATACGGTTCAGAAAGAATTTACTGCATTTAGTTGACTGAATTTTGTATTTTTTGTTCATTAACGCGTACATACACGTTTTATTGCGATTAGTCCAGGAATCGTAATAAGCCGTTAGAAAATGAGCATCGCAAAAAGACGCAGAAAACTGAAAAGTAAGTTGAATTAGCACTTTTCAGCAGTTTTAAAATTGTAGAATGTCACGACTCATTAATTGTCCAAAGGAAACAATTGATCCAAACATGATAATAAGATTGCACCAGAAATTTCAATGTTTTGTAAAAAAACGTTACTATGTCCATAAAGTATGACACCAATCTCCCAACATATTCACCAGAAAGTAACATAGATGACTACCAATTGGCTAGGAACTTTCTCCAATTACAGCAGTCCTTTAAACGTAATATGAAAACATTAAAACAACAAGATTTTCAATGGACAGTTCTATAGAGATTTCCTATTAGACATAAGACATACATGTAGATTTCCATGTTCTTCTATCATTAACGTCATAAACTATTTTCTAATTATATTATTGGATAATAATATTGCCTCTTAAGTAGTTCGGCAAAGCATTCAAGAGTCTATTGAATCCATTTAATTATGATATGTTTGATTTGCTTATTTTACAACGAGTTGTAACAAACAACAAATGGTCTGGACGAACCAGAGCCAAACGTGCAACGAATTGTGCTATTCTTTGTGTCGAACGTTTATCGTCTAATGCATCTGAATGTTTTAGATGTTCTACTAATATCGTTGAGTGTTTGATGGAGCACTCTTCCAGTATTCTCCCAATCACCATGAAAGGTAACAGAATTCAACAGAAAAACTTGAGATTCTACAGCAACAAGTGCTCACTGACATCTCACCCAAACTAGAGCAACGTATCCCTTTCAAAACAAGTGTGGATAAATCCATAATTTCTTTGGGACCTATCATTCGGGGTGAAACAGTTCTGGGAAAAGTTGTCATTTAAAATAAGTTTTACTGCATGGCCTGAATGAAGAAGTGAATGTGCCCAGGTTGCGTTAAAATTGGGATAATATTCTTATATGCCTCGAACATTAATATCAGCTATTTGTATTTTGCAGTAGTTTGCGTTTGTGATCAATCAAGGAGACTAAGAACAATCAATAACGTGATAAAATTTGATGGAAAAACAGAAAAAGTTTGTTGTTGTCCTTTAAACGAGCATAATGGTTTGCTAGCTGTTTCTAGTATATGGGTTCGATTCCTGTAGTGCTCATTTTAAAAGGTTACAGCAATGCGCAAAAAATTGTTTATGTATACACTATATATATATAGTATAACGTATAGTATAAAGATATCAGTTCACATCGAAGGACGTCTTTATTTTACATAAAATTTTCACATTAGGCATAATTAGAAAATTTATGAATTATGTAAGAATTTGAGAAAATTTGATGAAATGCTTCAAAGAACTTAAGATTCTATTTAGGCATTGGCTATCTATACGTATGTATAGAGGCTTTGCATGAACACGTGACTTACAACTTGTTGATTAGCAACCGTAACTATGGCGCCATGATAGGGGGGCATGCAAAACGCACATGGCTTCAAGTCAATACGAACGAGTGCCATGCCTTCCTAAATATCGTGAAACTTTAAGTGTTGAAGATCGTGTTAAATACGAAGAGAAGTTAAAGTTAATTTGTGGTATCGATCCCTATAATGTTAGTCACAAATTTTTTTCTGACGCGATGGATTTATGGCCCAATGTTGAGTTCCCCGACATTGTGACCTACCTGTTGTTTTCAACAAGTAGGTATACCAAGGAGCAACTGAAAGCTTACAAAAGCTTAGAATCATACCAGTATTTTGTTGCTGGATGGGTGAGGTGTGTGTATGTCGGTAAAGCAAGTACTAACATCAAGATTTTAATCGCAAAGGTTAGTATAATTATTACTTAAAACGTGTTTTTACAATCATTGTAACAATCAGTATGAAAAAAAAATTTGGTGTTTAATTCATAGGTAAATCATTCGCAAAGCCTGAATGACACTCCTCTAAAACCATGGGCTGCTGTATATAACAATGGGTCTGTTATAACAGCACATTGCAACTGTAAAGCTGGACTGGGAGAATGTTGTTCACATGCTGGAGCGTTGCTCTTTGCTGTTGAAACTGGTGTACGAATAGTAAAGAACAGGACTTGTACGTCTATTCCTGTCAGTGGCTAATGCCTAAGACAGTATCAAAGATTACTTATCAAGAACTTTGTGACGTTGATTTTACTTCTTCCAAACGTAAAAAGCAAAAGCTGGATGAACATATCAATGAATTAGCTTCTAGTTCATCATCTACTACCGATCAGACAATGACAACAGACAAGCCTCGTTTGCAAAACAAGTACAAGCCGTCTGAAAATCAAATAAAGAAGTTTTATCAACATCTAAGCGACACTAAAAGTAATCCTGCAATCTTGTCACTGATTTCTCCATTTAACGAAAAATTTGTGCCAAAGAGACCTGCTGTTAACCTTCCAGACCCCTTGAATAAGTTGTACTCCCACCAATTTGCTTGTCTTGAGTATGAGGAGCTAATTTCGAAATCAAAAGAAGTTATGGAGACAATTACAATCAATCAACAACAAGCTGATATGATAGAAAAAGCTACACAAAATCAAAGCAAGTCTCAGATTTGGCATCAAATGCGAATGGGAGAATAACTGCCAGCAACTTCCACAGGGCTTGTTGCACAAATCCTGAAACACCATCACTAAGCCCGGTCAAAGATGTTTGTTATGGTTCACAGTTTAAGTCTGATGCAGCATCGTGGGGAAAGGCCAATGAGAAAGAGCCCTAAATCAATATACACAAGTCAGCATTGACATATTGTTATTTCATGAATTGTTCATCCAGTTAATTAAGTGTTTATTGCTGCAAATTGATTGCACATAAAAAATTTTTTATGCACTCATAAACCTAATAGCAAACATGTACTCATTTGGCACAAAAATTTAATTTTCTTAATTACATGGGCTTTGCTGTGCAATATATCAAAATAAATAATTAGATACATAAATATATATCTTAATTTTATTTAGGTAATGAAAGAAAATCATAGCATCTTCTCAGTTAAAGAATCTGGATTTGTAATTGATCCAAAGTACCCTTTTCTTGGTGCAAGTCCAGATGCAATCAGTTACTGCAACTGCCATGGTGAAGGATGTGTTGAGATTAAGTGCCCATACAGTTTAAGAAACAAGACTATCCAGCATGGCATAAGTGATGGAAAGAATTTTTGTCTCACTAAGACACCAAATGGTACCTTACAGATGGACAGGAAACACCAATATTACTATCAAGTCCAACTGCAATTAGCCTCTACAAAGTTAAAGTTTGTAGATTTTGTTGTCTGGACTCCAAATGACATTTATATTGAACGAATTCGAGAGATGACAATCCCTTGCTGTCAATATTGAAAAAGCAAAAGAAATCTACATTTTTGCAATTTTACCAGAGCTTCTTGCAAAGTTTCACACTTCAAAACCACTTCCATCAAAGATGTTTCGCACTATCACTGTTTTGGATGTAATTCTGGATTCAAGCGTCGCAATGAAGCAATTCGACATATAAGAAGTGCACATGATTTACAGCTTTCTGTTGTAGAGTTTGGTTTGGGGAAACAATAACAATGTTCTCAAAGTCAACTTTCTCCACATAAAGTAGCCCAACAGCAAGTACCTCAAAACCTACCATTTGAGCAGCAAATGTATCAAACTCAGTTCCCTCAAGTTCAGCAGCATCAGCTGGAGCACCAAGTGACCACTCAGCATCTCACACAGCTGCAAACACAGCAACAACAAGAGCAATTTCTACATATGCAACTATCTGAGGAAACACACCAACAAAGCAGCACAAACATAGAAATGTCTGAGGTTCACCAATATCAGGAGTTTTCTTACATGCCTGCTCAGTCTCGTTCAATGCGACAACAACCACCCAGAGTTAAATGTCCTTTCCTGGACTGTAAACGAGAATTTCATCCAAATTCCTTTCAAGCCACATAAAACCAAACATGCTGCTGATAAAGAAAGAAAATATCTTCAATGAGGTACTTGAATGGAATATGTGTTGACTCGACAAATGGGGTTTATCTTGTGAGGAAACAACTTAGTGGAACAGATCATCCCATTCATTGTCAATTTAAAACCACAAACTCTCCTTCTATTGCATGTAGTGTTGATACATGTCGTCAACTTAGCGAAACTGCTTCAAGAAGTGGTCAAGCAAATTTTCTTTGTGATCTTGTGCAGTCTACATATTTTATTGGGACGTCAACTGTTGTTGATCATTTAAGAGAAGATTCTCTTGATTATATAGTGAACACTTTGAAATGGTTGAAATTTGAACGGAGGTCTGAATGTCTGCAGTGGCAGAAACAAGCTAATGACAAGAATACCCCACTTGCTGTTCAGATGCCTGTCACACCTGATTCCTCCAATCGTTTCTTTCATTTTTCTGTGTTTGCAAATGTTAAACGGGATCATTACTGGTCATTTTGCAAACGAGTAATTGTATCATATGACAATGAAACTTCATCATTTCATTGCAAATGCTGCCCATCTCGTCGTTCCTGCATGCATAAATGCATTGTTAAGTGGGCAATTGGACAGTTTGGACAGTGGCATCCCTCTGTTGTTGGCACCACCCCACCAATTGATGATGAAATTGGTGAAGATTTAAGTTTACCAGAACCAGAAGATAATGCTGTTGAAGACGTTCTACTTGAAAATCAAAATCAAATTTCCCTATCTGGCAGCTTTTTTTATCCTCCTTCTGGAGATGTGGCTGCAAAGTTTGTTGAATACCTGTTTGCTGAAAAGAAAATCCCTTCACACCTTCCTTTGACATTAACTGTGGAAAGGAACAATTTGCTAAAAGGTAACTGTTTATTTAAATCGAACAAAGCAACCTTTTATTATTGCATTGTCTTCACTCCAACGAAAATATTCTCCAACGGTTTAGTTCCTTATTGAAAATGACATTCTTTCCATTAACTAAAACAGCAAAAAGATTTATTGTTTGTATTGACATTGTCTTGTCTCCTAGTTACCTTCCTGTAGAAACCATCTGTTTTATTGTAAATCACCACTAACTGAGCCACACTGTGTAACAAGAATGCAAAGCTGGTAACTATGAAAGGGATTATTGAAGGTTTGTCATTAATATGAAACAGCGTGTATATATCATCGATTTAAATCTCGAACTTTAGATAAGACATTGAGTTGAAGATAAACCCAAAATGTACAGTTACACATTTTATGGATTGGTTTGTATAGTTACCAGAGTGCTCAAACCTATAACGGTGAGCTTTGCATAGGGCGAAAGCGTTGAACGTGTCATATGGACTCTCTACGTAGTCTGTGGAAAATGCTCAAACTATGCATTAGCAGAAAGCGTATTATACAATGTATACATATGTGTGTGTATCTTTTCTTTGTTCTTCCAGGAATTTCGCTGTTTGCAAAGTTTTGTGTCGAGTGCAAGATACCGTACAGATACCAGGAGTATTCAGCTGGTGTTCACAATTTTAATGACAACTGGCTTTTAAGTTTGGGAATATGTGATATGATCAGAAAACATCTTCAGGTATGTTATTTTTAAAGCATTTAAGAACCACTTGTCACTATTCCTTCCTCTCTTTTTCTCTTGATGTAAATTTTTTTAACTGGGTGATGGCCTTAACCAAACTGTGCATCATCCATATTGTACCACCCCACTCCCCAATTTTTGCATGTTGATAGTTAAGAAAAACAAGGAAGGGATATTAATAACCAGGTATGCATGCTATAAATGAGCATGTATTGTATGAAAAATATAGGTTCACAACGCTGTCAGTCGCACTGTTGAGGCAATTGAAAACTGGCTGCAGTTGCGACCATTTCAGTTACCACGTGGTCAAATGATGAACGCGTATCTTCACTTTGAAGCTCTCTCAGATCATGACTATGGGTTTTCTTGTGTTTTGTGTGGACACTTTCCTCCCCTGTTAACTCTAGATGTAGACAAGAAAGGAATCTTTGAACTAGCGGGTAAATTTGACTGATAATTTGGCAAACTTTTTTTATGAGTGGTTTTTGTTACATACTTTTACATTGTCATTTTTTAGGTTTGTTGACTTGAATTTTGATTTTGTTAACTTGTATTCATTTGCATTGTAGTTAGTGAACTTCAGTTGCCAGACCCCGAATCCGATGCTCCTGCAGATGAAGTGGACGCTGAAAAGTACTGGCAACAAGTGAACTGTGGGATCTTATACAGAGGAGTATTGAGAGGTACGTACGTGCTACAATGTTTATGTACTCACTGCACGTGAAACTTTAACGTTTTTTCTTACATAATTTATTTTTTGGTTTATTTTTGTTTACAAATCCGGTTTATTTTTGTTTACAAATCCTTATGATTGATTTGTTTGATGTGCACGTAGCGTATACACCATCTGGTGTGTTTGAATTATGATAATGCTTGTAGTTTTTCAATTGTTTGTAGGTACTGAAAAAAACCCTTTAGAAATCAAGCCTTCATATAAGTTTTGGGCCCCATATATTGGCCCAAAATGCAGAAGAGGAAGGAAACTTTTTAATACCGAATACATGAAAGCGTATCATAAACAAAACCTAACATCAGCTGGGGCTACATCTGATGAATGTTCAATTGAAAAGCTCATGGATTTGTTCTGTGAAGGAAAAGTGCGTATTGCTACTTCATGGAGCGATTGGCAACTCATTTTAGTAATGAGAAATTAAACCAACGTATCATTAATACTCATCGCAAGCAGGTAAGTGAGTGTTTTATTCTTTATTTTTAATGGAGTCTAAGTGATGTTGCCTTTTCCAGTTGCCGGAATAATCTTTTAAAATTTATTAAATCTTCTGTCTCTTCACAGTTTGGAATGGCTATGAGTTTTAACTCCTTCGGTCAACTTATAAGTAGAAATGAAGATGATGGGACCGAGCAGGCATCACAACCAAAACGCGTCCGTTTGTCGACTGAAAGTCTTTCAACAGCTAACAGACCTGCCACAAGTAGCACTGGAACACTAAATGATGCTTGTGATGAGTTGACACACGTTGCTGAGAAAATGAATCCCTCAGCTACAAGCAGCTACGACCTTGTTATAGACTAGTTGTGACCTCGTCAGTCGTCATCAAAGCTTAAGTGATATTTGACATAAAGGAAGCTCAATTTCTGTTTGGTTGTTCACAGCTTGGCAAAGAACATTGTAACAAGTCGAATTCCAAAGTCGAATTCCATTACCATCTGTAGATCTAATTTCAATATATATACTTATTCATATAGAACTGATGTCCAATGCCTGAACACTAAATTCAAATTTCTTTCAAGCATTTCATCAAATTTTCTCAAATTCTTATATAATTCATAAAACATCTAATTATACCTAATGTGAAAATTTTATGTAAAATAAAGACGTCCTTCGATGTGAACTGATATCCTTATACTATATTATATACTATATATAGTATACATACGCATAGATAGCCAATGCCTAAATAGAATCTTAAGTTCTTTGAAGCACTTCACCAAATTTTCTCAAATTCTTATATAATTCATAAAACTTCTAATTATGCCTAATGTGAAAATTTTATATAAAATAAAGACGTCCTTCGATGTGAACTGATATCCTTATACTATATTATATACTATATATAGTATATATACATACGTATAGATAGCCAATGCCTAAATAGAATCTTAAGTTCTTTGAAGCATTTCATCAAATTTTCTCAAATTCTTATATAATTCATAAAACTTCTAATCATACCTAATGTGAAAATTTTATGTAAAATAAAGACGTCCTTCGATGTGAACGTCGATCGTAAGATGCACCATGGTCTGACGGGAAGGTATGAGGAAAATATGTTAAACTTTGGTCCCTTTAATGGTATTCACGTCCAATTACAGTCTTTCTCTTTCTCAAAACTTGAAAATTGAATGTGTGCTTTTTGTGACGGCACATAATGCATTAAACCATTTATAGGCGTACGTCAAACAACGTGTAAAATATGCTTTTGTTAAACAACTGTCAAAATCTCAACTCACGCAACACGCAAAAGTGATCATTATCACTTATAGTTGATTATTATCCCCAACTTAGAGGGATTATCTTCTTCAATTTAGAGAGATTATTATCCTCAATTAAAACTATTGAAATTGTAGCAAAGAATCCGTTAACACATATGAAATAAGACGATTTGATATTCAATTAATGACATTCCCAAATTAAAATCATTATCCTTACACTTTTCACAGGAGGAAATACGTGATTTGACTGCGAAACTTGCAGCATGCGAAGAAAAACAACAACGAGAGCAGAGACGACAACAAGGAAGTCCACAAGAGAACAGCTACATTTCCACGAGTAGCGAGACTCGTCACTCTAGATTCAACAGCGAGACGGAGAGCGCTCGTGGTCGAGAGTCGGGATCTCCCGATAAAATTGGTCGAAAGGAGTCGAAGGTTGCCGACAGCTTCACAAGCAATGGTAGCGTGTTCGCACGCGAGGAAAGAGGTGGAAGTTTAATAGAAGATATTAAAACGCTGATCGTTTTATTGCTCTACCAAACGGTAGTAGCGTTTCCGATGAAGAAATTTTAACGGTCATGTCAAACGTTTCTATTGAATCCTCGTGATGTTGAAAAAAGATTGTTGGAGTACGATCACCATAAAGGATCTTGTTGAACAACTGTCAATAACTTACAGGGAAGAACAGGAGATCTTGCATTATAAATTTCAGGAGGAATAGCTGATAACCAAATACCCATAGAGACATCCTCCCCCTTTACACAAGAAAGAAAAACATGTGTCAATATCTAGTACTCTGAGAACTACATCCTTACACATCAATAGGTCACTTTCAACATTGTAATCTCGTCGTGGTTTTTCTATCACATACCTGATAACGTTTCAGAGATTTCTCGTTTTTTGCCAGCCAGTGAACAATATCCGAAGAAATAATGCTGCCCGCACTTCAGGCAAATGTCGGATAAGTCACGCCCGGATATTCAGGCTCGGCTCATTTTCCTGCCTCTCGATCAACCAATCAGTACGAAAGCTGTAAATATGAAGAAGCAATTGCATTTAGAAGCAATAACTACAACTCATATTTTCATACCTTATTCATAGTTTAGTCGCATGGAAAACGCTAATTCGTATGTTCGCAATCTCGTTTCTGTTTTACTTGAAAAATTATCAAATTTGGCAAATACTAATGCCCAAAACATGATATCTCAAAGGATTCGCACTACGTCAATAAAATCTTTAGAATGGACTCAGTATAAAGTAAATTGTTTGAGCCCGGGAGTATCGTTACATGTTTCTAGATGTAGATCGTCTAGGTTAGTAAAGTCTTGAGAAGGATTTTGATGTTGATGTTGACTGACCTTTGACAATCTTAGCAGTAGTATTTTTGACTATAAAACGACTACCGCTAAGGTTGTCGAAACGTCAATCAACATCAACACCAACAGTCCTTCTATGGACTCTACTAACCTGGATGATCTACATCTACAAACATGTACTCAGTATATTGTGTATTGACGGAGTTGAGCTAAACTAACCTTCCCCACCACAATTTGGACGTGTTTTTTAAATTATGACTTTCCATTTCCTAAAATTATCAAACATTTCTTCAGTCGAGAAGTTCTTCGGTACAATGTTAAAGATAAAAGCTTAATTAAAGACACCTTACCAATTGTTGATTGAGTAAAATCTTTAGATTGAGTTGAAAATCATCTGTACAGCTTGTATACTTCCGGAGGTAATTAATATTAAAATCGACTCTTTACTGAGCATGCGCAATTGTAGACACTCGGGACGAGGCTCATTCCAAAGCTCTCAATGAGAGGTCTGGAATGGTGTAAAATCATCTCCACAGCGTGGTTTAAGTGTAGCGTAAGGGTGTTTTAAGGGTGATTTGAGTGTACCTTTAGCGTGGTTTAAAGGTGGTCCAAGGCTTCAAGCTACGCTTCGCTACCCTAGACTACGGTTAAACCACCCTTAAACTACCCTTAACCCTCCTCTAAAACCACCTCTAATCCACTTTTAAAACCACCCTTAAACCACCAGATTGATATACTCTAAAATCCCAAGATACCTCTACGTACTCCCAACTCCCAAGATACCAACACGCATTTTTCTATTATTTATTGAAGAGCTTTCACAAACCTGTAAGATGGTGATATCTTGGGCAAGTGTACCGTAACCGTTATTTCTTGTGAATATTCGAGTTTAGCCTCAATACAATGAAGTTAGTCAACACAGTTAAATTTATCATATGACAAAGAATGTAGTTTGCATGAGTTGTTCTTGTGTAGAACAAAACTGATAAACGAAACAAAAAACCTTGTTGTTGGTATACTCTATAGGCCATCATAGAAACGCACAACGCTACACTACTTAAAGAATGGCGGTCAGCTAAAAATGTCCAATTCGATTCTACGTAGATCTGACAATTGCTTAAACGTTGCTCATTATGGTAATCAGCTTATTCTACCTAACATATCTCTGGTATTGAAGAAATACTTTGTAAACGTTCACTGGTATCGAAGAAACAATTTGTAAACGTTCACTGGTATTGAAGAAATACTTTGTAAACGTTCTCTGGTATAGAAGAAATACGTTGTAAATGTTCTCTGGTATTGAAGAAATACGATGTAAACGTTCTCTGGTATTGAAGAAATACGTTGTAAACGTTCTCTGGCATTGGAGAAATACGTTTTAAACGTTCTCTGGTATTGAAGAAATACGTTATAAACGTACTCTGGTATTGAAGAAATACGTTGTAAACGTTCTCTGGTATTGAAGAAATACGTTGTAAACGTTCTCTGGTATTGAAGAAATACGTTGTAAACGTTCTCTGGTATTGAAGAAATACGTTGTAAACGTTCTCTGGTATTGAAGAAATACGTTGTAAACGTTCTCTGGTATTGAAGAAATACGTTGTAAACGTTTTCTGGTATTGAAGAAATACGTTGTAAACGCGACAGGCCAATTTGAAACACTGTTCTACACTTTATCTTCACAAATATTGTGTTTGCTGTAACGTTTCACACGCTAAGTAGCTCTAATTGAACACAAAATACACTACAGCTACCCTCAATAAGAAAATTCAGTGTTTTTCCTGTGCTTACCTTTTATTGAGCGATGAATGTCGTCTTGCATAGCCAACCCATGATCCACGTAAACTTTGCCTTAAATCAAAGTTGCCGCGCGATGAAAGTATTCCCATGACCAAATCATAATGAGAATAATTCTCTGCTGTCAAGAAGAACATTAGTTTAAAACATTAAAGAAAACAAGTGGAAATACAAATACAAAATTGGACTATGGAGGATAAAGTTTTTAGATAACATGGTTAAATAACACTAGCGAAAGTTTCAATAATAGATCACTCCTGACAAAGGCATAAGACTGGAGCATATAGTGACACTCACGTTTCAACATTAGATCACTCCTGATGAAGAAACTACGCTAGAGTATATGTAAACTTATCTTTCAACAACATATCGTTCATGCTCAAGATATTAAATAGACGTACGACAATCTCTAATTTCATATAAATCTCGATAAAAAATCTGCTCCCCGGAGTTGACATGCTATCGGAGTTGACATGCTTTGGTTTTCTTGGCCCCAGTTCCCAACAACCGTTTCTGTCGTAAAATCACTTGAAATGTGAAGTTACTTTCATCGCTTTCTGAGTAATTAAATCGCTTGGTCACATAAATGTAAGAAAGATCATCTGAGCATGCGCAGTACGCGTGGACATGCGCAGTATGTGCAAAGCTCATGACCAATTGTGCTAGTAAATGGTCATGGAAATGACCACAACACTTATTGGTTAACTTTAGTTAGGTTTCTTTGGGAGGCCCTTCTCCTTTCGAGACTTGCAATGAGCAGTCAAAGCGCATCTCACAGTGATAAACCTACGATTGAGTATTCTTTCTCTCATTTTCTTGTTTGAAAAGTTATCAACTAGTGGTCGAACTCTTCATGAAACTACCATTCTTACGCTGTATTCGAAGAAGTAAGTAATACGAATTAAAGCCTTCACTCGTGTTCTTTGTTGTACATGCATGTACTTATATTGTCCCTCAAACCTGAATAATAGGCACAAACGATAACCTTAGAGAGTTTTTGAATAATCTTTCAATGGTTGTCGACAAGCAGTTCAAGGAAAAGGAATCTTTGCTCAGTTGGTGAAGAAAAAAGCGTGCAGCATGATCTTTTAACGATTGTATACTTTTATACATTCATAGAAATCTTTGGATATGCTTTGTTGAAGATTAAGATTTTTATTGCTCAATTTAAGTCCATTTGGTAAGATAGATCTAAAGTTTGCTAATTTATATTGGTACTTTGAGACTGGTTACATGACGTTTCTGCAACTTACACCCGAGGTCAAAGTTCGTATGTATTAAAATTGGCAATGTGTATAGTTCGTTGTGAGGATAACGTGAAGATTATTTTAATTAGGGAAGTATATTTCACCGTTATAGTTAATTGTAACTGTTTAATTTCAACTTATGTTTGTTAAAAGACATCCTTAAGCCAACTTTATAATATTGATCGCTATTTTCGTGTTATACATCTATAATCATCTTGTTAAAGATTTGAAGCTTTGCTGCGATAATACAGGTTTGTACAGCTATCTCATCTTTGTTTGTTGCTATCTGATAGCATGTCAACTCAGGAGCAGATTTTTATCGAGATTTATATAAAATTAGAGATTGTCGTACGTCTATCTAATATCTTGAGCATGAACGATATGTTGTTGAAAGATAAGTTTACATATACTCTAGCGTAGTTTCTTCATCAGGATTGATCTAATGTTGAAACGTGAGTGTCACTATATGCTCAGTCTTATGCCTTTGTCAGGAGTGATCTATTATTGAAACTTTCGCTAGTGTTATTTAACCATGTTATCAAACTTTATCCTCCATAGTCAATTTTGTATTTGTATTTCCACTTGTTTTCTTTAATGTTTAAACTAATGTTCTTCTTGACAGCAGAAGATTATTCTCATTATGATTTGGTCATTGGAATACTTTCATCGCGCGGCAACTTTGATTTGAGGCAAAGTTTACGTGGATCATGGGTTGGCTAATGCAAGACGACATTCATCGCTCAATAAAGGTAAGCACAGGAAAAACACTGAATTTTCTTATTGGGGTAGCTGTAGTGTATTTTTGTGTTTCAATTAGAGCTACTTAGCGTGAAACGTTACAGCAAACACAATATTTGTGAAGATAAAGTGTAGAACAGTGTTTCAAATTGGCCTGTCGCGTTTACAACGTATTTCTTCAATACCAGAGAACGTTTACAACGTATTTCTTCAATACCAGAGTACGTTTATAACGTATTTCTTCAATACCAGAGAACGTTTTAAACAATATTTCTCCAATGCCAGAGAACGTTTACAACGTATTTCTTTAATACCAGAGAACGTTTCATGTTTCTTCAATACCGAGAGAACATTTACGAACGTATTTCTTCTATACCAGAGAACGTTTACAAGTGTTTCTTCCATACCAGTGAACGTTTTACAAATTGTTCTTCGATACCAGTGAACAGGATGAATAATTAATTCCATAATGATTAATTGTCAGATCGTCGTGTAAAGCTGACCGCCATTCTTTAAGTAGTGTAGCGTTGTGCGTTTCTATGATGGCCTATAGAGTATACCAACAACAGGTTTTTGTTTCGTTTATCAGTTTGTTCTACACAAGAACAACTCATGCAAACTACATGCTTTGTCATATGATAAATTTAACTGTGTTATTCTTCATTGTATTGAGGCTAAACTCGAATATTCACAGAAATAACGGTTACGGTACACGCTGGATATCACCATCTTACAGGTTTGTGAAAGCTCTTCAATAAATAATAGAAAATGCGTGTTGGTATCTTGGGAGTTGGGGTACGTAGAGGTATCTTGGGTTTTAGAGTATATCAATCTGGTGGTTTAAGGGTGGTTTTAAAAGGTAGAGGATGGTTTTAGAGGAGGGTTAAGGGTAGTTTAAAAGATTGGTTTAACCGTAGTCTAGGAGTAGCAGAGTAACTTGGAAACCTTGGACCACCTTTAGAAGCCACGCTAAAACACACTCAAATCACCCTTAAAACACCCATGCTACCTTAAACCACGCTGTGGAGATGATTTTACACCATTCCAGACCTCATTGAGAGCTTTGGAATGAGCCTCGTCAGTGTCTACAATTGCGCATGCTCAGTAAAGAGTCGATTTTAATATTAATTACCTCCGGAGTATACAAGCTGTACAGATGATTTTCAACTCAATCTAAGATTTTACTCAATCAACAATTGGTGGTGTCTTTAATTAAGCTTTTATCTTTAACATTGTACCGAAGAACTTCTCGACTGAAGAAATGTTTGATAATTTTAGGAAATGGAAAGTCATAATTTAAAAAACACGTCCAAATTGTGGTGGGGAAGGTTAGTTTAGCTCAACTCCGTCAATACACAATATATGTTTGTAAATGATGATCGTCCAGGTTAATAAAGTCCTGAGAAGGACTGTTTTTGATGTTGTTGACTGACGTTTCGACAACCTTAGCGGTAGTCATCTTCAGAGTCAAATGAGGAGTAAACGTCAGGTTAGCCGTATTTTATTGACTTCATACTCATCCCAACCAAACAGAACAGCCATACAATTTACCAAAGATGTCTAGAGAAAACGGAACTCTTCCCCTTTTCTCGCTGTTTGATAAAACATGACAATCAAAACTAGGAACAACAGTTTATCGCAAGCCAGCACACTTATACTGACCGACTACTAGACCAATCATCTTACAATACTTCATCACACAAAGCCACCACAATCAGAACATTAACAAGACGTGCACAAATCATATGTGATTCACCTGACGCTCTACAAAACGAAAACAACTATCTCAGAGCGTGTTTTTGACAAAACAGCATAATTCTGACTTTATCAAACTGCTGCTTGCTTACAGGCCCAGCTTAGATCAGCAGAACAGACAACTCGGTGACAACAGCAACATTACCTTACATCAATGTACGTCTGGACTATCTCGCGTATCTTACGACCATACAACATATGTGTCGCGCCAAACCAATCACAACGTTACAAATTACTAACGAACATAAAGGACAAAGAACAACCCAACGTACGACAAGGTGCAGTTTACAAATAAATTGCTCGACTTGCCACGCCTCTATATTTAAACTGGCAGGAACTTAGAGCATAAGACTTACTGAGAGCACAAACGAGCTACTAAGAAACAAGACCGGAAACTAATCATTGCCGAACGTCACCGAATCCACAAAGCACAACATTGACTGGGACTTGGCAAAATGCATCACTACGGTACTGACTATGGTGGCAGCTTGCATTAGGGTGGTATACCAACTTGGGAACAAAACCCTGAACAGATCCAAGCATTACCGGTACCTTTAAGCGGCTTATTCACAATACAAACAAACGATCAACTGAAACATTTACACTTCAAACTAATTCCTGGACAGTAATACACAATTGGCACCCACATATTACAACTAAAAACATCCACACCTAAATCACACATCCAACTAAAAATGAAATGTTCACTTCACACTCGTCCACAATGACAATACACATTTGCTGCACATTTCCTGCTTTTACCACAATACAATGACGTAAGAACCAGACAATAAATACGGCTAACCTGAAGTTTACTCATTCACTCCTGAAGATGATTACCGTTAGGGTTGTCCAAGAACATCAGTCAACAACATCAAAACAGTCCTTTTCAGGACTTTATTAACCTGGAAATCATAATTTAAACGTATAACGATACTCGGGTTCCAAGCCATTTTGCTTTACAATACACAATATACTGAGTACATGTTTGTAGATGAGATCATCCAGGTTAGTAAATCCATAGAAAGGACTGTTGATGATGATGTTGATTGACGTTTCGACATAACCTTAGCGAAACAATCGTTTATAGTCAAAATACTACTGCTAAGATTGTCAAGGTCAGTCAACATCAACATCAAAATCCTTCTCAAGACTTTACTAACCTAGACGATCTACATCTAGAGCATGTAACATTGATACTCCCGGGCTCAAATAATTTACTTTATACTGAGTCCATTCTAAAGATTTTATTTGACGTAGTGTAGGATCCTTTTGAGATATCATGTTTTGGGCATTAGTATTTATAAATTTTGATAATTTTTCAAGTAAAACAGAAACGAGATTGCGAACATACAATTAGCGTTTTCCAGCGACTAAACTATGAATAAGGTATGAAAATATGAGTTGTAGTTATTGCTTCTAAATGCAATTGCTTCCATATTTACAGCTTTCGTACTGATTGGTTGATCGAAGAGGCAGGAAAATGAGCCGAGCCTGAATATCGGGCGTGACTTATCCGACATTTGCCTGAAGTGCGGGCAGCATTATTTCTTCGGATATTGTTCACTGGCTGGCAAAAAACGAGAAATCTCTGAAACGTTATCAGGTATGTGATAGAAAAACCACGACGAGATTACAATGTTGAAAGTGACCTATTGATGTGTAAGGATGTAGTTCTCAGAGTACTAGATATTGACACATGTTTTTTTTCTTTCTTGTATAAAAAGGGAGGATATTCTATGGGTATTTGGTTATCAGCTATTCCTCCTGAAATTTATAATACAAGATCCTGTTCTTCCCTGTAAGTTATGGTTGTTCAACAAGATCCTTTATGGTGATCGTACTCCAACAATCTTTTTTCAACATCACGAGGATTCAATAGAAACGTTTGACATGACCGTTAAAATTTCTTCATCGGAAACGCTACTACCGTTTGGTAGAGCAATAAAACGATCAGCGTTTTTAATATCTTCTATTAAACTTCCACCTCTTTCCTCGCGTGCGAACACGCTACCATTGCTTGTGAGCTGTCGGCAACTTCGCTCCTTTGACCAATTTTATCGGGAGATCCCGACTCTCGACCACAGGCGCTCTCCGTCTCGCTGTTGAATCTAGAGTGACGAGTCTCGCTACTCGTGGAAATGTAGCTGTTCTCTTGTGGACTTCCTTGTTGTCGTCTCTGCTCTCGTTGTTGTTTTTCTTCGCATGCTGCAAGTTTCGCAGTCAAATCACGTATTTCCTCCTGTGAAAAGTGTAAGGATAATGATTTTAATTTGGAATGTCATTAATTGAATATCAAATCGTCTTATTTCATATGTGTTAACGGTTCTTTGCTACAATTTCAATAGTTTTAATTGAGGATAATAATCCTCTAACTTGAGGATAATAATCTCTAAATTGAAAGAAGATAATCCCTCTAAGTTAGGATAATAATCAACTATAAGTGATAATGATCACTTTGCGTGTTAGTGAGTTGAGATTTTGACAGTTGTTTAACAAAGCATATTTTACGTTGTTGTTTGACATTACGCCTATAAATGGTTTAATGCATTATATTGCCCGTCACAGCTACACATTCAATTTTCAAGTTTGAGAAGAAAGACTGTAATTGGACGTGATACCATTAAAAGGGACCAAGTTTAACATATTTCCCCATACCTTCCCGTCAGACCATAGTTTCATCTTGATCGACTCGTTCATTTAACAACTCTGCGATGGTTTACAAATCTCCTAACTAACCCTCAAACCTAGGCCACCCACTTTGCAAATGGAGAGTCGTTCTTTGTATTTAAGACAATAACCGTTGACATTGTTTCTTTGAACATTCTTGAAAAATCCTCGTTTAATCTGTACTCAAACAGTATTCCCAAAACATCTTCCCTCAGTTGTATATTCTCAGTTTCCAGACCTCGCTTGGGTTTCTCTTCATCGTTTTCGCACAAAGTACCAAATCCTCAAACGGTTAAGATGAAAAATTGATTTAGAAGATCCGTCATCATTGTGGCTATAGACGAACTACCCGAGAACGCCTTCTTTGATTTACATTGATTTTTTCAAGAAGTATACCTTTAACAAAGGGAAAAATTTAATATTGAGGAAGAGGCAGTTATAGGTCATGATACAGACTGCTCAAGCATTAAATGTTATGTACAAGATTCTTGGTATGCTTCGAGAGCAGAAATGTCCTTTGAAAAAAAACGCGTCAAGCATTTTTATAGATAATATAATATCGTTACGCGCAATAAGATAATATCGTTAAAATAATAACAACCCTAAATTTGCAAAACTATAGAACAACTTTTCTGATTAATTGTAGTTTGTTTATTATAGTAATACAATCAAAATTTAAAAATTAATTTGCATATTGTGATCAAAAACTAAAATAAATCAGGAAATACTCATATGAAAACAAAAAAGATTTTAACGTAAAGAAAGTTACTTTAGGTTTTAATAATATTAAAAAATAATTTCTTTATCTCATTTGGACTATATGTAATAAATTACAATATGTATTTCAAAGAAAGCCGAATTTAGAAATTGTTAGAAAGACTTGAATTTTTGAACAAAATAGACCTATAAACATTAAAAAGTTATTGTCCCAAAATGATACTTTAACTATGAATTTTCAAAACTATAGAACAACTATTTTAATTCAGTCTGTAGAGTTAATTATAGAAATGATACAAAATTTAAAAACCTGATTTTTGAAAATTTTTTAAAAATAAAACAAAATGATAAAATACTTATAAACACAAAAATTAGTTATGTGAATAACGTTATTTTAGTTTTCATAACGAATTTAAAAATTTCTTTATATCATTTAGAATAAATATCATAGTAATACATTATATATTTTTCAGAAATCAGAATTTAAAAGTCGTTATAACGAATTGACTTTCAGAAAAAATAGACATATAACAACAAATAGGTTATTTTTATTAAAAATAATAATTTAACCTAAAATTTGCAAAACTATAGAATAACTATATTTAATCAGAACTTTATATTTAGGCATTAATTTTTATCAAACGTATTCGATTTTAACTCGGCAAGTCTCGCTATAACTATATTTAATTTAGTGTGTGATGTTTATTATCCTAATGCAATGAAATTTAAAAACTTGAATATGCAATTTGTGTTTATAAAACCAAAATAAATCAGAAAAATTATATAAGTACTAAAATACTAATGTGATAACATTATTTTTACTCTTCATTTACCAAAATTTGAAAGACAATTTCTTTAGTTTTAATGAAATATACATCATACTAATACAAGAAATATTATAATAAAGAGAACGTAAAAGTCATTGGTAAAACGTAATTTTTAGACAAAATAGACACAAGCATAAACAAGGTAATATTGTTTAAAAGTAATAAATTATCGAACATATATCTTTAATTAAATAAACTAAATAAAGATATGATCTTCACTTTTGCTGGACAATTTAAGCAATTGTCTCATGAACCTGAAAAAATTCAGGTGACTCAACGGGATGCGAACCATGACCTTTGCGGTGCCGGTGCAGGCAGTGCTCATACTTTATTTAATTTCAACACACTTTTTCATATAACATTCTTTCATATATCTTTAATTTAGTGTCTGTTGTTTTATTATAACAATACAATAAAAATTTTAAAAAACTTGAATTTCAAGTTGTAATAAAAAACTTAAATAAGTCAAAAAAAAATATTCATATAAACAAAGATATTAATGTAAACAACGTTATTTTAGTTTTCATTTGAAGAGTTACAAAAAATTTTCATTTATTAAAATATATATTAAGTTTGAAAATTTGTAATCCAGGCATTTAATATATAAAAGATAAAAGTTTCTCCGGATTTTAAGTGATTTTTATTGAGCTTTCGACTCGTTGCTTCGAGCCTTCATCAGAATGAGAATGATTATTTAGACGTGCGTCTAATTGGATTAGTGGGTGGATTAATGTGATTGAATGGGGTGAAATGCGTTGCCATGGGTTTTGGTGTAACATTTTTTTGTGTTGAAAAAACTCTCTATTTTCAATTCTTCAAAATTTCTCATCTTAATTTTCATCTTTAGTTTAGAATCCCGCCGATGAAATGCTCAGGATTTGTGGTACTTTATAGGATATATTGAATTTAAGTTTATAGCTTTAATAACTCTTATCTGTCTATCGTAACTTTGCTATAATTCTATGGATAAATTATGTGTTTATACTTAATAGATTATTGGTGATCCTTTCACCTGAAGATGTTCAGCAAGGCGTATGAGAGGAAAACAAAAAGACAAATTCGAAAGCAAAAAAACCCCGTTTTCGGTCCATGCTTCCCGATAAAAGCAAAGCGCAAGGCACTAGAACGCCATGTTAACGTTTCGGTGGGAGATTTCGGCCCCTCCACGCTATCCTACTAGAGAGATGCCAATAGAAAGCTTCCGCCCATCAGACCCTGAGATAACCTGCATTAGGCTTTCTCAGGGTACGCAGGGAGATGCGGTCGCCACCGAAAGTGTGGGCCCCTAAGCCACTGCATATATAAATGCAGCCACTGCTGGTTGACATCTACTATATGAAGTTTTAACTATATATATATACCAAAATTTAAAGGCGTACTGAAAGTTGTGGGATGATTGTTATCGTTACTGCGCATGCAGATGTTTTCTTTGATAATTTGCGACTAAGTGAGTTAATTGACACAAATGTAGTGCAAATACGTATAGTTGGTCGTTGTGTGACTGAACAACTACTCGAGTGGACTGCGCATGATCGAGCGCATGCGCAGATGATTTCTCTATTAAATTGTTACTAAGCATGCTATTTACTTCAAAATTGGTGCTAGTAGATGCCAGAGCCCTCTATAGTATAAGAGTTGGGACAAACGGTCTGGGGCGAGCGCGGAGTCGCCATTTTGGTTCCTACTTGCAAAGTGAAACTATAATAATACTATTGGAAATTGGGTTTATATGCAAAAGAAGAAAGCAATTTAAGCTTATTCCATTGTAGTATCAAATATATTAGGAATAATAGCAAGCTCTTTGCGTTTTTTTAACGATTTGCGGCAGACCTGATTTAATTTCATTGGTTTGAGCTTCGTTTGCGGTTTACTAGTTCGTGCTTCAAATTGATCGTGACCCATTGTAAGAAGTATTTTCGTACGTGAACGTGTTTTCTCGGCTTATGTTCCGACTCTGTAACAAGTTTTCAAGATCTTTAAGCTTGGTGGCAAGCAGCAATGTTATCCTGGCATCAGTGTTATCAAATACTTGGACAAAAACTTTGTTCGAAACTTCAAATCATAATAATCCTGCAGATTTGGTCCGGAGAGATTTGTGTTCAAGATTGTAACAATTTAATGGTATTAGGTGATTTATGCCCCCCAATTTAATCCAAGCATGATATTTTTTATTCTGAAGATCACAAAATTTTCTTGCTCAGCAGAAAATGACAGACTTTTTACTTTTAGTTATTGAAATATGCAATGATTTGACCAAGATGCATTTTGACCTTAAACGTTTTATTCCTTTATATGAAGTTATTTCGCCTTTGTCACTTTATAAAGATTAAAGCGTTTATTTCTAATAAAGTTTGTTAGGGATTCTGCTGAAAATTTTGGTGAAGCATTTCTTTAAAATGAATATATTATTTCTATAAACTATGAAACATTTCTGTTGTCGAAGAACAGTCTGTTTGCTATAATAGCTACTGTTTTGTAGTCTTTTTATACAGCATATGAGTCTGATCAATCTTTAATTTAGCAAGAAGTTAAATTTATTTGTTGAGGAATGACAAAACTTCTATATGTGTTTAATGATCAAACAGGGGTGTGTTGGAGGGAGCTCAGCCCCGTTTGTTCAAATTCTATGCCTTGTATTGCCAGTGAAATATATATAGCTACCAAGGAAAAAAATTTAGTCCACCCCCCCTGAAAATAAATTTTGTCATATTTTCATATTTTTACAAAAAGAGCAACATTCATGAATTTGAAACACATTTTCCACAAGAAAATGAACTTTTACAAAAAAATTGAGTCCACCCCCTGAAAATAAATTTTATCATATTTTCATATTTTTACAAAGAGCAACATTCATGAATTTGAACACATTTTCCACAAGAAAATGAACTTTTACAAAAAATTGAGTCCACCTGAAAATAAATTTTTGTCATATTTTTACAAAAAGCAACATTCATGAATTTGAACACATTTTCCACAAGAAAATGAACTTTTATAAAAAAATTGAGTCCACCCCCTGAAAATAAATTTTGTCATATTTTCATATTTTTACAAAAGAGCAACATTCATGAATTTAACACATTTTCCACAAGAAAATGAACTTTTACAAAATTTAGTCCACCTGAAATAAATTTGTCATATTTTCATATTTTACTAAAAAGAGCAACATTCATGAATTTAACACACATTTTCCACAAGAAAATGAACTTTTACAAATAAATTTAGTCCACCCCTGAAAATCAATTTTATCATATTTTCATATTTTACAAAAGAGCAACATTCATGAATTTGAACACATTTTCCCAAAGAAATGAACTTTTACAAATAAATTAGTCCACCCCTGAAAATAAATTTTGTCATATTTTCATATTTTTACCAAAATAGAATCATTCATGAATTTGAACACATTTTCCACAAGAAAATGAACTTTTATAAAAATTAAGATTACCCCTGAAAATAAATTTTGTCATATTTTCATATTTTTACAAAAGAGCAACATTCATGAATTTGAACACATTTCCACAAGAAAATGAACTTTATAAAAAATTGAGTCCACCCCCCTGAAAATTAATTTTATCATATCATATTTTTACAAAAGAGCAACATTCATGATTTGAACACATTTTCCACAAAAATGAATTTTTACAAAAAATTAGTCAACCCCTGAAAATAAATTTTATCATATTTTCATATTTTACAAAAGAGCAACATTCATGAATTTGAACACATTTTCCACAAAAAATGAACTTTTACAAAAATTTAGTCCACCCCCTCTGAATAATTTGTCATATTTTCATATTTTTACAAAAATAGCAACATTCATGTATTTGAACACATTTTCCACAAGAAAATGAACTTTTACAAATAAATTGAGTCCCCCCCCTGATAATAAATTTTGTCATATTTTCATATTTTTACAAAGAATAACATTCATGAATTTGAACACATTTTCCACAAGAAAATGAACTTTTAAAAAATTAGTCCACCCCCCTGAAAATAAATTTTGTCATATTTTCATATTTTACAAAAGAGCAACATTCATGAATTTGAACACATTTTCCACAGAAAATGAACTTTTAAAAATTTAGTCCACCCTGAAATAAATTTTGTCATATTTTCATATTTTTACAAAGAACAACATTCATGAATTTGAACACATTTTCCACAAGAAATGAACTTTTAAAAAAATTTAGTTTACCTGAAAATAAATTTTATCATATTTTCATATTTTTACAAAAGAGCAACATTCATGAATTTGAACACATTTTCCACAAAGAATGAACTTTTACAAAAAATTTAGTCCACCACCCCTGAAAATAAATTTTGTCATATTTTCATATTTTTACAAAAAGCAACATTCATGATTTAAACACATTTTCCACAAGAAAATGAACTTTTACAAAAAATTTAGTCCACCCCTGAAAAAATTTTATCATATTTTCATATTTTTACAAAGAGCAACATTCATGAATTTGAACACATTTTCCACAAGAAAATGAACTTTACAAAAAATTTAGTCCACCTCCCTGAAAATAAATTTTATCATATTTTCATATTTTTACAAAAAGAGCAACATTGATGAATTTGAACACATTTTCCACAAGAAAATGAACTTTTACAAAAAAATTTAGTCCACCCCTCCTGATAATAAATTTTGTCATATTTTCATATTTTTACCAAAAAAAGCAACATTCATGAATTTGAACACATTTTCCACAAGAAAATGAACTTTTACAAAAATTTAGTCCACCCCTGAAAATAAATTTTGTCATATTTTATTTTTACAAAAGAGCAACATTCATGAATTTGAACACATTTTCCACAAGAAAATGAACTTTTACAAAAAATTTAGTCCACCCCAAAAATAAATTTTATCATATTTTCATATTTTTACAAAAGAGCAACATTCATGAATTTGAACACATTTTCCACAAGAAAATGAACTTTTACAAATAAATTGAGTCCACCCCCTGAAAATCAATTTTATCATATTTTCATATTTTTAAAAAAGAGCAACATTCATGAATTTGAACACATTTTCCACAAGAAAATTGAACTTTTACAAAAAAATTTAGTCCACCCCCCCCTGAAAATAAATTTTATCATATTTTCATATTTTTACAAAAAGAGCAACATTCATGAATTTAACACATTTTCCACAAGAAAATGAACTTTTACAAAAAATTTAGTCCAACCCTGAAAATAAATTTTGTCATATTTTCATATTTTTACAAAAGAGCAACATTCATGAATTTGAACACATTTTCCAGAGAAAGAACTTTTTTTAAAAATTTAGTCCACCCCTGAAAATAAATTTTATCATATTTTCATATTTTACAAAATAGCAACATTCATGAATTTGAACACATTTTCCACAAGAAATGAACTTTCAAAAAATTGAGTCCCCCCTGAAAATAAATTTTATCATATTTTCATATTTTTACAAAAAGAGCAACATTCATGAATTTGAACACATTTCCACAAGAAAATGAACTTTTTAAAAATTTAGTCCACCCCTGAAAATAAATTTTGTCATATTTTCATATTTTACAAAAGAGCAACATTCATGAATTTGAACACATTTTCACAAGAAAATGAACTTTTACAAAAAAGTGAGTCCACCCCTGAAAATAAATTTTGTCATATTTCATATTTTACAAAATAGCAACATTCATGTATTTGAACACATTTTCCACAAGAAAATGAACTTTTACAAATAAATTTGTCCACACCCCCCTGAAATTCAATTTTATCATATTTTCATATTTTTACAAAAAGAGCAACATTCATGAATTTAAACACATTTTCCACAAGAAAATGAACTTTTACAAAAAATTTAGTCCACTGAAAATAAATTTTGTCATATTTTCATATTTTACAAAAAAGCAACATTCATGATTTGAACACATTTTCCACAAGAAAATGAACTTTTCAAAAATTGAATCCACCCCTGAAAATAAATTTTGTCATATTTTCATATTTTTACAAAATAGCAACATTCATAATTTGAACACATTTTCCACAAGAAAATGAACTTTATAAAAATTTAGTCCACCCCCTGAAAATCAATTTTATCATATTTTCATATTTTTACAAAAACAGCATTCATGAATTTGAACACATTTTCCACAAGAAAATGAACTTTTACAAAAATTTAGTCCACACCCCCTGAAAATGTTTGTCATATTTTCATATTTTTACAAAAATAGCAATTTCATGAATTTGAACACATTTTCCACAAAGAAATGAACTTTTACAAAAAATTTAGTCCACCTGAAATAAAATTTGTCATATTTTTCATATTTTTAAAAAGAGCAACATTCATGAATTTGAACACATTTCACAAAAGAAATGAACTTTTACAAATAAATTTGTCCACACCCCTGAAATAAATTTTATCATATTTTCATATTTTACAAAAGCAACATTCATGAATTTGAACACATTTTCCACAAGAAATGAACTTTTACAAAAAATTTAGTCCACCCCGAAAAAATAAATTTTGTCATATTTTCATATTTTTACAAAAAGAGCACTATTCATGAATTTGAACACATTTTCCACAAGAAAATGAACTTTTACAAATAAATTTAGTCCACCCCCCTGGAAATAAATTTTATCATATTTTCATATTTTAAAAGAGCAACATTCATGAATTTGAACACATTTTCCACAAGAAAATGAACTTTTACAAAAAAATTTAGTCCACCCCTGAAAATAAATTTTATCATATTTTCATATTTTTAAAAAAGAGCAACATTCATGAATTTGAACACATTTTCCACAAGAAATTGAACTTTTACAAAAAATTAAGTCCACCCCTGAAAATCAATTTTGTCATATTTTTCATATTTTTACAAAAGAGCAACATTCATGAATTTAACACATTTTCCACAAGAAATGAACTTTTTACAAAAAATTTAGTCCACACCCTGAAAATAAATTTTATCATATTTTCATATTTTTACAAAAGAGCAACATTCATGAATTTGAACACATTTTCCACGAAAATGAACTTTTAAAAAATTAGATCCACCTGAAATAAATTTTATCATATTTTTCATATTTTTACAAAAGGCAACATTCATGAATTAAGACATTTTTCCTGGAAAATGAACTTTTACAAAAAATTAGTCCACCCCTGAAATAAATTTTGTCATATATTTCATATTACAAAAGAGCAACATTCATGAATTTGAACACATTTTCCACAAGAAAATGAACTTTACAAAAAATTTAGTCCACACCCTGAAAATAAATTTTGTCATATTTTCATATTTTACAAAAAGAGCAACATTCATGGATTTGAACATTTTCCACAGAAAATGAACTTTTACAAAAATTTAGTTTACCCTGAAAATAAATTTATCATATTTTCATATTTTACAAAAAGAGCAACATTCATGAATTTGAACACATTTTCACAAGAAAATGAACTTTACAAAAAATTTAGTCCACCACCCCCTGAAAATAAATTTTGTCATATTTTCATATTTTACAAAAAAACAACATTCATGATTTGAACACATTTTCCACAAGAAATGAACTTTATAAAAAATTTAGTCCCTGAAAAAAATTTTGTCATTTTCATATTTTTTACAAAAGAGCAACATTCATGAATTTGAACACATTTTCCACAAGAAAATGAACTTTTACAAAAATTTGAGTCCACCCCCTGAAAATCAATTTTATCATATTTTCATATTTTACAAAGAGCAACATTCATGAATTTGAACACATTTTCCAAAATAAACTTTTACAAAAATTTAGTCCACCCCCTGAAAATAAATTTTGTCATATTTTCATATTTTTACAAAAGAGCAACATTCATGAATTTGAACACATTTTCCACAAGAAAATGAACTTTTACAAAATTTAGTCCACCTGAAAATAGAATTTTATCATATTTTCATATATTTACAAAAAGAGCAACATTCATGAATTTAACACATTTTCCACAAGAAAATGAACTTTTATAAAAAAATTTAGTCCACCCCAAAATAAATTTTATCATATTTTCATATTTTTTACAAAAGAGCAACATTCATGAATTTGAACACATTTTCCACAGAAATGAACTTTTACAAAAAATTGAGTCCACCCCTGAAAAATCATTTTGTCATATTTTCATATTTTAAAAAATGAGCAACATTCATGAATTTGAACACATTTTCCACAAGAAATTGAACTTTTACAAATAAATTGAGTCCACCCCCCCCTGAAAATAAATTTTATCATATTTTCATATTTTTACAAAAAGAGCAACATTCATGAATTTGACATTTTCCACAAGAAAATGAACTTTAACACAAAAATTTAGTCCACCCCTGAAAATAAATTTTGTCATATTTTCATATTTTACAAAAGAGCAACATTCATGAATTTGAACACATTTTCCACAAGAAAATGAACTTTTACAAAAATTTAGTCCACCCCTGAAAATAAATTTTGTCATATTTTCATATTTTACAAAAAGCAACATTCATGAATTTGAACACATTTTCCACAGAAAATGAACTTTTTAAAAAAATTTAAGTCCCCCTGAAATAAATTTTATCATATTTTCATATTTTTACAAAAGAGCATCATTCATATTTGAACACATTTCCACAAGAAAATGAACTTTACAAAAAATTTAGTCCACCCCTGAAAAATAAATTTTGTCATATTTTCATATTTTTACAAAAGAGCAACATTCATGAATTTGAACACATTTTCCAAGAAATGAACTTTACAAAAATTGAGTCCACCCCTGAAATAAATTTGTCATATTTTCATATTTTTACAAAAAGAGCAACATTCATGAATTTGAACATTTTCCACAAGAAAATGAACTTTCTAAAAAAATTTGTCCACACCCCCAAAGAAATAAATTTTATCATATTTTCATATTTTTACAAAGAGCAACATTCATGAATTTGAACACATTTTCCACAAGAAATGAACTTTTAAAAAATTTAGTCCACCCCTGAAAATAGAATTTTGTCATATTTTCATATTTTACAAAAGAGCAACATTCATGGATTTGAACATTTTCCACAAGAAAATGAACTTTTAAAATTTAGTCCACCCCCTGAAATAAATTTTGTCATATTTTCATATTTTTACAAAAATGCAACATTCATGAATTTGAACACATTTTCCACAAGAAAAATGAACTTTTTACAAAAATTTGAGTCACCCCTGAAAATAAATTTTATCATATTTTCATATTTTTACAAAAGAGCAACATTCATGAATTTGAACACATTTTCCACAAGAAAATGAACTTTTACAAAAAAATTTAGTCCACACCCCTGAAATAAATTTTGTCATATTTTCATATTTTTACAAAAGATAGCAACATTCATGGTTGAACACATTTTCCACAAAGAAAATGAACTTTTACAAAAAAATTAGATCCCACCTGAAAATAAATTTTGTCATATTTTCATATTTTTACAAAAATACAACATTCATGTATTTGAACACATTTTCCACAAGAAAATGAACTTTTAAAAAAATTGTCCACCCCTAGAAAATAAATTTTATCATATTTTCATATTTTTACAAAGAGCAACATTCATGAATTTGAACACATTTTCCACTGAAAATGAACTTTACAAAAATTTAGTCCACCCCTGAAAATAAATTTTATCATATATTTTTACAAAAGAGCAACATTCATGAATTTAACACATTTTCCACAAGAAAATGAACTTTTATAAAATTTAGTCCACCCCCTGAAAATAAATTTTATCATATTTTCATATTTTTACAAAAGAGCAACATTCATGAATTTGAACACATTTTCCACAGAAAATGAACTTTTACAAAAAAATTAGTCCACCCCCTGAAAATAAATTTTATCATATTTTCATATTTTTAAAAAGAGCAACATTCATGAATTTGAACACATTTTCCACAAGAAAATGAACTTTTACAAATAAATTGAGTCCATTCCCCCCTGAAAATCAATTTTGTCATATTTTCATATTTTTTGCAAAGACAACATTCATGAATTTAACACATTTTCACAAAGAAATGAACTTTACAAAAATTTAGTCCACCCCCCTGAAAATAAATTTTGTCATATTTTCATATTTTTACAAAAGATAACATTCATGAATTTAACACATTTTCCACAAGAAATGAACTTTAAAAATTGAGTCCACCCTGAAAATAAATTTTGTCATATTTTCATATTTTTACAAAAAGAGCAACATTCATGAATTTGAACACATTTTCACAAGAAAATGAACTTTTACAAAAATTTAGTCCACCCCTCTGAAATAAATTTTGTCATATTTTCATATTTTTTACAAAAGAGCAACATTCATGAATTTGAAACACATTTTCACAAAGAAATGAACTTTTACAAAATTTAATCCACCACCCTGAAAATAAATTTTTGTCATATTTTCATATTTTTACAAAGAGCAACATTCATGAATTTGAACACATTTTCCACGAAAATGAACTTTTATAAAAATTTAGTCCACCCCTGAAAATAAATTTTATCATATTTTCATATTTTTACAAAAGAACAACATTCATGAATTTAAACACATTTTCCACAAAAAATGAACTTTTACAAAAAAATTTAGTCCACCCCCTGAAAATAAATTTCATATTTTCATATTTTAAAAAGAGCAACATTCATGTATTTGAACACATTTTCCACAAAATGAACTTTTACAAAAATTTAGTCCACCCCTGAAATAAATTTTGTCATATTTTCATATTTTTTACAAAGAGCAACATTCATGAATTTGAACACATTTTCCACAAGAAAATGAACTTTTATAAAAAAATTGATCCACCCCCCCTGAAAATAAATTTTGTCATATTTTTATATTTCTACAAAAAGAGCAACATTCATGAATTTGAACACATTTTCCACAAGAAAATGAACTTTTTAAAAAAGTTTGTCCACCCCTAATTCAATTTTATCATATTTTCATATTCAAAAGAGCAACATTCATGAATTTAAACACATTTTCCAAGAAAATGAACTTTTACAAAAAATTTAGTCCACCCCGAAAATAAATTTTATCATATTTTCATATTTTACAAAAAGAACAACATTCATGAATTTTTCCACAAGAAATGAACTTTTACAAAATTTGAGTCCACCCCCTGAAATAGAATTTTATGTATTTTCATATTTTTTAAAAGAGCAACATTCATGAATTTGAACACATTTTCCACAAGAAAATGAACTTTTCTAAAAAAGTTGAGTCCACCCTGAAAATAAATTTTGTCATATTTTCATATTTTACAAAAGAGCAACATTCATGTTTGAACATTTTCCACAAGAAAATGAACTTTTACAAATAAGTTGTCCACCCCCTGAAAATAATTTTATCATATTTTCATATTTTGCAAAAGAGCAACATTCATGAATTTGAACACATTTTCCACAAGAAAATGAACTTTCCTAAAAAATTGGTCCACCCCTGAAATAAATTTTCATATTTTCATATTTTTACAAAAGAGCAACATTCATGATTTGAACACACATTTTCCACAAGAAAATGAACTTTTACAAAAAATTAGTCCACCCCCTGAAAATAAATTTATCATATTTTCATATTTTTACAAAAAGAGCAACATTCATGAATTTGAACACATTTTCCACAAAGATGAACTTTTACAAATAAATTGAGTCCACCCTGAAAATAAATTTTATCATATTTTCATATTACAAAAAGCAACATTCATGAATTTAAACACATTTTCCACAGAAAATGAACTTTTTACAAAAATTTAGTCCACCCCTGAAAATAAATTTTTGTCATATTTTCATATTTTACAAAAGAGCAATTCATGTTTAAACACATTTTCCACAAGAAAATGAACTTTACAAAAAAATTTAGTCCACCCCTGAAATAAATTTTATCATATTTTCATATTTTACAAAAGAGAAACTTTTCATGAATTTGAACACATTTTCACAAGAAAATGAACTTTTACAAAAAATTTAGTCCACTCCCCTGAAAATAAATTTTATCATATTTTCATATTTTTACAAAAGAGCAACATTCATGAATTTGAACACATTTTCCACAAAAAATGAACTTTTACAAAAATTAGTCCACCCCCTGAAAATAAATTTTATCATATTTTCATATTTTTACAAAAGAGCAACATTCATGAATTTGAACACATTTTCCACAAGAAAATGACTTTTACAAAAAATTTGATCACCCCCTGAAAATAAATTTTGTCATATTTTCATATTTTTACAAAAGAGCAACATTCATGTATTTGAACACATTTTCCACAAGAAAATGAACTTTTACAAAATAATTGAGTCCCTGAAAATAAATTTTTGTCATATTTTCATATTTTACCAAAAGGCAACATTCATGAATTGAACACATTTTCCACAAGAAAATGAACTTTTCAAAAAATTTAGTCCACCCCTGAAAATAAATTTTGTCATATTTTCATATTTTTACAAAGAGCAACATTCATGAGATTTGAACACATTTCCACAAGAAATGAACTTTTACAAAAATTTAGTCCACCCCCCTGAAAATCAGATTTGATCATATTTTCATATTTTTACAAAGAGCAACATTCATGAATTTAAACACATTTTCCACAAGAAAATGAACTTTTAAAAAATTTAGTCCACCCCCTGAAAATAAATTTTGTCATATTTTCATATTTTACAAAAAGAGCAACATTCATGAATTTGAACACATTTTCCACAAGAAAATGAACTTTATAAAAATTTAGTCCACCCTGAAAATAAATTTTGTCATATTTTCATATTTTTTTACAAAAAGAGCAACATTCATGAATTTAACACATTTTCCACAAGAAAATGAACTTTTACAAAAATTTAGTCCACCCCTGAAATAAATTTTATCATATTTTCATATTTTACAAAAGAAACAACATTCATGAATTTGAACACATTTTCCACAAGAAATGAACTTTTACAAAAAATTGAGTCCACCCTGAAAATAAATTTTATCATATTTTTCATATTTTTTACAAAAGGCAACATTCATGAATTTGAACACATTTTCCACAAGAAAATGAACTTTTACAAATAAATTGAGTCCACCCCCTGAAATAAATTTTATCATATTTTCATATTTTTACAAAGAGCAACATTCATGAATTTAAACACATTTTCCACAAGAAAATGAACTTTAAAATTTAGTCCACCCCTGAAAATAAATTTTGTCATATTTTCATATTTTTTACAAAAGCAACATTCATGAATTTGAACACATTTTCCACAAAAATGAACTTTACAAAAATTTAGTCCACCCCCCTGAAATAAATTTTTATCATATTTTCATATTTTACAAAAATAAAAACATTCATGAATTTGAACACATTTTCCACAAGAAAATGAACTTTTACAAAATGGTTGAGTCCCTGAAAATAAATTTTGTCATATTTTCATATTTTACAAAAGAGCAACATTCATGAATTTGAACACATTTTCACAAGAAATGAACTTTTACAAAAATTAGTCCACCCCCTGAAAATAAATTTTGTCATATTTTCATATTTTTACAAAAGAGCAACATTCATGAATTTGAACACATTTTCCACAGAAATGAACTTTTCAAATTTAGTCCACCCTGAAATAAATTTTGTCATATTTTCATATTTTTACAAAAAAGCAACATTCATGAATTTGAACACATTTTCCACAGAAAATGAACTTTTACAAAAATGGATCCACCCCTGAAAATAAATTTATCATATTTTCATATTTTTAAAAAAGAGCAACATTCATGAATTTGAACACATTTTCCACAAGAAAATGAACTTTTACTAAAATAAATTTGTCCACCCCCTGAAAATAAATTTTATCATATTTTCATATTTTTACAAAAAGAAACATTCATGAATTTGAACACATTTTCCACAAGAATGAACTTTTACAAAAAAATTTAGTCCACCCCCTGAAAATAAATTTTGTCATATTTTCATATTTTTAAAAAGAGCAACATTCATGAATTTAAACACATTTTCCACAAGAAAAATGAACTTTTCAAAAAATTTAGTCCACACCCCTGAAATAAATTTTGTCATATTTTCATATTTTACAAAATAGCAATTCATGAATTTGAACACATTTTCCACAAGAAAATGAACTTTTAAAATTAGTCCACCCCTGAAAATAAATTTTATCATATTTTCATATTTTTACAAAAGAGCAACATTCATGAATTTGAACACATTTTCCACAAGAAAATGAACTTTTTAAATAAGTTGTCCACCCCTGAAAATAAATTTTATCATATTTTCATATTTTTACAAAAGAGCAACATTCATGAATTTGAACACATTTTCCACAAGAAAATGAACTTTTACAAAAAATTGAGTCCACCCCTGAAAATCAATTTTATCATATTTTCATATTTTACAAAGAGCAACATTCATGAATTTGAACATTTTCCACGAAAATGAACTTTTCAAAAATTTAGTCCACCCCCCTGAAATAAATTTTGTCATATTTCATATTTTTTACAAAGAGCAACATTCATGAATTGAACACATTTTCCAAAGAAAATGAACTTTTACAAAAAATTTAGTCCACCCCTGAAAATAAATTTTATCATATTTTCATATTTTTACAAAAGAGCAACATTCATGAATTTGAACACATTTTCCACAAAATGAACTTTTACAAAATGTTTAGTCCACCCTCCCTGAAAATAAATTTGTCATATTTTCATATTTTTACAAAAAATAGCAACATTCATGAATTTGAACACATTTTCCACGAAAATGAACTTTAAAAAAATTTAGTCCACCCCCTGAAATAAATTTTATCATATTTTCATATTTTTTACAAAGAGCAATATTCATGGTTTGAACACATTTTCCACAAGAAAATGAACTTTTACAAATAAATTGAGTCCACCCCCCCCTGAAAATAAATTTTGTCATATTTTCATATTTTTACAAAAAGAGCAACATTCATGAATTTGAACACATTTTCCACAAGAAAATGAACTTTTTAAAAAAATTAAGTCCCCTGAAAATAGAATTTTTGTCATATTTTCATATTTTTACAAAAGGCAACATTCATGAATTGAACACATTTTCACAAGAAAATGAACTTTTACAAAAATTGAGTCCACCCCCTGAAAATAAATTTTGTCATATTTTCATATTTTTACAAAAGCAACATTCATGAATTTGACACATTTTCCACAAGAAAATGAACTTTACAAAAATTAGTCCACCCCCTGAAAATAAATTTTATCATATTTTCATATTTTTACAAAAGAGCAACATTCATGAATTTGAACACATTTTCCACAAGAAAATGAACTTTATAAAAAATTTAGTCCACCCCTGAAAATAAATTTTGTCATATTTTCATATTTTTACAAAAGAGCAACATTCATGAATTTGAACACATTTTCCACAAGAAAATGAACTTTTACAAAAAATTTGTCCACCCCTGAAAATAAAATTTTATCATATTTTCATATTTTTTACAAAAGAGCAACATTCATGAATTTGAACACATTTTCCACAAGAAAATGAACTTTTACAAAAATTTAGTCCACCTGAAAATAAATTTTGTCATATTTTCATATTTTTACAAAAGAGCAACATTCATGAATTTGAACACATTTTCACAAGAAAATGAACTTTTACAAAAATTTAGTCCACCCCCTGAAAATAAATTTTATCATATTTTCATATTTTTACAAAAGAGCAACATTCATGAATTTGAACACATTTTCCACAAGAAAATGAACTTTAACAAAAAAAATTAGTCCACCCCCCCTGAAATAAATTTTGTCATATTTTCATATTTTTACAAAAGAGCAACATTCATGATTTGAACACATTTTCCACAAGAAATGAACTTTTACAAAAATTTAGTCCACCCCCTGAAATAAATTTTATCATATTTTCATATTTTTACAAAAAGAGCAACATTCATGAATTTGAACACATTTTCCAAGAAAATGAACTTTTACAAAAAATTTAGTCCACCCCTGAAAATAAATTTTGTCATATTTTCATATTTTTACAAAAGAGCAACATTCATGAATTTGAACACATTTTCCACAAGAAAATGACTTTTACAAAAAAATTTAGATCCACCCCCTGAAAATAAATTTTGTCATATTTTCATATTTTTACAAAGAGCAACATTCATGAATTTGAACACATTTTCCACAAGAAAATGAACTTTTACAAAATTTAGTCCACCCTGAAAATAAATTTTGTCATATTTTCATATTTTACAAAAATAGCAACATTCATGAATTTGAACACATTTTCCACAAGAAAATGAACTTTTACAAAAATTGTATCCACCCCTGAAAATAAATTTTATCATATTTTCATATTTTTACAAAAGAGCAACATTCATGAATTTGAACACATTTTCACAAGAAAATGAACTTTTACAAAAATTTAGTCCACTCCCCTGAAAATAAATTTTATCATATTTTCATATTTTTACAAAAGAGCAACATTCATGAATTTGAACACATTTTCCAGAAAATGAACTTTTACAAAAAATTTAGTCCACCCTGAAAATAAATTTTATCATATTTTCATATTTTTACAAAAGAGCAACATTCATGAATTTGAACACATTTTCCACAAGAAAATGAACTTTTACAAAAAATTTAGTCCACCCCCTGAAAATAAATTTTGTCATATTTTCATATTTTTACAAAAGAGCAACATTCATGAATTTGAACACATTTTCCACAAGAAAATGAACTTTTACAAAAAATTGAGTCCACCTGAAAATAAATTTTGTCATATTTTCATATTACAAAAGAGCAACATTCATGAATTGAACACATTTCCACAAGAAAATGAACTTTTACAAAAAATTAGTCCACCCCCTGAAAATAAATTTTGTCATATTTTCATATTTTTACAAAAGACAACATTCATGAATTTGAACACATTTTCCAAAGAAAATGAACTTTTTAAAAAATTTAGTCCACCCCTGAAAATAAATTTTGTATATTTTTTCATATTTTACAAAGAGCAACATTCATGAATTTGAACACATTTTCCACAAGAAAATGAACTTTTACAAAAATTTAGTCCACCCCTGAAAATAAATTTTGTCATATTTTCATATTTTTACAAAAGAGCAACATTCATGAATTTGAACACATTTTCCACAAGAAAATGAACTTTTACAAAAAATTTAGTCCACCCTGAAAATAAATTTTGTCATATTTTCATATTTTACAAAAGAGCAACATTCATGAATTTGAACACATTTTCCACAGAAAATGAACTTTTACAAAAATTTAGTCCACCCCCTGAAATAAATTTTATCATATTTTCATATTTTTACAAAAGAAACATTCATGAATTTGAACACATTTTCCACAAGAAAATGAACTTTTACAAAAATTTAGTCCACCCCCTGAAAATAAATTTTGTCATATTTTCATATTTTACAAAAGAGCAACATTCATGAATTTGAACACATTTTCCACAAGAAAATGAACTTTTACAAAATTTAGTCCACCCCTGAAAATAAATTTTGTCATATTTTCATATTTTTACAAAAAGCAACATTCATGAATTTGACATTTTCCAGAAAATGAACTTTTACAAAAAAATTTAGTCCACCCCTGAAAATAATTTTATCATATTTTCATATTTTTTTAAAAAGAGCAACATTCATGAATTTGAACACATTTTCACAAGAGAAATGAACTTTTACAAAAAAATTTAGTCCACCCCTGAAAATAAATTTATCATATTTTCATATTTTTTAAAAGAGCAACATTCATGAATTTGAACACATTTTCCACAAGAAATGAACTTTTACAAAAAAATTGAGTCCACCCCCCCTGAAAATAAATTTGTCATATTTTCATTTTTTACAAAAGAGCAACATTCATGAATTTGACATTTTCAAAGAAAATGAACTTTTACAAAAATTTAGTCCAACCCTGAAAATAAATTTTGTCATATTTTCATATTTTACAAAAGAGCAACATTCATGAATTTGAACACATTTTACAAGAAAATGAACTTTACAAAAAAATTTAGTCCACCCCCTGAAAATAAATTTTGTCATATTTTCATATTTTTACAAAAAGAGCAACATTCATGAATTTGAACACATTTTCCACAAGAAAATGAACTTTTAAAAAATTAGTCCCTGAAAATAAATTTTTGTCATATTTTCATATTTTTACCAAAAAGCAACATTCATGAATTTGAACACATTTTCCACAAGAAAATGAACTTTTACAAAATTAGTCCACCCCCTGAAAATAAATTTTGTCATATTTTCATATTTTTACAAAAGAGCAACATTCATGAATTTGAACACATTTTCCACAAAAAATGAACTTTTACAAAAAATTTAGTCCACCCTGAAAATAAATTTTGTCATATTTTCATATTTTTACAAAAAGAGCATATTCATGGATTTGAAGACATTTTTCACAAGAAAATGAACTTTTACAAAAATTGGAGTCCACTGAAAATCAATTTTGTCATATTTTCATATTTTTACAAAAATAGCAACATTCATGTATTTGAACACATTTTCCACACAAAATGAACTTTTACAAAAAATTTAGTCCACCCCCTGAAAATAAATTTTATCATATTTTCATATTTTTACAAAGAGCAACATTCATGAATTTGAACACATTTTCCACAAGAAAATGAACTTTTCAAAAATTTAGTCCACCCCCTGAAAATAAATTTGTCATATTTTCATATTTTACAAAAGAGCAACATTCATGAATTTGAACACATTTTCCACAAGAAAATGAACTTTTATAAAAAAATTTAGTCCACCCCCTGAAAATAAATTTTGTCATATTTTCATATTACAAAGAGCAACATTCATGAATTTGAACACATTTTCCACAAGAAAATGAACTTTACAAAAAATTGAGTCCACCCTGAAATAAATTTTGTCATATTTTCATTATTTTACAAAAGAGCAACATTCATGAATTTGAACACATTTTCCACAAAGAAAATGAACTTTTACAAAAAATTTAGTCCACCCCTGAAAATAAATTTTGTCATATTTTCATATTTTTACAAAAAGCAACATTCATGAATTTGAAACATTTTCCACAAGAAAATAGACACAAAAATTTAGTCCACCACCCAAAATAAATTTTATCATATTTTCATATTTTACAAAAGAAGCAACATTCATGAATTTGAACACATTTCCACAAGAAAATGAACTTTTACAAAAATTTAGTCCACCCCCCTGAAAATAAATTTTATCATTTTTATATTTTACAAAACAACATTCATGAATTTGAACACATTTTCCACAAGAAAATGAACTTTTATAAAAAATTTAGTCCACCCTGAAAATAAATTTTGTCATATTTTCATATTTTACAAAAGACAACATTCATGAATTTGAACACATTTCCACAAGAAATGAACTTTTATAAAAAATTAGTCCACCCCCTGAAAATAAATTTTTGTCATATTTTCATATTTTTTACAAAAGAGCAACATTCATGAATTTGAACACATTTTCCACAAAAAAGAACTTAAAAATTTAGTCCACCCCTGAAAATAAATTTGTCATATTTTCATATTTTACAAAAGAGCAACATTCATGAATTTGAACACATTTTCCACAAGAAAATGAACTTTCAAAAAATTGAGTCCACCCTGAAAATAAATTTTGTCATATTTTCATATTTTTACAAAAGAGCAACATTCATGAATTTGAACACATTTTCCACAAGAAAATGAACTTTTACAAAAAATTTAGTCCACCCTGAAATAAATTTTATCATATTTTCATATTTTTACAAAAAGAGCAACATTCATGAATTTGAACACATTTAAACACATTTTCCACAAGAAAATGAACTTTTACAAAAAATTGAGTCCCCTGAAAATAAATTTGTCATATTTTCATATTTTTACAAAAGAGCAACATTCATGAATTTGAACACATTTTCCACAAGAAAATGAACTTTTAAAAAATTAGTCCACCCCTGAAAATAATTTTATCATATTTTCATATTTTTACAAAAACATGAATTTGAACACATTTTCGAATTTGAACACATTTCCACAAGAAAATGAACTTTTACAAAAAATTGAGTCCCCCTGAAAATAAATTTTGTCATATTTTCATATTTTACAAAAGAGCAACATTCATGAATTTGAACACATTTTCCACAAGAAAATGAACTTTTACAAAAAGTTAGTCCACCCCCAAGAAAATAAATTTGTCATATTTTCATATTTTACAAAAATAGCAACATTCATGAATTTGAACACATTTTCCACAAGAAATGAACTTTTAAATTTTGAGTCCACCCCTGAAAATAAATTTTGTCATATTTTCATATTTTTACAAAAGAGCAACATTCATGATTTGAACACATTTTCCACAAGAAAATGAACTTTACAAAATTTAGTCCACCCCTGAAAATAAATTTTGTCATATTTTCATATTTTTACAAAAGAGCAACATTCATGAATTTGAACACATTTTCCACAAAAAATGAACTTTTACAAAAAATTTAGTCCACCCCCTGAAAATAAATTTTTGTCATATTTTCATATTTTTACAAAAGAGCAACATTCATGATTTGAACACATTTTCCACAAGAAAATGAACTTTTATAAAAAAATTGAGTCCACCCCCTGAAAATAAATTTGTCATATTTTCATATTTTTTACAAAAGAGCAACATTCATGAATTTGAACACATTTTCCAAAGAAAATGAACTTTTACAAAAATTTAGTCCACCCCCTGAAATAAATTTTGTCATATTTTCATATTTTTACAAAAGAGCAACATTCATGAATTTGAACACATTTTCCACAAGAAAATGAACTTTTACAAAAAATTTAGTCCACCCCTGAAAATAAATTTTGTCATATTTTCATATTTTTAAAAGACAACATTCATGTGTTGAACACATTTTCCACAAGAAAATGAACTTTTCAAAAAATTTAGTCCACCCCCTGAAAATAAATTTTGTCATATTTTCATATTTTTACAAAAGAGCAACATTCATGAATTTGAACACATTTTCCAGAAAATGAACTTTACAAAAAAATTAGTCCACCCCTGAAAATAAATTTTATTGTATTTTCATATTTTTACAAAAGAGCAACATTCATGAATTTGAACACATTTTCACAAGAAAATGAACTTTTACAAAAAATTTAGTCCACCCCAAATAAATTTTGTATTTTTCATATTTTTAAAAAAACATTCATGAATTTGAACACATTTTCCACAAGAAATGAACTTTTACAAAAATTTAGTCCACCCCCCTGAAAATAAATTTTGTCATATTTTCATATTTTACAAAAGAATAACATTCATGAATTTGAACACATTTTCCACAAAGAAAATGAACTTTTATAAAAATTTAGTCCACCTGAAAATAAATTTTATCATATTTTCATATTTTACAAAAGAGCAACATTCATGAATTTGAACATTTTCCACAAGAAAATGAACTTTTAAAAAATTTAGTCCACCCCTGAAAATAAATTTTGTCATATTTTCATATTTTTACAAAGAAAGCAACATTCATGAATTTGAACATTTTTCCACAGAAAATGAACTTTTTAAAAATTTAGTCCACCCCCTGAAAATAAATTTGTCATATTTTCATATTTTTACAAAAAAAGCAACATTCATGATTTGAACACATTTTCCACGAAATGAACTTTTACAAAAAATTTAGTCCACCCCCTGAAATAAATTTGTCATATTTTCATATTTTACAAAAGGCAACATTCATGAATTTGAACACATTTCCACAAGAAAATGAACTTTACAAAAAATTTAGTCCACCCTGAAAATAAATTTTGTCATATTTTCATATTTTTACAAAGAGCAACATTCATGAATTTGAACACATTTTCCACAAGATGAACTTTTACTAAAAAAATTAGTCCACCCCTGAAATAAATTTTGTCATATTTTCATATTTTTACAAAAGAGAACATTCATGAATTTGAACACATTTTCCACAAGAAAATGAACTTTTAAAAAAATTGTCCACCCCTGAAATAAATTTTGTCATATTTTCATATTTTTACAAAAGAGCAACATTCATGAATTTGAACACATTTTCCAAGAAAATGAACTTTCAAAAAATTTAGTCCACCCCCTGAAAATAAATTTTGTCATATTTTCATATTTTACAAAAAACAACATTCATGAATTTGAACACATTTCCACAAGAAAATGAACTTTTACAAAAATTTGTCCACACCTAAAATAAATTTTATCATATTTTCATATTTTACAAAGAGCAACATTCATGAATTTGAACACATTTTCCACAGAAAATGAACTTTTACAAAAAATTTAGTCCACCCCCGAAAATAAATTTTGTCATATTTTCATATTTTACAAAAGAGCAACATTCATGAATTTGAACACATTTTCCACAAGAAATGAACTTTTACAAAAAAATTTAGTCCACACCCCCCTGAAAATAAATTTTGTCATATTTTCATATTTTTACAAAAGAGCAACATTCATGAATTTGAACACATTTTCCACAAGAAAATGAACTTTTACAAAAAAATTTAGTCCACCCTGAAATAAATTGTCATATTTTCATATTTTACAAAAAACAACATTCATGAATTTGAACACATTTTCCACAAGAAAATGAACTTTTTAAAAAATTTAGTCCACCCCTGAAATAAATTTTATCATATTTTCATATTTTACAAAAGAGCAACATTCATGAATTTGAACACATTTTCCACAAATGAACTTTTAAAAATTTAGTCCACCCCCTGAAAATAAATTTGTCATATTTTCATATTTTAAAAAAGAACATTCATGTATTTGAACATTTTCACAAGAAAATGAACTTTTACAAAAAATTGTCCACCCCCTGAAAATAAATTTTATCATATTCATATTTTTACAAAAAGAGCAACATTCATGAATTTGAACACATTTTTAAAATGAACTTTTACAAAAAATTTAGTCCAGAAAAATAAGATTTTGTCATATTTTCATATTTTTTACAAAAGAGCAACATTCATGAATTTAAACACATTTTCCACAGAAAATGAACTTTTACAAAAAATTTAGTCCACCCTGAAAATAAATTTTGTCATATTTTCATATTTTTACAAAAGAGCAACATTCATGATTTGAACACATTTTCCACAAGAAAATGAACTTTTACAAAAAATTAGTCCACCCCCTGAAAATAAATTTTATCATATTTTCATATTTTTTAAAAAGAGCAACATTCATGAATTTGAACACATTTTCCACAAGAAAATGAACTTTTACAAAAAAAATTGAGTCCACCCTGAAATAAATTTTATCATATTTTGTATTTTTACAAAAGAGCAACATTCATGAATTTGAACACATTTTCCACAAGAAAATGAACTTTACAAAAAATTGAGTCCACCCCTGAAAATCAATTTTGTCATATTTTCATATTTTTACAAAAAGAGCAACATTCATGAATTTGAACACATTTTCCACAAAAATGAACTTTTACAAAAAATTGAGTCCACCCCCTGAAAATAAATTTTATCATATTTTCATATTTTTACAAAAGAGCAACATTCATGAATTTAAACACATTTTCCAAGAAATGAACTTTTACAAAAATTTTAGTCCACCCCCTGAAAATAAATTTTGTCATATTTTCATATTTTACAAAAGAGCAACATTCATGAATTTGAACACATTTTCCACAAGAAATGAACTTTTACAAAAAATTTAGTCCACCCTGAAAATAAATTTTATCATATTTTCATATTTTTACAAAAGAGCAACATTCATGAATTTGAACACATTTTCCAGAAAATGAACTTTTACAAAAAATTTAGTCCACCACCCCTAAAAATAAATTTTGTCATATTTTCATATTTTTACAAAAATGCAACATTCATGAATTTGAACACATTTTCCACAAGAAATGAACTTTTCTAAAAATTTAGTCACCTGAAATAAATTTTGTCATATTTTCATATTTTTACAAAAGAGCAACATTCATGAATTTGAACACATTTTCCACAAGAAATGAACTTTTCCTAAAATTTAGATCCACCCCCTGAAAATAAATTTTATCATATTTTCATATTTTTACAAAAGAGCAACATTCATGAATTTGAACACATTTTCCACAAGAAATGAACTTTACAAAAAATTAAGTCCACCCCTGAAATAAATTTTGTCATATTTTCATATTTTTACAAAAAGAGCAACATTCATGAATTTGAACACATTTCCACAAGAGAAAATGAACTTTTACAAAAAATTGAGTCCCCCTGAAAATAAATTTTGTCATATTTTCATATTTTTTACAAAAGAGCAACATTCATGAATTTGACACATTTCCACAAGAAAATGAACTTTTTACAAAAGTTAGTCCACCCCTGAAATAAATTTTGTCATATTTTCATATTTTTACAAAATGCAACATTCATGAATTTGAACACATTTTCCACAAGAAAATGAACTTTTAAAAAAATTTAGTCCACCCCCTGAAAATAAATTTTATCATATTTTCATATTTTTACAAAACAACATTCATGAATTTGAACACATTTTCCACAAGAAAATGAACTTTTACAAAAAAATTTAGTCCACCTGAAAATAAATTTGTCATATTTTCATATTTTTACAAAGAACAACACATTCATGAATTTGAACACATTTTCCAAAGAGAAATGAACTTTTACAAAAAATTTGAGTCCACCCCCTGAAAATAAATTTTATCATATTTTCATATTTTTACAAAAAAGCAACATTCATGAATTGAACACATTTTCCACAAGAAAATGAACTTTATAAAAAATTTAGTCCACCCCCTGAAATAAATTTTGTCATATTTTCATATTTTACAAAAAATAGCAACATTCATGAATTTGAACACATTTTCCACAAAATGAACTTTTTACAAAAAATTGAGTCCACCCCTGAAAATAAATTTTGTCATATTTTCATATTTTTACAAAAAGCAACATTCATGAATTTGAACACATTTTCCACAAGAAAATGAACTTTTACAAAAAATTTAGTCCACCCCTGAAAATAAATTTGTCATATTTTCATATTTTACAAAAATAGCAACATTCATGAATTTGAACACATTTTCCACAAGAAAATGAACTTTTTACAAAAAAATTTGTCCACCCCCTGAAAATAAATTTTATCATATTTTCATATTTTTACAAAAGAGCAACATTCATGAATTTGAACACATTTTCCACAAAGAAAATGAACTTTTCTAAAAATTTAGTCCACCCCTGAAAATAAATTTTGTCATATTTTCATATTTTTACAAAAGAGCAACATTCATGAATTTGAACACATTTTCACAAGAAAATGAACTTTTACAAAAAAATTTAGTCCACACCCCTGAAATAAATTTGTCATATTTTCATATTTTACAAAAGAGCAACATTCATGAATTTGAACACATTTCCACAAGAAAATGAACTTTTACAAAAAATTGAGTCCACCCCCCTGAAAATAAATTTTGTCATATTTTCATATTTTACACAAAAGAGCAACATTCATGAATTTGAACACATTTTCCACAAGAAAATGAACTTTTATAAAAATTTAGTCCACCCTGAAAATAAATTTTGTCATATTTTCATATTTTTACAAAAATAGCAACATTCATGAATTTAAACACATTTTCCACAAGAAAATGAACTTTTACAAAAAAATTTAGTCCACACACCCTGAAAATAAATTTTGTCATATTTTCATATTTTTACAAAAATAGCAACATTCATGTATTTGAACACATTTTCCACAAGAAAATGAACTTTTACAAAAAAATTTAGTCCACCCCTGAAAATAAATTTTGTCATATTTTCATATTTTACAAAAAGAGCAACATTCATGAATTTGACACATTTTCCACAAGAAAATGAACTTTTACAAAATAAATTGAGTCCACCCCCTGAAAATAAATTTTATCATATTTTCATATTTTTACAAAAGAGCAACATTCATGAATTTGAACACATTTTCCACAAGAAAGAACTTTTCCAAAATGAATTTTAGATTCAACCCCTGAAAATCAATTTTATCATATTTTCATATTTTTACAAAGAGCAACATTCATGAATTTGAACACATTTTCCACAAGAAAATACTTTTACAAAAAATAGTCCACCCCCTGAAAATAAATTTTATCATATTTTCATATTTTTACAAAAGAGCAACATTCATGAATTTGAACACATTTTCCACAAGAAAATGAACTTTACAAAAAATTGAGTCCACCCCCTGAAAATCATTTTGTCATATTTTCATATTTTTACAAAAAGAGCAACATTCATGAATTTGAACACATTTTCCACAAAATGAACTTTTACAAAAAATTGAGTCCACCCTGAAAAATAAATTTTGTCATATTTTCATATTTTTACAAAAGAGCAACATTCATGAATTTGAACATTTTCCACAAGAAAATGAACTTTTATAAAAAATTTAGTCCACCCCCTGAAAATAAATTTTGTCATATTTTCATATTTTTAAAAAGAACATTCATGAATTTGAACACATTTTCCACAAGAAAATGAACTTTTACAAAAAATTTAGTCCACCCCCCTGAAAATAAATTTTATCATATTTTCATATTTTTACAAAATGAGCAACATTCATGAATTTGAACACATTTTCCACAAGAAAATGAACTTTTACAAAAAAATTGAGTCCACCCTGAAAATAAATTTTATCATATTTTCATATTTTTACAAAAGAGCAACATTCATGAATTTGAACACATTTTCCACAAGAAAATGAACTTTTTAAAAAATTTAGTCCACCCCGAAAATAAATTTATCATATTTTCATATTTTTACAAAAGAGCAACATTCATGAATTTGAACACATTTTCCAAAGAAAATGAACTTTACAAAATTTAGTCCACCCCTGAAACAAATTTTGTCATATTTTCATATTTTTACAAAATAGCAACATTCATGAATTTGAACACATTTTCCACAGAATGAACTTTTTAAAAAATTTAGTCCACCCCTGAAAATAAATTTTATCATATTTTCATATTTTTACAAAAGAGCAACATTCATGAATTTGAACACATTTTCCACAGAAAATGAACTTTTACAAAAAATTTGATCCACCACCCTGAAAATAAATTTTTGTCATATTTTCATATTTTTACAAAAGGCAACATTCATGAATTTGAACACATTTTCCACAGAAAATGAACTTTTCTAAAAAAATTTAGTCCACCCCCTGAAAATAAATTTTGTCATATTTTCATATTTTTACAAAAGGCAACATTCATGGATTTGAACACATTTTCCACAAGAAAATGAACTTTTAAAATAATTGAGTCCACCCCCTGAAAATCAATTTTATCATATTTTCATATTTTTAAAAAGAGCAACATTCATGAATTTGAACACATTTTCCACAAGAAAATGAACTTTTACAAAAAATTGAGTCCACCCTGAAAATAAATTTTGTCATATTTTCATATTTTTACAAAAGAGCAACATTCATGAATTTGAACACATTTACCACAAGAAATAGAACTTTTAGAAAAAATTAAGTCCACCCTGAAAATAAATTTTATCATATTTTCATATTTTTAAAAAGAGCAACATTCATGAATTTGAACACATTTTCCAAGAAAATGAACTTTTTACAAATAATTTAAGTCCACCCCTGAAAATAAATTTTATCATATTTTCATATTTTTACAAAGAGCAACATTCATGAATTGAACACATTTTCCACAAAGAAAATGACTTTTACAAAAATTTGAGTCCACCCCTGAAATAAATTTTGTCATATTTTTTATTTTTTACAAAAGAGCAACATTCATGAATTTGAACACATTTTCCACAAGAAAATGAACTTTTAAAAATTTAGTCCACCCCCTGAAAATAAATTTTATCATATTTTCATATTTTTTACAAAAAAGCAACATTTCATGAGATTGAACACATTTTCCACAAAGAATGAACTTTTACAAAAAATTTAGTCCACCACCCCTGAAATAAATTTTGTCATATTTTCATATTTTTACAAAATAGCAACATTCATGAATTTGAACACATTTTCCACAAAAATGAACTTTTACAAAAATTTAGTCCCCCCTGAAAATAAATTTGTCATATTTTCATATTTTTACAAAATAGCAACATTCATGAATTTGAACACATTTTCCACAAAGAAAATGAACTTTTAAAAAATTTAGTCCACCTGAAAATAAATTTTATCATATTTTCATATTTTAAAAAAAGAACAACATTCATGAATTTGAACACATTTACCACAAGAAAATGAACTTTTACAAAAAATTAGAGTCCACCCCTGAAAATAAATTTTGTCATATTTTCATATTTTACAAAATAGCAACATTCATGAATTTGAACACATTTTTTCAGAACACAATGAAAATGAACTTTTACAAAAAATTGAGTCCACCCCCTAAAATAAATTTTATCAATTTTCATATTTTTACAAAAGAAACAACATTCATGATTTGAACACATTTTCCACAAGAAAATGAACTTTTACAAAATTTAGTCCACCCCCTGAAAATAAATTTTGTCATATTTTCATATTTTTACAAAAAGAGCAACATTCATGAATTTAAACACATTTTCCACAAGAAAATGAACTTTTACAAAAAATTGAGTCCACCCCCTGAAATAAATTTTTATCATATTTTCATATTTTTACAAAAGAGCAACATTCATGAATTTGAACACATTTTCCACAAGAAAATGAACTTTTACAAAAAAATTAGATCCACCCCTGAAAATAAATTTTGTCATATTTTCATATTTTTACAAAGAGCAACATTCATGGATTTAACACATTTTCCACAAGAAAAATGAACTTTTACAAAAAGATTTAGTCCACCCCCTGAAAATAAATTTTGTCATATTTTCATATTTTACAAAAAGAGCAACATTCATGAATTTGAACACATTTTCCACAAGAAAATGAACTTTTACAAATAAATTGAGTCCACCCCCCCTGAAAATCAATTTATCATATTTTCATATTTTTACAAAAGAGCAACATTCATGATTTGAACACATTTTCACAAGAAATGAACTTTTACTAAAAAATTTAGTCCACCCCCTGAAATAAATTTTGTCATATTTCATATTTTTTACAAAGAGCAACATTCATGATTTGAACACATTTTCCACAAGATGAACTTTTACAAAAATTTGAGTCCACCCCCTGAAAATAAATTTTGTCATATTTTCATATTTTTACAAAAGAGCAACATTCATGATTTGAACACATTTTCCAAAGAAAATGAACTTTACTAAAAAATTAGTCCACCCCCTGAAATAAATTTTGTCATATTTTCATATTTTTACAAAAGGCAAACATTCATGAATTTGAACACATTTTCCACAAGAAAATGAACTTTTACAAAAAATTTGTCCACCCCTGAAAATAATTTTATCATATTTTCATATTTTTACAAAAGAGCAACATTCATGAATTTGAACACATTTTCCACAAGAAAATGAACTTTTTTAAAAATTTAGTCCACCCCCTGAAAATAGGATTTTGTCATATTTTCATATTTTTACAAAAGAGCAACATTCATGATTTGAACACATTTTCCACAAGAAATGAACTTTTACAAAAATTTAGTCCACCCCTGAAAATAAATTTTCTCATATTTCATATTTTTACAAAAGAGCAACATTCATGAATTTGAACACATTTTCCACAAGAAAATGAACTTTTACAAAAAAATTAGTCCACCCCTGAAAATAAATTTATCATATTTTCATATTTTTTAAAAAGAGCAACATTCATGAATTTGAACACATTTTCCACAAGAAAATGAACTTTTACAAAAAATTGAGTCCACCCCTGAAATAAATTTTATCATATTTTCATATTTTTACAAAAAGAGCAACATTCATGAATTTGAACACATTTTCCACAAGAAAATGAACTTTTACAAATAAATTGAGTCCACCCCCTGAAAATCAATTTTATCATATTTTCATATTTTTAATAAATGAGCAACATTCATGAATTTGAACACATTTTCCATAAGAAATTGAACTTTTACAAAAATTTAGTCCACCCCCTGAAAATAAATTTTATCATATTTTCATATTTTTACAAAAAGAGCAACATTCATGAATTTAAACACATTTTCCACAAGAAAATGAACTTTTACAAAATTTAGTCCACCCCCTGAAAATAAATTTTGTCATATTTTTATTTTTTACAAAAGAGCAACATTCATGAATTTAAACACATTTTCCACAAGAAAATGAACTTTACAAAAATTGAGTTTACCCCCTGAAATAAATTTTATCATATTTTCATATTTTTTACAAAAGAGCAACATTCATGAATTTGAACACATTTTTCACAAGAAAATGAACTTTTACAAAAATGTTTAGTCCACCCCCTGAAATAAATTTGTCATATTTTCATATTTTTACAAAATAACAACATTCATGAATTTGAACACATTTTCCACAAGAAAATGAACTTTACAAAAAATTAGTCCACCCCCCTGAAATAAATTTTGTCATATTTTCATATTTTTACAAAAATGGCATTCATGTATTTGAACACATTTCCACAGAAAATGAACTTTTCAAAAATTTAGTCCACCCCCTGAAAATCAATTTTATCATATTTTCATATTTTACAAAAGAGCAACATTCATGAATTTGAACACATTTTCCATAAGAAATTGAACTTTTACAAATAAATTGAGTCCACCCCCCTGAAAATAAATTTTGTCATATTTTCATATTTTTACAAAAATAGCAACATTCATGTATTTGAACACATTTTCCACAAGAAAATGAACTTTTACAAATAAATTTGTCCACTGAAAATAAAATTTTGTCATATTTTCATATTTTTACCAAAATAGCATCATTCATGAATTTGAACACATTTTCCACGAGAAAATGAACTTTTACAAAAAAAGTTAGTCCACACCCCCCTGAAAATAAATTTTGTCATATTTTCATATTTTTACAAAAATAGCAACATTCATGTATTTGAACACATTTTCCACAAGAAAATGAACTTTTACAAATAAATTTGTCCACACCCCCTGAAATTCAATTTTATCATATTTTCATATTTTTACAAAAAGAGCAACATTCATGAATTTGAACACATTTTCCACAAGAAAATGAACTTTTACAAAAAATTTAGTCCACCCCTGAAAATAATTTTGTCATATTTTCATATTTTTTACAAAAGAGCAACATTCATGAATTTGAACACATTTTGCACAAGAAAATGAACTTTTACAAAAATTTAGTCCACCCCCCTGAAAATAAATTTTGTCATATTTTCATATTTTTACAAAATAGCAACATTCATGAATTTGAACACATTTTCCACAAAATGAACTTTTTTAAAAAATTTAGTCCACACCCTGAAAATAAATTTTGTCATATTTTCATATTTTACAAAATAGCAACATTCATGTGTTTGAACACATTTTCCACAAGAAAATGAACTTTTCAAAAAATTTAGTCCACCCTGAAATAAATTTATCATATTTTCATATTTTTACAAAAGAGCAACATTCATGAATTTAAACACATTTCCACAAGAAAATGAACTTTAAAAATTTAGTCCACCCTGAAAATAAATTTTGTCATATTTTATATTTTTACAAAAGAAAGCAACATTCATGTATTTGAACACATTTTCCACAAGAAAATGAACTTTATAAAAAAATTTAGTCCACCCTGAAAATAAATTTTGTCATATTTTCATATTACAAAAGAGCAACATTCATGAATTTGAACACATTTTCCACAAGAAATGAACTTTTACAAAAATTGAGTCCACCCCTGAAATAAATTTTATCATATTTTCATATTTTTCAAAGACAGCATTCATGGTTGACAATTCATTTGAACTTGAACACATTTCCACAAGAAAATGAACTTTATAAAAAAATTGGAGTCAACCCCCTAAAAATCAATTTTATCATATTTTCATATTTTTAAAGAGCAACATTCATGAATTTGAACACATTTTCCATAAGAAAAGAACTTTTACAAAAAATTTAGTCCTCCCCCCCTGAAATAAATTTTGTCATATTTATATATTTTTACAAAGAGCAACATTCATGAATTCAAACACATTTTCCACAAGAAAATGAACTTTTACAAAAAATTAGTCCACCTGAAAATAAATTTTATCATATTTTCATATTTTTACAAAAGAGCAACATTCATGAATTTGAACACATTTCCACAAGAAAATGAACTTTTATAAAAATTGAAATCTTATGAAATAAATTTTGTCATATTTTATATTTTTTACAAAAGAGCAACATTCATGAATTTAACACATTTTCCACAAGAAAATGAACTTTTATAAAAATTTAGTCCACCTGATAATAAATTTTCGTCATATTTTCATATTTTTAGAAAAACAACATTCATGAATTTGAATATATTTTCCACAAGAAAATGAACTTTACAAATAAATTGAGTCCACCCCCCCCTGAAAATCAATTTTATCATATTTTCATATTTTTACAAAAAGAGCAACATTCATGAATTTAACACATTTTCCACAAGAAAATGAACTTTTACAAAAAAATTTAGTGCACCCCCTGAAAATCAATTTTATCATATTTTCATATTTTTTACAAAAGAGCAACATTCATGCATTTGAACACACTTTCCAGAAAAAATGAACTTTTACAAAATTTAGTCCATCCCACCCTGAAAATAAATTTTATCATATTTTCATATTTTTTAAAAGAGCATTATTCATGAATTTTAACACATTTTCCACAAGAAATGAACTTTACAAATAAATTGAGTCCACCCAGTTGTATAGTACATGGGAGTTCAAGAGCACAAAAGTGCTCTCTATCCCCAATGTACTATACTACTAACTTAACAGGTAAAACTATCTTTACAACAGCGTAAAATAAGACCATGGTTCAAAAGGCGTCCCTCAGCAAGGTCATGTAAAAAGCTGCGTAAAAAGTCATTGTTTCAAAGGGGTAAAAATCTCGAGGTTTCAATCTGTCGTTTAAAATATGGAATCTATATGTTTTGAAATATATAGGTGCGTTTAAATTTTACAAACAGTCTTTACAAACAAATGTTAACAAGCATCGGTTCGGAGAGGATCGGCAGCGCAAATTTTAGCTACGCTAAAATTGAGCAGGAATGAATCCCCAAGGGAATTCTGGAACCCAGGCAGGGAAGATTTGTACCTTTATATACATCACTAACATATTTTAAAACAATATCTACCTGATCTTGTTCACATTCTTTAATTAAATCAGAATCATTTATATATTTCCATTTTTGTATGTTCGATTATAGAGAAGTTGGACATAATAAATAATGTAATCAAAATGTCTATTAAAGTTTTTCTAACATTCTTAAAAGAAAGAAGGTTTACCGCAAACAGTCATGCCTAAAATAATCATATTAAAGGGTGTGTTCAATTATATATTACTGGTTATTCTAGTATTGAATACTTTGTAAATCATTATTAACAAATTGAACAAGAGCATCACTAAAGACATAGATGTAACAGTTTAAATCTTTTTATATGCTCTCTTTTAATTTCGAAAGAATGCCGTTTTGACTATTAATGACGCGTAATCCGTTACCAGCAATATTTTTCTTGAAAGGTGCGTAGATCGATAAACTAATGCAAATTTATCATATAAAATTTTCAACAATTGTCATGAAGCAATCTATCGGAATAGTTCTATCAAAATTTTCTTGCTTCTTCATAAAATAGTGTTTTATTCATGCCCTTGGTGAAAAGGCAATAATTTAGGTGCCTTCTACGGTCATTCTTCATCAATTAATGGAAATTCAAATTTTTCACTATCACTAACTGAATTTTCTGTGAATAGAAGTACAATACCTTTCATTTGATTTGCGGGGGACATTTACATTTATATTCTGTAATGTACTCAACTTATCATTCCTTTTTTAAGAGGTTATATGCTCATAAAATAAACTTCTTCCTATAGAATATAAATTTGTCAACTCATCTGCAATTTCTTGATTTTCAATAGTTTCATATTCTAGCTGAATATTTTCTAATTCATAATCACCGATAATTTGGCCACTTTGTGCGATAAGGACTTGATCACTTTGGGTAAAAGTTATTATGTATTGAAAGTTATTATTCATATTGAAAAGGACAATAAAGCCCATGATCTTTAAGAATATTATCAATATTATTTTCTGCCTTGTACCATAAATATCATACATTAATTTATCTGCTACTTTCTGAATCACCATTTTGCACCACTATCATCCTTAGAAATGAGTTTTCGTAAATTCTGGTTACACACCATATTCAATAAGGCCTTGTCGATCACTTTTCGGCAGCCACAAGTCTTTGTATACCTTATAACATTATATTCACTACAAAATCGTAAAGGGGTTCCCAGCCACTTTAATTTGTAGTCTATGTTTGTAAAATCTGACTGAGATTATTTAGAAAGTGACTTTTTGTATTACTGATTTTAAGATAAAACGATAGATTAACTGAATCAGGCACTAAAGAAATAACTATTTGGTTTTAATTTTGGTATATTAACATAAACTTGTTCATTCGGTTTAAGACTAATAGGATTAAGGTTATACTATAAAAGTACGGTTACCTTTAATTTTTTGCCATACTTGTCTTTTTTATAACCAGGTAAAAGCTCTTCTTGTAATAATCTGTTCATATATATTAAAACATATTTTATTTTTTTCTTTGTTTATAATGGTCATATATTAAAAGCAGTATAATTCAAAACCCATAGATTAGAAGCTAACCATGCTAAACCTTTTGCTACCCCAGATATAACCTGAGAGATAATATTCAATAATGGACCTAACACTGGCCATAATTTTTTACCTAGATTTGCTAAAGCCTTAGAAAATTTACTAGTAGCTTGAGCACCTTGTAGGATTGCTTTTCTAGCCCCTATGACAATGGCTGTAATTATACTAGCTGAATATAGCTAAAGCTGATATTTCTGGGATATATTTTTTTACCCATTTTTTAAATCGCTGTAATCTAGTAATGTTTTCTTCCTGTTTATCTAGTACATCCTCTTTTTCTAATTGATTTTCTTCTTCTCTAATTATAATTTCTAATTCTTCGGCTCTTTCATGCAAATTAGTTAATTCATCAATATTGTTGTCAATACCATTTTCATTTTCATTTTCTATTTCATCTATTCTAGCTTGAGTTTTGTTTAGCTCTTCAGCAAAGTGATTTATTTGTGCTTTTATGAATTGCGGGCGTGTTCTTTTATCAATAGTTACAGAGGGGGTCATTACCCCTATATGTTCTCTAAGCTCTTGATTAGTTATTTGATTGAAATTTTCTGTATATTGATTATTTAAATCAACCATAGGCATACTTTCTTCAGTTTTTATAAATTCATCTTGCAAATTAATAATTCTTTTAATTTCGTTTTTAAATTATTTAATAGCTTCTTTAGCATTTGTATTTTTATTATATTGTAGTATTCCATTACTATTACGTATTAAAACAATTATACTATTGCCTCTACTATTTTTTGCATTTAATGGTCTGTAAGTAATATGATTTGATTTAGTTTTACCTAAATTTAATCTAAAATTTATACCTTCAGAAGCTGCCATACTTTTAGGTGATTAAATCTAAACTCATTTTATAATTTTTTAATAAAAAGATTCAACAGCAAAGAAACTTCATTTTTTCAGGTCTATTAATATTTGTATAAACAGAGGTGGAAGTAGGAACATCAGGAAGATTATTAGTTTTATTGTCTTTTTCTTATTGTTACACCAAATTATCATCAGTAAATGATGTTTCATAATATTCATTATTTTCTTGCTTATTATCTTCATCATCAATAAATTGAAAATTTTGCCAATCATCGTTATTATCTTCTTGCGTCTTATCTTTTAATTCAATATTATCAAAATCTCCTTCATCCATTATACAGATAACTCTATATTTTGTATTTCACTTTCAGGAATCCAACTGTTATGTTTATTATCATAACCTAACCATTTAACTAAAACCATCTTTTACCTTTAACCTTCTTACGTTTTAATATCTTTCAATTCTATAAACATCATCTTTCTTATTCACAACTGATAGTTCCTCTTCATAAAATTGACCAATTATAGGCTCTCCTTCTGCATCCTCTATATCTCATATAAATTAGGTCTCCTCTAATAACTTTAGTCACTTTAAAAAGCTCTTCTGTAAAATTTGCTTCTAACCTTTCGTAAATATAGATTTATATACTTTGATATTCTAACCATATCATCAATTTTAATCATAGGTAATGGTAAATAAACAACTTGATGACCGTATAATGTATTTTAACATCTTTATTATTTTATTAACATCTTTAGTTTCATCAAGTTGTACTGTGTTTTTGTATTGTTATAATTATATACTAAATCATCCATATATCAATCCATTTATATGTTCCTTTACTAAAAATATTTCCACATAGATGTTTTAAGCGTTCTGTTGAATCGTTCAACAATCGCAGCCTTTTATTATTTTTAGTAGAGAAGTATTTAATTCATGTTTCTCTAATAATGATTTGACACCTACATTATAAAATTCTTTACCATCATCAAATTGCTAGTTTCGGGTAATCATTAAATCTATCTTAATTGACTTATGGTTTGCAGCAGCTTTTGTCATATTATTTTGTCTTTCCTATAAACAGGGATAGTAAATGCATATCTACTTAATATTTCAATAACTGTTAAATCCAATAATAACCATTGTTTTTATACTTATAAGAACCCATATCAACTAAATCCATCTGTATTTGTTCACCAAGATAGTTTACCCTTGTTTGTCTGAATTTATGTCTCTAATAATAGGTTTATATCTAGTGTATGTATCTTGAGATATTAACCATTCTTGCTAACCTATTTTCTACTAACATTTATACCTTCTTCTAATGCTTTCTGATAAAGACGTTCTGCTGATTGATACCTGTTTTCGGGTCATAATATAAATATCTCTTAAACTTTGCTAAATTTTAATGTCTTCATCCATTTAAATTACTCAAGATAACATTCAAGGAGAATACCTTACCATTCATTAGGAGCGCCATTTGATCTAATATATTAAATATTGGCTCGTTAAAAGGCTCCTTTTATAATTGTAACTTTAGATTCAATATCGTTGTATTCGTATACACAATATGAAATAACGACTGAATTATTATTACTGGTAAAAGTTAAGGCTATATTACTTTTTTTTCCTTCAAGGTTATAATTATAACTTGAATTTACAATATTAGAAGAAATTTACACACACTTTAATCTGTTTTATATCCACTTTAGAAACACCATTTTGTACGATACCTTTTTAATAGTTTTATGGTATCACATTTAAAACCTAACATTTTAATAAAAATAAAAAAATAGAAATACATTACAATTGGATTAACATTTCATAAGAACCACAATTCAATGACTTTTTACAAATTAAAACAAGAATATGAAAATTATCAGTCTGGTACAATGGTAGGGCTTAGTATTATATCTGGATATTTTATTATATAAAATTACTTAAAAATAAAATATATAGTATTAGTAACATGTGTTGCAATAAATTGATTCATAAAGAGTTAGAAGGAGTTTTGGTTATGTAAATTGTTGCTTTTGTGATAAAAATATGTAATAGTTATATTAATAGATCTGTTAAGACAGAAATTATTTCAGATAATAAAATGAATGTTTGTATACAAACTGTGGTTCTGTTCACTCATATAAGATAGTTAATGAATGGATACAGAGATTTGGAAATGTCAACGATCAGTTCATTCAAAGGGAAAAATGGATTTTATAATAAAATAGATTATGTATAACTTTTGAAGATATGTTGAAATTGACAAATGATTTTATAAAGGTTATAAATGTATGTTTAAATATAAGTTGATTCAAGAAAGAATATTAGTATGTATAACTATTATATAATACGTTTAGCTAGTAGGAGGGTATACCATTTAAAACATCTATTAGAGATATGAAAATAAGTAAGACAAAGAGGAGTTTTGACAATAGATTACTTGGTGAAGTATATAAAAATCCTTATGTGGGATAAAGACATTATGTACTTATTATAACAATTGGGCTAGTTAAAGAAATAAAACATTTATGATTATATATGAATCTTAAAGATCTGATTAAAAGAATATAAATTTTATTCTATGTTGTAAAAATCTAGTTCTAATATAGAGTTGTTTTGGAAAGGATTTTGAAAAGAGCATTTATAAAACAAGGATAATATAAACACACTATAAAAAATAAAATATATAGTAATTATATAGAATGGGTAAAGAAGTTATAAAAACAAAGATGTATATAAATTTAAAGGAAATGAAATTAATTTAGATTTATTAGATGAAATTATGAAAGATAAAAACATGTATATTAAATCATTAACGTACGAACTTTATTATAAAAACGATATGGATAGATATATATATACAGAGTATGAATTGAATACAAATGAATGGTTATCTTTTTCAAAAAGTATATATAATATAGAAAATATAAAAAAAATTTTACATATAATGTGTACAATGAATATTATAGACCGATTATACTAAATACATTTTAAACCATCTAATATAAATACTGTGGTATTGATTTTATATACAGTTTACACATATCACTAAAGCTCTGTTAATAAATATCATGGATGGGATGATTGTTTATTTTAAGTATGACATTAACAATATAGATAAAGATTTTTATGTTATAAAATTTGATTTATATGAATATTGTAATCATTCAAAGTGCTAATGGAATTATTAAAATTTATCTCAAACGCATAAAAACTATTTAAAAAATAAAATATATAGTATTAGTAAATATGTGTTCCAGATAAACCAATACGAGGAAGACCAAAAATTTATACTAAGAATAAATCAAACAACATAGGACATTATATATGCTCTCAAAGGCATGGCATTGTGATTCATATAATAAAACATATAAAAGTTTAACATATAAAACTTTACATCTTCGGACATAAAAAACATGTTCAGAATTCAAAAATAAAAATAATATAGTTTTATAAAAAGTTTTAAATATAGATTTATTTCTATAATTAAAATTAGTGCGTTTAAATATACTTAAAGAAATATATATAAATTATATATGATAAATGCAATAAAGACACTTAAAATAATATTATATATAGTATAAGATATTTATATGAATGAGATTATTTAAATCGAAAGGTACCTAAGACAAACCTATATTATATAATATACCTAATATGAATAAAGATAAACTTCAAAAGTTGACTAAAGACGATTTAATATGAATAAAGATAAACTTCAAAAGTTGACTAAAGACGATTTAATTAATATAATATTAAATCAAAAGCCTAAGGTTAAGAGGATATGTCACTTAATTTCAAACCAGTACAAAAAATTACTATCCTGTGAAATCAATATCAAACAAATAGATATCTCAGTTAAAAGATTGTTATTGGTTCAAGGTTATTATGAACTTTGAAAACGGTTTAATCAAGTATTAAAACACCAAGTCCCAAAACTGAGAAAGATGAGATATTTAAAGGTATGGACAATACATTTTCTCAGATAAAAATAAAAACCAACAAAGTTAAAACAAGGAAACACACAATTCTCTTTGGATACATATGTAATCTATGAATAAACATTATTGCAGATCATTGAAACAATTACAGACTTAGAAATTTCTTATAAATATATTAAAAATTAAACAACAATAAAAGAATTAAAATTTACGTGAAGCAGCAAATGTAACATTTGAATTTGACAAAGATAATTAAATTTTCATGGTTTTAAACAAGGTTGTATTTTCAACATTTAACTTAATTTATAAATTCTAATCCATCCCAATTAAGATCATACCAATTTCTGAAAAAAAAATATGACAATGAATTTGATGACCTTACAAAGAAAGTTCTGGATGACATTCATTCCTTGAATAAATATCTTGTGTTTCAAGCAAACCATTTACTAAGGATCTTCATTTCATTTACCACAAGAACTTAAGAATTGTAAAAGTTTGATAATCATCAATGAGAATAATAGATATTTTAGATGGTTGTCATATTGAACATAATAACACAGAATAAATTGCTTGATTAAAGGATAAAATGAAATATTAAAAACATTACAGAGGATTTACAATTTCATGACTGTTATTATAATAAAATCAGAAAAGACAAACAGAATTAACATTAACGTTTTCGGTTATGAAGATAAAACAACCATATCCATTATTATTTCAAAAAGAAAAGTTTGAAGACCATATGGAACTACTATTGATAACTGATAATGAGAAACAAACATTATATTCTAATAAAAAATTTTGAAATGCATTTATGTATAATCCTTATAAAGCATAAGGAAAGAAACACTTTTGTACCTTTGCAACTAATGTTATAGTTCTGAAAAATATTAAATAACCATATAGAAACTGTATATTAATGAATTTTAAACAGTAAAATGCCTGATAAAAATAATAACATACTGAACTAACAACTATCATAAATAATATTTGTTCCGTTTGTTATATACGCTGATTTTAGGCTATTACAAAAGATATCTGGTTGCCAACAAGATAATGGTAACTCATATACGAAGCCTATCAAAACATACTGACTGTGGTTATGGGTATAAAGTTGTTTATTGCTATGATGATCAATTTATAAACAAATTCAACTATAACAAGAGGTGAAAAAGCTGTTTACAAATTTATGGAAGCTATGTTCAAAGAAGTTAAATATTGTAAAATATTATGAAAACCTACTTTAATAAACCATTAAAATGACCACTATTGATGAGAAAGAATTTAAAAAGCTGATGAATGTCATATCTGTAACAAAATATGCTAACAAAGATATTCGAGTTCGAGACCATTGTCATATCACTGGAAAATATAGAGGTCAGCTCATCAAGATTGTAATTTAAAACTTAGAATGAACTCTGATAAATTTAAAATCCAGTAATATTTTACAATCTGCGTGGGTATGACAGCCATTTTATATACAGGAAATCAGACTATTGTTAATAACATACATACAAAAACAAAAAAGGTGAAAGAAAGCATATGAATAAATGCTATACCCTAATAATATGGAAAAGTATATGGCTTTTATGTTAGGAAACCATTTAACATTTCTTGATAGTTTTTCAATTTATGAGCTCTAGTCTTGAAAAGCTTGTTTGTAATTTACCTAAAGATTCATTTTAAATATACCTATAAGCAGTTCAAGGTGAAAAATTTAATTTAATGACTCAAAAGGTATATACTCATATGATTATATGGATGCTTTAGAAAAGTTTGATGAAAAATTAACTTCAAAAAGACTTTTATAGTATTCTTACTGCTGATAATATATCAAGAGGAACAATACCATCATGCACAAAGAAGAGTGTGGGATACATTCAATATGAAACATGGGTGAGTATCACGACCTATATCTGAGAAATCAGACGTTTTGTTATGCTGATGTATTTGAAAACTTTCGAAAAACATGTCTTGAATATTATAAATTAGACCCATGCCACTTTTTCATCATCTCCTGGGTTGTCTTGGGATGCTATGTTAAAGATGACAGATATTAAATTAGAATTAATGACAGATATTGATATGTTTCAATTCATTGAAAAGGGTATGAGAGGAGGCGTTAGTTATATTGCTAATCGATATAGAGTAAATCTAATAACAAATATCAATCATCTTATGATAATAATAAGCCATCGAAGTATTTAACGTATTTAGATGCTAACAATCTGTATGGCTGGGCTATGTCACAAAACTTACCTACTGGTGGTTTCAAATGGTTAACTAAGAAACAGATTAACAACATAAACCTTTATAAATATCAAGCAGATAGTAAAAACGGTTTAATTTTAGAAGTTGATTTAGAATACCCTGAAGAACTACACATGATTTACATAACTTTGATTATCCTGTTGCACCAGAAAAAAGTTAAGGTAACTAGCGACATGTTGTCAAAATGATTGTAAGACAATTGCTTCTAATTTACAATATATCAACAGGATTAGTAAAAGCAAACTGATTCCGACTTTAAAAAAAATTGTACGTTTTACATTATAGAATCTTCAACTATATTTAGATCTTGGGTTAAAGTTAAAAAATTTTAAGAGTGCCAAAAGATTTAAATCAATTTCCATGGTTGAAAAAATACATAGACTTTAATACTCAAAAAAGAACTAATGCAAAATTCTTTTACAGAAAAAGACTTCTTCAAACTCATGAATAACAGTGTTTTGGTAAGACAATGGAAAACTTACGAAAAAGAGTAGATGTTAGACTATTAACTAATAAAATAAATTATTAAAATTAGCTTCAAAACCTACTTATGTAAGTTCAAAGATCTTAAATAGAACCTTGTGGGCTGTGCATAAGATCAAACACTAACCCTTAACAGGCATGCATATGTGGGTATGTTATCTTAGATTTATCTAAAGTATTAATGTACGATTTTCATTACAACTATATCAAGAAGAAATATGGTGATAAATAAACTTCTTTTCATTTGAACAGAATAGATTTAACATATGAAATTAAAACTGAAGATGCCTATCAAGATTTTTGGGTTGATAAGATAAATTTGATTTCAGTGATTACCCAGAATACCATAAATATCATGATAAAACTAATAAAAGTTATTGGTAAAATGAAAGATGAAGCTGCTGGAATAGTAGTTAAAAGATTTGTTGGTTTAAGAAGTAAGATGTATAGTTATAATAAAGATAATAATAAAGGAGATAAAAAGCTAAAGGAATTAAGAAAAATATTATTAAGGTAAAATAAAACATGAAGACGATAAAGAAACACTATTTGAAAACAAACAAATCATCATACAATGAAAACTATTAAAAGTGTAAACCATAACTTAGTAGTTATAGAGATTAATAAGTATCACTAAGTTGTTTGATAATAAATTATATATTGATGATGAACCTTAACATTAGCTTGGCCATTATAATCGGTTCAAATAACTAAATATTAACAAACAGTTATAATGTGTAGTAAGCATGTAGCGTAGGGCCTCTGTTAGAAGTAAAAAATCATACATACCTGCTCCTCATGTTTGACTACATATCACATAACTGTTTGTAATAAGTAATTAATACAAAAGCGATATACAAAAGATTTGTCCTAGACAATTAAAAAACACTTTTAACAAAAATTATATAAAACATTTGTTAAACATGTACATGTGACACGCTTGACAGAATAACAAATTAAAAAACATATAGATTCCATATTTTGTAAAACATTGTATTATTACACATGCATACGATGAAATGTACTAGCTCCATTAAGCAACCATTGTTAAACATGCTAAGACACGCTTCACTGGATTACATTAAAACATATAGATTCCATATTTTTGCAAACGTAGATGTAAAGAGCATATATTAATCCTCTGTTATTCTCAAATATTCTTCGAATATTCATCGAATCCACGGGAGGCGACCCCAATTTTTCACTTCGTGAAAAATTTTCCCAACGTCGCCTAGAATTATTGGGGGATCCATCCCTTATTCAATTTTAGCTACGCTAAGTTTTGCGCTGCCGATCCCCCGATAAAACCGATGCTTTCTTAACAATTAATTTTTAAAGACGGTTTTTTAAAGAGCATTTTTTAAGCCTCTGTTATTCTCGAATATTCTTCGAATATTCATCGAATCCACGGGAGGCAACCCCAATTTTTCACTTCGTGAAAAATTTTTTCCCCACCTGGGTTCCAATTCAACGATCAATCCCTGCTCAATTTTTAGCTAAACTTTGCGCTGCCGATCCCCCCTCCGAACTGATGCTTATTAACATTTGTTTGTAAAGACTGTTTGTAAAATTTAAACACCTATATTTTCAAAAACATATAGATTCATATTTTAAACGACAGATTAAAACCTCAGATTTTTATCCCCTTTGAAACAATAACTTTTTTACGCAGCTTTTACATGACCTTTTGCTGAGGACGCCTTTTGAACCATGGTCTATTTTACGCTATTATAAAGATAGTTTTTTGCAAGGTTAAAAGTAATTTAATACATGGGATAGAGATAACTTTTTGTGCTCTCGAACCCCCATGTACTATACTACTGGGGTGGACTCAATTTATTTGTAAAAGTTCATCTTCTTGTGGAAAATGTGTTAAAATTCATGAATAATGCTCTTTTTGTAAAAATATAAAATATGACAAATTTATTTTCAGGGGTGGACTTAATTTTTGTAAAAGTTCATTTTTGTGGAAAATGTGTTCAAATACATGAATGTTGCTATTTTTGTAAAAATATGAAAATATGACAAAATTTATTTTCAGGGGGGTGTGGACTAAATTTTTTTGTAAAAGTTCATTTTCTTGTGGAAAATGTGTTTAAATTCATGAATGTTGCTCTTTTTGTAAAAATATGAAAATATGATAAAATTGATTTTCAGGGGGGGTGGACTCAATTTATTTGTAAAAGTTCAATTTCTTATGGAAAATGTGTTCAAATTCATGAATGTTGCTCTTTTGTAAAATATAAAATATGACAAATCTATTTTCGGGGAGAAGTGGACTCAATTTTTTGTAAAAGTTCATTTTCTTGTGGAAAATGTGTTCAAATCATGAATGTTGCTCTTTTGTAAAAATATGAAAATATGACAAAATTTATTTTCAGGGGGTGGACTAAATTTTTTTGTAAAAGTTCATTTTTTGTGGAAAATGTGTTCAAATCATGAATGTTGCTATTATTAAAAAATGAAAATATGACAAAATTATTTTCAGGGGGTGGACTCAATTTTGTAAAAGTTCATTTTCTTGTGAAAAATGTGTTCAAATTCATGAATGTTGCTCTTTTAAAAAATACGAAAATATGACAAAATTTTTTCAGGGGGAGGACTCAATTTTTTTGTAAAAGTTCATTTTCTTATGGAAAATGTGTTCAAATTCATGAATGTTGCTCTTTAACAAAATATGAAAATATGACAAAATTATTTCAGGGGTGGACTAAATTTTTTGTAAAGTTCATTTTCTTGTGGAAAATGTGTTCAAATTCATGAATTTGTTTTAATAAAGAATATGAAATATGATTCAAAATATTTTCAGGGGAGGATCAATTTTGTAAAAAGTTCATTTTCTTGTGGAAAAATGTGTTCAAATTCATGAATGCTGCTCTTTTTTTAAAAATATGAAATATGACAAAATTTATTTTCAGGAAGTGGACTAAATTTTTGTAAAAGTTCATTTTCTTGTGGAAAATGTGTTCAAATTCATGAATGTTGCTATTTTGTAAGAAATATGAAAATATGACAAAATATTTTCAGGGTAGTGGACTCAATTTTTTTGTAAAAGTTCATTTTCTTGTGGAAAATGTGTTCAAATTCATGAATGTTGCTCTTTTAATGAAAATATGAAAATATGTTATTTTCAGGGGGTGGACTAAATTTTGTAAAAGTTCATTTTCTTGTGGAAAATGTGTTCAAAATCATGAATGTTGCTATTTTATGAAATATGAAAATATGACAAAATTATTTTCAGAGGTGAATGAACTCAATTTTTATAAGAATTATTCTTTTGGTGGAAATGTGTTCAAATTATGAATTTGCTTCTTTTGAAAATATGAAAATATGATTCTTTTCAGGGGTGAACTAAATTTTTGTAAAAGTTCATTTTCTTGTGGAAAATGTGTTCATTCATGAATGTTGCTTTTGAAAGAATACGAAAATGTGACAAAATTTATTTTCAGGGGGTGTGAACTAAATTTTGTAAGTTTCATTTTTTGGAAAATGTGTTCAAATTCATGAATGTTGCTCTTTGTAAAAATATGAAAATATGACAAAATTATTTTCAGGGGTGAATAAATTTTTTTGTAAAGTTTTCTTTATTGAAAATGTGTTCAAATTCATGAATGTTGCTCATTTATTAAAAATATGAAAATATGATAAAATTATTTTCAGAGGGGGATGGACTCAACTTTTTTGTAAGTTCATTTTCTTGTGGAAAAATGTCAAATTCATGAATGTTGCTATTTTTAAAAAATGAAATATGACAAAATTTATTTTCAGGGTGGACTAAATTTTTTGTAAAAGTTCATTTTCTTGATGAAAATGTGTTCAAAATATGAATGTTGCTATTTTTTGTAAAAATGAAAATATGCAAAATTTATTTTCAGGGGTGGACTAAATTTTTTGTAAAGTTCATTTTCTGTGGAAAATGTGTTCAAATTCATGAATGTTGCTATTTTTGTAGAAATATGAAAATATGACAAAATTTATTTTCAAGTGTCAATTTTTTGTAAAAGTTCATTTTCTTGTGGAAAATGTGTTTAAATACATGAATGTTGCTATTTTTGTAAAAATATGAAAATATGACAAAATTTATTTTCAGGGGGTGGACTAAATTTATTTGTAAAAGTTCAATTTCTTATGGAAAATTTGTTCAAATTCATGAATATTGCTCATTTTGTAAAAATATGAAAATATGATAAAATTTATTTTCAGGGGGGGTGGTGGACTAAACAGTTTTGTAAAAGTTCATTTTCTTGTGAAAAATGTCTTCAAATCCATGAATGTGCTCTTTTTGTAAAAATATAAAAATATGACAAAATTTATTTTCAGGGGAAATGGAACTAAATTTTGGTAAAGTTCATTTTTTATGGAAAATGTGTTTAAATTCATGAATGTTCCTATTTTTGAAATATGAAAATATGAACAAAATTTATTTACGGGGTGAGACTAAATTTTTTGTAAAAGTTCAATTTCTTATGGAAAATGTGTTCAAATTCATGAATGTTGCTCATTTTTGTAAATATGAAATATGAAAAATTTATTTTCAGGGGGTGATGAACTAAACAGTTTTTGTAAAGTTCATTTCTTTATGAAAATGTGTTCAAATTCATGAATGTTGCTTTTTTGTAAAAATATGAAAATATGACAAAATTATTTTCGGGGGGTGGACTCAATTTTGTAAAAGTTCATTTTCTTGTGGAAAATGTGTTCAAGTATGAATGTTTATCTTTTTAAAAATATGAAAATATGACAAAATTGTTTTTCAGGGGGTGGACTCAATTTTGTAAAATTCATTTTCTTGTGGAAAATGTTTTCAATTCATGAATGTTGCTCTTTTTTGTAAAAATATGAAAATATGAACAAAATTTATTTTTCAGGGGTGTGACTAAATTTTTGTAAAAGTTCATTTTCTTGTGGAAAATGTGTTCAAATTCATGTTTATCTTTTTGTAAAAAATATGAAAATATGACAAAATTTATTTTCAGGGGGTGGACTAAATTTTGTAAAGTTCAATTTCTTGTGAAAATGTGTTCAAATCATGAATGTTGCTCTTTTGTAAAAATATGAAAATATGACAAATTTATTTTCAGGGAGGTGGACTAAATTTTTTTGAAAGTTCATTTTCTTGTGAAAATGTGTTAATGGATGTTTCTCTTTTTTGTAAAATATGAAAATATGACAAAATTGATTTTCAGAGAATGGACTCAATTTATTGTAAAAATTCAATTTCTTGTGGAAAATGTTCAAATTAATGAATGTTGTTCATTGTAAAAATATATGAAAATATGATAAAATTTTCAGGGAAGTGTGGACTAAATTTTTTGTAAAAGTTCATTTTCTTGTGAAAATGTGTTCAAAGTTCATGAATGTTGCTCTTTAAAATATGAAATATGACAAAATTTATTTTCAGGGGTGGACTAAATTTTTGTAAGTTCATTTTTTTGAAAATGTTCAAATTCATGAATGTTGCTATTTTTAAGAAATATGAAAATATGACAAATTTATTTTCAGGGGTGAACTAAATTTTTTTTTTGTAAAATTCATTTTCTTGTGGAAAATGTGTTCAAATCATGAATGTTGCTCTTTTTAACAGAAATATGATATGACAAATTTATTTTCAGAGGGAGGACTCAATTTTTTTGTAAATTCATTTTCTTGTGGAAAATGTGTTCAAAATTCATGAATGTTGCTCTTTTCTAAAAATGAAAATATGACAAATTTATTTTCGGGGGTGGAACTAATTTTTTGTAAGTTCATTTTCTTGTGGAAAATGTGTTCAAATTCATGAAGTTATTTTTGAAAATAGAAATGTATATGACAAAATTTATTTTCAGGTAGTGGACTAAATTTTTTAAATTCATTTTCTTGTGAAAATGTGTAAATTCATGAATGTTGCTCTTTTATAAAATATGAAATATGACAAAATTTATTTTCAGGGAAATGGACTAAATTTTGTAAAAGTTCATTTCTTGTGGAAAATGTGTTCAAATTCATGAATGTTGCTATTTTTGTAAATATGAAAATATGACAAAATTTATTTTCAGGGAAGTGGACTAAATTTTTTTGTAAATTCATTTTCTTGTGGAAAATGTGTTCAAATTCATGAATGTTGCTCTTTTGTAAAAGAAAATATGACAAAATTTTTTTCAGAAGTGGACTAAATTTTTGTAAAATTCATTTTCTTGTGGAAAATGTGTTCAAATTCATGAATGTTGCTTTTTTTGAAAGAATATGAAAATAATTTATTTTCAGGGGGTGGACTAAATTTTTGTAAAGTTCATTTTCTTGTGGAAAATGTGTTCAAATTCATGAATGTTGCTTTTTTTAAAAAATATGAAAATATGACAAAATTTATTTTCAGGGGGTGGAATAAATTTTTGTAAAGTTTATTTTCTTGTGGAAAATGTGTTCAAATTCATGAATGTTGCTCATTTAACAAAATGAAAATATGACAAAATTTATTTTCAGGGGGATGGACTCAATTTTGTGAAGTTCATTTTCTTGTGGAAAATGTGTTCAAATTCATGAATGTTGCTATTTTTAAAAAATATGAAAATATGACAAAATTTATTTTCAGGGGGTGGACTAATTTTTGTAAAGTTCATTTTCTTGTGAAAATGTGTTCAAGCATATGAATGTTATTTTGTAAAATATGAAAATGACAAAATTTATTTTCAGGAAATGAAGTGGTTAAATTTTGTAAAAAATTCATTTTCTTGTGGAAAATGTGTTCAAATTCATGAATGTTGCTCTTTTAATGAAATGAAAATATGACAAAATATTTTCAGGGGACTCTAAATTTTGTAAAAGTTCATTTCTTGTTGGAAAATGTGTTTAAATCATGAATGTTGCTATTTTATAAAAAACTAAAATATGACAAAAAATTTATTACAGAAAGTGGACTAAATTTATTTGTAAAATTCATTTTCTTGGAAAAATTGTTCAAATTCATTAATATTGCTCTTTTTTTGTAAAAATATGAAAATATGACAAAATTTATTTTCAGGGGTGGACTAAATTTTTTGTAAAGAGTTCATTTCTTAAAAGAATGTTCAAATTCATGAATGTGCTCTTTGTAAAATATGAAAATATGACAAAATTTATTTTCAGGGGGTGAACTAAATTTTTTGGTAAAGTTCATTTTGTGGAAAATGTTTAAATTCATGAATGTTGCTCTTTTGTAAAAAATATGAAAATATGACAAAATTATTTTCAGGGGTGTTCGTATTTGTAAAGTTCAATTTCTTATGGAAAATTGTTCAAATTCATGAATGTTGCTCATTTTGTAAAAATATGAAAATATGAAAAATTTATTTTCAGGGTGATGGACTAAATTTTTTTGTAAGTTCATTTTCTTGTGAAAATGTGTTCAAATCCATGAATGTGCTCTTTTGTAAAAAGAAAATATAAAAAATATATTGAATTTATTTTCGGGGACTCAATTTTTGTAAAGTTCATTTTCTTGTGGAAGAAAATGTGTTCAAATCATGAATGTTGCTCTTTGTAAAAAATGAAAATATGACAAAATTTATTTTCAGGGAAGTGGACTAAATTTTTTTTGAATTCATTTTTCTTGTGAAAATGTGTTCAGTCATGAATGTTGCTCTTTTTGTAAAAATATGAAAATATGACAAAATATTTTCAGGGGTGGACTAAATTTTGTAAAAAGTTCATTTTCTTGTGAAAAATGTGTCAAATTCATGAATGTTGCTCTTTTGTAAAAATATGAAAATATGATAAAATTATTTTCGAAGGTGGACTATTTTTGTAAAGTTCATCATCTTGTGGAAAATGTGTTCAAATTCATGAATATTTTCTTTTGTAAAAATATGAAAATATGATAAAATTTATTTTCAGGGGGAGGTGGACTAAATTTTTTTGTAAAATTCATTTTCTTGTGGAAAATGTGTTAATTCATGAATGTTGCTCTTTTGTAAAAATATAATTTGATGATTTTATTTTCAGACTTTCAATTTATTTGTAAAAGTTCATTTTCTTGTGGAAAATGTGTTCAAATGAATGTTGTTCATTTTGTAAAAATATGAAAATATGACAAAATTTATTTTCAGGAGAGTAATGGACTAAACATTTTTGTAAAGTTCATTTTCTTGTGAAAATGTTCAAAATTCATGAATGTTGCTCTTTAAAAAATAAAATATGACAATTTATTTTCAGGGGAATGGACTAAATTTTTGTAAAAGTTCATTTTCTTGTGGAAAATGTGTTCAAATTCATGAATGTTGCTCTTTTGTAAAAATGAAAATATGATAAAATTTATTTTTCAGGGGAATTGATTCAATTTTTTGTAAAAGTTCATTTTCTTGTGGAAAATGTTCAAGTCATGAATGTTGCTTTTTTGTAAAATATGAAAATATATGACAAAATTATTTTCAGGGGGTGGACTAAAATTTTTGTAAAAGTTCATTTTCTTGTGAAAATGTGTTCAAATTCATGAATGTTGCTCTTTTGTAAAAATATGAAATATGACAAAATTTATTTTCAGGGGTGGACTCAATTTTTTTTGTAAAGTTCAATTTCTTGTGGAAAAATGTTCAAATAATGAATGTTGCTCTTTGTAAAATATGAAAATATGATAAAATTTATTTTCAGGGAGTGGACTAATTTTTTTTTAAAAGTTCATTTTCTTGTGGAAAATGTGTTCAAATTATGAATGTTGCTTCTTTAAAAAATATGAAAATATGACAAAATTTATTTTCAGGGGATGGACTAAATTTTTTGTAAAGTTCATTTTCTTGTGGAAAATGTTTCAAATTCATGAATGTTGCTATTTTTGTAAAATATGAAAATATGACAAAATATTTTCAGGGGTGGACTAAATTTTTTTTAAAGTTCATTTCTTGTGGAAAATGTGTTCAAATTCATGAATGTTGCTCTTTTTGAAATATGAAAATATATAAAATTTATTTTCAGGTGGACTAAATTTTGTAAAAGTATTTTCTTATGGAAAATGTGTTCAAATTCATGTTGCTCTTTTTAGAAATATGAAAATATGACAAATTTATTTTCAGGGAAATGGACTCAATTTTTTGTAAATTCATTTTCTTGTGGAAAATGTGTTCAAATTCATGAATGTTGCTCTTTTTGTAAAAATATGAAAATATGACAAAATTTATTTTCAGGGGTGTGGACTAAATTTTTTGTAAAAGTTCATTTTCTTGTGGAAAATGTGTTCAAATTCATGAATGTTGTTTTTGTAAAATATGAAAATATGACAAATTTATTTCAGAAGGTGGACTCAATTTTGTAAAAGTTCATTTTCTTGTGGAAAATGTGTTCAAATTCATGAATGTTGCTTTTTTTGTAAAAATATGAAAATATGACAAATTGTTTTCAGGGTGGACTCAATTTTTGTGAAAGTTCATCTTGTGGAAAATGCAATTCATGAATGTTTTGCTCTTTTAAAAATATGAAAATATGACAAAATTGTTTTCAGGGGTGTGGACTAAATTTTTTTGTAAAAGTTCATTTTTTTGTGGAAAATGTGTTCAAATTCATGAATGTTGCTCTTTTGTAAAAATATGAAAATATGACAAAATTTATTTTCAGGGGTGGTTATTTGTAAAAGTTCATTTTCTTGTGAAAATGTGTTCAAATTCATGAATGTTGCTCTTTTGTAAAATATGAAAATATGATAAAATATTTTCAGGGTGGAGATTTTAATTTTTGTAAAAGTTCATTTTCTTGTGGAAAATGTGTTAAATTCATGAATGTTGCTCTTTTGTAAAATATGAAAATTGACAAAATTTATTTTCAGGGGTGGACTCAATTTTTTGTAAAGTTCAATTTCTTATGGAAAATGTGTTCAAATAATGAATGTTGCTCATTTTGTAAAAATATGAAAATATGATAAAATTTATTTTCAGGGGGTGGAACTAAATTTTTTGTAAAGTTCATTTTCTTGTGGAAAATGTGTTCAAATTCATGAATGTTGCTCTTTGTAAAATATGAAAATATGAAAATTATTTTCAGGGGAACTAATTTTTTGTAAATTCATTTTCTTGTGGAAAATGTGTTCAAATTCATGAATGTTGCTTTTTTTAAAAGAAATATGACAAAATTTATTTTCAGGGGGTGGCTATTCAATTTTTTTGTAAAGTTCATTTTCTTGTTGAAAATGTGTTCAAATTCATGAATGTTGCTCTTTAAAATATGAAAATATGACAAAATTTATTTTCAGGGGTGGACTAAATTTTTGTAAAGTTCATTTTCTTGTGGAAAATGTGTTCAAATTCATGAATATTTAACTTTTTTAAAAAATGAAAATATGACAAAATTATTTTCAGGGGGTGGACTCAATTTTTTTGTAAAATTCATTTTCTTGTGGAAAATGTGTTCAAATCATGAATGTTGTTCATTTTGTAAAATATGAAAATATGATAAAATTTATTTTTGGGAAATGTGGACTAAATTTTTTGTAAAGTTCATTTTCTTGTGGAAAATGTGTTCAAATTCATGAATGTTGCTCTTTTGTAAAATATGAAAATATGACAAAATTTATTTTCAGGGGATGGACTAATTTGTAAAGTTCATTTTCTTGTGGAAAATTTGTTCAAAATTCATGAATGTTATTTTTGTAAAAATATGAAAATATGACAAAATTTATTTTCAGGGGGTGGACTCAATTTTTTTTGTAAAGTTCATTTTCTTGTGAAAATGTGTTCAAATCATGAATGTTGCTCTTTTTGTAAAAATATGAAAATATGACAAATTTATTTTCAGGGGTGGACTAAATTTTGTAAAGTTCATTTTCTTGTGGAAAATGTGTTCAAATTCATGAATGTTGCTCTTTTTAGAAATATGAAAATATGACAAATTATTTTTTCAGGGGTGGACTCAATTTTTTTTTTTGTAAGTTCATTTTCTTGTGGAAAATGTGTTCAAATTCATGAATGTTGCTCATTTAAATATGAAAATGATGAAATTTATTTTTCAGGGGTAATTGACTAAATTTTTTGTAAAGTTCATTTTCTTTGGAAAATGTTCAAATTCATGAATATTTTGTAAAATGAAAATATGATAAAATTTATTTTCAGAAGATGGACTCAATTTTTGTAAAGTTCATTTTCTTGTGGAAAAATGTGTTCATTCATGAATGTTGCTCTTTTTGTAAAATGAAAATATGACAAAATTTATTTTCAGGGGGTGGACTTTCAATTTTTGTAAAAGTTCATTTTCTTGTGGAAAATGTGTTCAAATTCATGAATGTTGCTCTTTTTGTAAAATATGAAAATATGACAAAATTTATTTTCAGGGGTGTGGACTAAATTTTTTTGTAAAGTTCATTTTTCTTGGGAAAATGTGTTCAAATTCATGAATGTTGCTCTTTTGTAAATATGAAAATATGACAAAATTATTTTCAGGGGTGAATTAAATTTTTTGTAAAGTTCATTTCTTATGGAAAATGTGTTCAAATTCATGAATGTTGCTCTTTTTAAAAATATGAAAATATGATAAAATTTATTTTCAGGGTGTGGACTAAATTTTTTGTAAAGTTCATTTTCTTGTGGAAAATGTGTTCAAATCATGAATGTTGCTCTTTTTGTAAAATATGAAAATATGACAAAATTTATTTTCAGGGGGTGGACTCAATTTTTTGTAAAGTTCATTTTCTTGTGGAAAATGTGTTAAATTCATGAATGTTGCTTTTTTTAAATATGAAAATATGACAAAATTTATTTTCAGGGGGGTGGACTAAATTTTTTGAAATTTCATTTTCTTGTGGAAAATGTTCAAAATTCATGAATGTTGCTCTTTAAAATATGAAAATATGACAAAATTTATTTTCAGGGGGTGGACTAAATTTTTTGTAAAAGTTCATTTTCTTGTGAAAAATGTTTCAAATTCATGAATGAATATTTTTGAAATATGAAAATATGACAAAATTTATTTTCAGGGAAGAATGGACTAAATTTTTGTAAAGTTCATTTTCTTATGGAAAATGTGTTAAATTCATGAATGTGCTCTTGTAAAATATGAAAATATGACAAAATTCATATTTTTTGGAGAGTGGACTCAATTTTTTTGTAAAGTTCATTTTCTTGTGGAAAATGTGTTCAAATTCATGAATGTTGCTCTTTGTAAAAATATGAAAAATAAACAAAATTTATTTTCAGGGGTGGACTAAATTTTTGTAAAAGTTCATTTTCTTGTGAAAATGTGTTCAAATTCATGAATGTTGCTCTTTTGTAAAAATATGAAATATGACAAAATTTATTTTCAAGGAGTGAACTCATTTTTGTAAATTCATTTTCTTATGGAAAATGTGTTCAAATTCATGAATGTTGCTATTTTAACAAAATATGAAAATATGACAAAAATTTATTTTCAGGGGTGGACTAAATTTTGTAAAATTCATTTTCTTGTTGAAAATGTGTTCAAATTATGAATGTTGCTCTTTTTGTAAAATATGAAAATATGACAAAATTTATTTTCAGGGGAATGGACTCAAATTTTGTAAAAAGTTCATTTTCTTGTGGAAAATGTGTTCAAATTCATGAATGTTGCTCTTTTTGAAATATGAAAATATGACAAAATTATTTTCAGGGGTGGACTAAATTTTTTTGTAAAATTCATTTTCTTGTGGAAAATGTGTTCAAATTCATGAATGTTGCTCTTTTTGAAATATGAAATATGACAAAATTTATTTTCGAAAGGTGGACTAAATTTTTGTAAAGTTCATTTTCTTGTGGAAAATGTGTTTAAATTCATGAATGTTGCTCTTTTTGTAAAAATATGAAAATATGACAAATTTATTTTCAGGGAGTGGACTAAATTTTTTGTAAAGTTCAATTTCTTGTGGAAAATTTGTTCAAATTCATGATGTTACTTTTTGTAAAAATATGAAAATATGATAAAATTTATTTTCAGGGGTGGACTAAATTTTTTGTAAAGTTCATTTTCTTAAAATGTGTTCAAATTCATGAATGTTGCTCTTTTGTAAAAAAATATGAAAATATGACAAAATTTATTTTCAGGGGGTGGACTAAATTTTTTAAAGTTTCATTTTCTTGTGGAAAATGTGTTCAAATTCATGAATGTTGCTCTTTTTGTAAAAATATGAAAATATGACAAAATTTATTTTCAGGGATGGACTAAATTTTGTAAAAGTTCATTTTCTTGTGGAAAATGTGTTCAAATTCATGAATGTTGCTCTTTTTGTAAAAATATGAAAATGAAACAAAATTTATTTTCAGGGGTGGACTAAATTTTTGTAAAGTTCATTTTCTTGTGGAAATGTGTTCAAATTCATGAATGTTGCTCTTTTTGTAAAAATATGAAGATATGACAAAATTATTTTCAGGGGGTGGACTCAATTTTGTAAAAGTTCATTTCTGTGGAAAATGTGTTCAAATCATGAATGTTGCTCTTTTTGAAAATATGAAAATATGACAAAATTTATTTTCAGGGGGTGGACTAAATTTTTTTTTTGTAAAGTTCATTTTCTTGTGGAAAATGTGTTCAAATTCATGAATGTTGCTCTTTTGTAAAAAATAATATGAAAAGAATTTTTTCAGGGGGTTGAACTCAATTTTGTAAAAGTTCATTTTCTTGTGGAAAATGTGTCAAGTCATGAATGTTGCTCTTTAACAAATGTGACAAATTATTTACAGAAATTGAATTTTTGTAAATTCATTTTCTTCTGGAAAATGTGTTCAAATTCATGAATGTTGCTCTTTTGTAAAAAATATGAAATATGACAAAATTATTTTCAGGGGTTGGACTGAAAACTTTTTGTAAGTTCATTTTCTTATGAAAATATGTTAAATTCATGAATGTTGCTCTTTTTATGAAAATATGAAAATATGATAAAATTTATTTTCAGGGTGGTGGACTAAACATTTTTGTAAAAGTTCATTTTCTTGTGGAAAATGTGTTCAAATTCATGAATGTTGCTCTTTTAAAAAAATGAAAATATGACAAAATTTTTTTCAGGGGGGACTGAACTAAATTTTGTAAAGTTCATTTTCTTGTGAAAATGTGTTCAAATTCATGAATGTTGCTCATTTTGTGAAATATGAAAATATGAAAAATTTATTTTCAGGGGATGTGAACTAAACATTTTGTAAAGTTCATTTTCTTGTGGAAAATGTGTTCAAATCATGAATGTTAGCTTGTAAAAAATATGAAAATATGACAAAATTTATTTTCGAGAATGGACAATTTTTGTAAAATTCATTTTCTTGTTGAAAATGTGTTTAAATTCATGAATGTTGCTCTTTGTAAAATGAAAATATGACAATTTATTTTCAGGGGTGGACTAAATTTTTTGTAAAATAGTTCATGTGGAAAATGTGTTCAATTCATGAATGTTGCTCTGTAAAAATAGAAAATATGACAAAATTTATTTTCAGGGGTGAATATTTTTGTAAAGATTTTCTTTTTTGGAAAATGTTCAAATTCATGAATGTTGCTCTTTGTAGTAAAATATGACAAAATTATTTTCAGGAAGTGAAGACTAAAATTTATTTGTAAAAGTTCATTTTCTTGTGAAAATGTGTTCAAATTCATGAATGTTGCTCATTTAATGAAAATGAAAATATGACAAAATTTATTTTCAGGAATATTGAACTAAACATTTTTGTAAAGTTCATTTCTTGAAAAATGTTCAAAATCATGAATGTTGCTTTTTTAACAAAATATAAAAATGATAAAATTTATTTTCGAAGGTGGACTCAATTTTGTAAAATTCATTTTCTTGTGGAAAATGTGTTCAAATCATGAATGTTTCTTTGTAAAAATATGAAAATATGATAAAATTTATTTTCAGGGGATGTGAACTAAATTTTTTGTAAAGTTCATTTCTTGTGAAAAATGTCAAATTCATGAATGTGCTCTTTTTGTAAAATATAAATATGCAAAATTTATTTTCAGGGGTGTGGACTAAATTTTGTAAGTTCATTTTCTTGTGGAAAATGTTCAAATTCATGAATGTTTCTTAACAATAATATGAAAATATGATAAAATTATTTTCAGGGGGTGGACTCAATTTTTTTGTAAAGTTCATTTTCTTGTGGAAAAATGTGTTCAAATAATGAATGTTCTTTTTTACAAAATATGAAAATATGACAAAATTTATTTTCAGGGGTGGACTAAATTTTTGTAAAAGTTCATTTTCTTGTGGAAAATGTGTTTAAATCATGAATGTTGCTCTTTTGTAAAAAAATAAAATATGACAAAATTTATTTTCAGGGGTGGACTAAATTTATTTGTAAAAGTTCAATTTCTTGTGGAAAAATGTGTTCAAATTCATGAATGTTATCTTGTAAATATGAAAATATGATAAAATTATTTTCAGGGGTGGACTAAATTTTTTGTAAAGTTCATTTCTTGTGGAAAATGTGTTCAAATTCATGAATGTTGCTCTTTTTGTAAAATATAGAAATATGACAAAATTATTTTCAGGGGGAATGGACTAAATTTTGTAAAGTTCATTTTCTTGTGGAAAATGTGTTCAAATTCATGAATGTTGCTCTTTTTTAAAAATGAAAATATGACAAAATTTATTTTCAGGAAGTGGACTAAATTTTGTAAAATTCATTTTCTTGTGGAAAATGTGTTCAAAATCATGAATGTTGCTATTTTTGTAAAATATGAAAATATGATAAAATTATTTTCAGGGAAGTGGACTCAATTTTTTTGAAGTTCATTTTTCTTGTGGAAAATGTGTTCAAATTCATGAATGTTGCTTCTTTGTAAAAATATGAAATATGATAAAATTTTTTTCAGGGGGATGGACTAAATTTTTGTAAAGTTCATTTTCTTAATGGAATATGTGTTCAATTATGAATGTTGCTATTTTTGTAAAATATGAAAATGATAAAATTTATTTTCAGGGGTGGATCTTTTTTAAAATTCATTTTCTGGAAAATGTGTTCAAATTCATGAATGTTGCTCTTTTTTAAAAATATGAAAATATGATCAAATTTATTTTCAGAGGGTGGACTCAATTTTTTGTAAAATTCATTTTCTTGTGAAAATATTTCAATCATGAATGTTGCTTTTGTTTTTCAAAAAATATGGACAAAAATTTTTTTTTTTGTAAAAGTTCATTTTCTTGTGGAAAAATGTGTTCAAATATGAATTTGCTATTTTTGTAAAATATAATATGATAATTGATTTCAGGGGTGGACTCAATTTTTTAAAAGTTCATTTTCTTGTGAAAAATGTTAAATTCATGAATGTTGCTCTTTTTGTAAAAATATAAAATATGACAAAATTTATTTTCAGGGTGGACTCAATTTTTTGTAGAAGTTCATTTTCTTGTGGAAAATGTGTTCAAATTCATGAATGTTATCTTTTTTAAAAATGAAAATATGATAAAATTGATTTTCAGGTATGGACTAATTTTTTTGTAAAAGTTCATTTTCTTGTGGAAAATGTGTTCAAATCATGAATATTGCTCATTTTGTAAAATATGAAAATATGACAAATTATTTTCAGGGGTGTGGACTAAACATTTTGTAAAAGTTCATTTTCTGTGAAAATGTGTTCAAATTCATGAATGTTGCTCTTTGTAAAATATAGAAAATATAATAAAATTTATTTTCAGGGGTGGACTAAATTTTTGTAAAATTCATTTTCTTGTGGAATGTGTTCAAATTCATGAATGTTGCTAAAAATATGAAAATATGACAAAATTATTTTCGGGGAATGGGACTATTTTTTTGTAAAGTTCAATTTCTTGTGGAAAATGTGTTCAAATTCATGAATGTTGCTCATTTTAATAAAATGAGAAATATGATAAAATATTTTCAGAGGTAGTGAACTAAATTTTGTAAATTCATTTTCTTGTGAAAATATGTTCAGTATGAATGTTGCTCTTTTGTAAAAATATAAAAATATGACAAATTTATTTTCAAAGGATGGACTAAATTTTTTTGTAAGATTCATTTTCTTGTGGAAAATGTGTTCAAAATTCATGAATGTTGCTCTTTTTTAAAAATATGAAAATATGACAAAATTTATTTTCAGGGAATGGACTAAATTTTGTAATTCATTTTCTTGTGGAAAAATGTTCAATTCATGAATGTTGCTTTTTTTTGTAAAATATGAAAATATGATAAAATGATTTTCAGGGAATGGAATTTCAATTTTTGTAAGTTCATTTTCTTGTGGAAAATGTGTTAAATTCATGAATGTTGCTCTTTTTGAAAATATGAAATATAAAAATTTATTTTCAGAAGTGGACTAATTTTTTTTTGTAGTTCATTTTCTTGTGGAAAAATGTGTTCAAATACATGAATGTTTTTGTAAAAATATGAATATGACAAAATTGATTTTTGGTGGATCAATTTATTTGTAAAAGTTCATTTTCTTGTGGAAAATGTTAAATCATGAATGTTGCTCTTTTTAAAAATATGAAAATATGACAAAATTTATTTTCAGGGGAATTTAAAATTTTTGTAATTCATTTTCTTGTGGAAAATGTGTTCAAATACATGAATGTTATTTTTAAAAATATGAAAATATGACAAAATTTATTTTCAGGGTGTGGACTCAATTTATTTGTAAAGTTCATTTTCTTGTGAAATGTGTTAAATTCATGAATGTTGCTCTTTTGTAAAAATATAATGATATTATTTTCAGGGGTGTGAACTAAATTTTTTGTAAAGTTCATTTTCATGGAAAAATGTGTTCAGGAATTCGCTCTGGCTGTAAAAATAAAAATAACAAAATTTATTTTCAGGGGGTGGACTCAATTTTTTGTAAAGGTTCATTTTCTTGTGAAAAATGTGTTAAATACATGAATGTTGCTCTTTTGTAAAAATATGAAAATGACAAAATTTATTTTCAGAAATGGACTAAATTTTTTGTAAAGTTCATTTTCTTAATGAAAATGTTTCAAATCATGAATTTGCTCTTTTTATAAAAATATGAAAATATGACAATTTATTTTCAGGGGGTGGACTAAATTTTTTATGAAAGTTCATTTTCTTGTGGAAAATGTGTTCAAATTCATGAATGTTTCTTTGTAAAATATGAAAATATGATAAAATTTATTTTCAGGGTGGACTAAATTTTTTGTAAAAGTTCATTTTCTTGTGGAAAATGTTCAAATCATGAATGTTGCTCTTTTTGTAAAATATGAAAATATGACAAAATTTATTTTCAGAAATGGACTATTTTGTAAAGTTCATTTTCTGAAAAATGTGTTCAATCATGAATGTTGCTCTTTTAAAAAATATGAAAATATGACAAAATTTATTTTCAGGGGTGGACTAAATTTTTTGTAAAAGTTCATTTTTCTTGTGAAAATGTGTTCAAATTCATGAATGTTGTTTCTTTGTAAAAATATGAAAATATGATAAATTTATTTTCGGGGGTGTGAACTAAATTTTTTGTAAAGTTCATTTTCTTGTGGAAAATGTGTTTAAATCACATGATGTTGCTCTTTTTAAAATATGAAAATATGACAAAATTTATTTTCAGGGGGTGGACTAAATTTTTGTAAAAGTTCATTTTCTTGTGGAAAATGTTTAAATTCATGAATGTTGCTCTTTTTGTAAAAATATGAAAATATGATAAAATTTATTTTCAGGGGAAATGGACTCAATTTTTTGTAAAAGTTCATTTTCTTGTGAAAATGTGTTCAAATTCATGAATGTTGCTCTTTTTGTAAAATATGAAAATATGATAAAATTTATTTTCAAGAGGTGTTGAACTAAATATTTTTGTAAAGTTCATTTTCTTGTAAAATGTGTTCAAATTCATGAATTTCTTTTGTAAAAATATGAAAATATGATAAAATTTATTTTCAGGGAGTGAATAAATTTTTAAAATTCATTTTCTTGTGGAAAATGTGTTCAATCACATGAATGTTGCTCTTTTTGTAAAATATGAAAATATGATAAAATTATTTTCAGGGGGGGTGGACTAAATTTTTTGTAAAAGTTCATTTTCTTGTGGAAAATGTGTTCAAATTCATGAATGTTGCTCTTTTAATAAAAATATGAAATATGACAATTTATTTCAGGGTGGACTAAATTTTTTGAAAGTTCATTTTCTTGTGAAAATGTGTTCAAATTCATGAATGTTGCTCTTTTGTAAAAATATGAAAATATGATAAAATTATTTTCAGGGGGGTTAATTTTTTGTAAGTTCTTTGGAAAATATGTTCAAATTCATGAATGTTGCTTTTTTGTAAAATATGAATATGACAGAATTTATTTTCAGGAGGTTCAATTTTTTGTAAATATCATTTTGTTGAGGAAAGTATTCAAGTATCAAATGTTTGCTCTTTCGGGGTATGGACTAAATTTTTTGTAAAGGTTCATTTTCTTGTGGAAAAATGTGTTCAAATGATGAATGTTGCTATTTTTGTAAAATATGAAAATATGATAAATTTATTTTCAGGGGGTGGACTTCAATTTTTTGTAAAGTTCATTTTCTTGTGAAAATGTGTTAAATTCATGAATGTTGCTCTTTTGAAAATATGAAAATATGATAAAAATTGATTCAGGGGTGGACTAAATTTTTTGTAAAGTTCATTTCTTGTGGAAAATGTTTCAAATTCATGAATGTTTCTTTTTATGAAAATATGAAAATATGATAAAATTATATTCAGAGGGGTGGTGGACTAAACTTTTTGTAAAGTTCATTTTCTTGTGGAAAATGTGTTCAAATTCATGAATGTTGCTCTTTGTAAAAATATAAAATATGACAAAATTTTTTTCAGGGGGTGGACTCAATTTTTTGTAAAAGTTCATTTTCTTGTGGAAAATGTTCAAATTCATGAATGTTGCTCTTTTTAAAAATATATGAAAATATGATAAAATTATTTTCAGGGGTGGACTAATTTTTTGTAAAGTTCATTTTCTTGTGGAAAATGTGTTCAAATTCATGAATTTGCTCTTTTGTAAAAATATGAAAATATGACAAAATTTATTTTCAGGGGTGGACTAAATTTTTTGTAAAGTTTCATTTTTAATAAAATGTGTTCAAATTCATGAATGTTGCTTCTTTGTAAAATATGAAAATATGACAAAATTTATTTTCAGGGGATGGACTAAATTTTTTTTTTTGTAAAAGTTCATTTTCTTGTGGAAAATGTGTTCAAATTCATGATATTGCTCTTTTTTGTAATATGAAAATATGATAAAATATTTTCAAATGGACTAAATTTTGTAAAACCATTTTCTTGTGGAAAAAATGTTCAAATCATGAATGTTGCTATTTTTTTTAAAATATGAAAATATGAAAAATTTATTTTTCAGGGGTGGACTCAATTTTTTGTAAAAGTTCATTTTCTTGTGGAAAATGTGTTCAAATTCATGAATGTTGCTTTTCAAAAATATGAAAATATGACAAAATTTATTTTCAGGGGTGGACAAATTTTTTTTTAAAAGTTCATTTTCTTGTGGAAATGTGTTCAAATTATGAATGTTGCTATTTTTGTAAAATATGAAAATATGACAAAATTTATTTTCAGGGGTGGACTCAATTTTGTAAAGTTCATTTTCTTGTGGAAAATGTGTTCAAATCATGAATGTTGCTCTTTTTGTAAAAATATGAAAATATGATAAAATTTATTTTCAGGGGGTGGACTAATTTTTTTGTAAAAGTTCATTTTCTTGTGAAAATGTGTTCAAATTCATGAATGTGCTCTTTTTGTAAAATATGAAAATATGACAAAATTTATTTTCAGGGGTGGACTAAATTTTTTTGTAAAAGTTCATTTTCTTGTGGAAAATGTGTTCAAATTCATGAATGTTGCTCTTTTGTAAAAATATGAAAATATGATAAAATTTATTTTTCAGGGGGTGGACTCAATTTTTTGTAAAAGTTCATTTTCTTGTGGAAAATGTGTTCAAATTCATGAATTTGCTCTTTTTGTAAAATATGAAAATATGATAAATTTATTTTCAGGGGTGTGGACTAAATTTTTTTGTAAAAGTTCATTTTCTTGTGGAAAATGTGTTCAAATTCATGAATGTTGCTCTTTTTGTAAAAATATGAAAATATGACAAAATTTATTTTCAGGGGGTGTGGACTAAATTTTTTGTAAAGTTCATTTTCTTGTGAAAAATGTGTTCAAATTCATGAATGTTGTTTTTGTAAAATATGAAAATATGACAAAATTTATTTTCAGGGGGTGGACTCAATTTTTTGTAAAGTTCATTTTCTTGTGGAAAATATGTTCAAATTCATGAATGTTGCTCTTTTTGTAAAAATATAAAAATATGACAAATTATTTTTCAGGGGTGGACTAAATTTTTTTGTAAAAGTTCATTTTCTTGTGGAAAATGTGTTCAAATTCATGAATGTTGCTCTTTTTGTAAAAATATGAAAATATGATAAAATTTATTTTCAGGGGGTTGACTAAATTTTTTTGTAAAATTCTTTTTTGTGGAAAATGTGTTCAAATTCATGAATGTTTATCTTTTTGTAAAAATATGAAAATATGATAAAATTTATTTTCAGGGGGTGGACTCAATTTTTTGTAAAAGTTCATTTTCTTGTGGAAAATGTGTTCAAAAAATGTGTTCAAATTCATGAATGTTGCTCTTTTTGTAAATATGAAAATATGATAAAATTTATTTTCAGGGGGTAATTGACTAAATTTTTTTGTAAAAGTTCATTTCTTGTGGAAAATGTGTTCAAATTCATGAATGTTGCTCTTTTTGTAAAAATATGAAAATATGACAAAATTTATTTTCAGGGGGTGTGGACTAAATTTTTTGTAAAAGTTCATTTCTTGT